>NW_024081030.1:766621-927676 GCF_003009895.1 Hyaena hyaena | reverse complement strand
GCAAAAGAAAGCTGGAGTAGCCATACTCATATCAGACAAACTGGACTTCAAAGTAAAGGCAGTAACAAGAGATGAAGGGCACTATATAATAATTACAGTGTCCATCCACGAGGAAGAGATAACAATTATAAATGTCTATGTACCAAATATGGAAGCACCCAAATACATAAAACAATTAATCACAAACAAACAATCTTAGGGATAAGAATGTGCTAACAGCAGGGGACTATAATACTCCATTTACAGCAACGGATAGATCAACTAGACAGAAAATCATTAAAGAAACAATAGAATTGAATGACACATTGGACCAGATGGATTTGACAGATATATTTAGAACTCTACATCCTGAGGCCATGGAATACACTTTCTTCTCAAGTGCGCATGGCACATTCTCCAAGATAGATCACATACTGGGACATAAAGCAGCCCTCAATAAATATAAAGAATTGAGATCATACCATGCACACTTTCAGATCACAATGCTATGAAACCTGAAATCAATCAAAGGAAAAAGTATGGAAAACCTCCAAAAAATGGAGACTAAAGAACACCCTACTAATGAATGAATGGGCCATACAGGTAATTAGAGAAAAAATTTAAAAATATGTGGAAACAAATGAAAATGAAAATACAAGTATGCAGGGGCGCCTGGGTGGCTCAGTCAGTTGAGTGTCCTACTTCTTCGGCTCAGATCATGATCTCACGGGTTCGTGGGTTCGAGCCCCGTATCGGGCTCTGTGCTGACAGCTAGCTCAGAGCCTGGAGCCTGCTTCAGATTCTGTGTCTCCCTCTGTGTCTCCCTTCAGATTCTGTGTCTTCAGATTTTGTGTCTCTGACCCTCCCCTGCTCACGCTCTCTCTCTCAGAAATAAATAAAACATTAAAAAAAAAAAAAGAAAATACAACTATCCAAACTCTTTGGGATGTGGCAAAGGCAGTCCTAAGAGGAAAGTACATTGCCCTCTGGGCATATTTCAAGAAACTAGAAAAAGCACAAATACAAATTCTAACAGCACACCTAGAGGAACTAGAAGGAGAGCAACAAGAGCACCCCAAACCCAGCAGAAGAAGAGAAATAATAAAAATCAGGGCAGAAATAAACAATATAGAATCTAAAAAAACAGTTGAACAGATCAATGAAACCAAGAGTTGGTTTTTGGAAAAAATAAACAAAATCGACAAACCTCTAGCCAGGCTTCTCTAAAAGAAAAGAGAGAGCACCCAAAGAGACAAAATCATGAATGAAAATGGATTTATTACAACCAATCTCTCAGAAATACAAGCACTCATCAGAGAATACTATGAAAAATTATATGCCAATAAACTGGACAACTTAGACAAAATGGACAAATTCCTAACCACACACTCACTACCAAAATTCACATGGGAAGAGATAGAAAATCTGAACAGATTCATAACTAGTGATGAAATTGAATCAGTTACCAAAAATCTAACAAATAAGAGCCCTGGGCCAGATGGCTTCCCTGGGGAATTCTACCAGACATTTAAATCAGAGTTAATACCCATTCTTCTCAGGCTATTCCAAAAAATAGAAATCAAAGGAAAACTTCCAGATTCATTCTACGAAGCCAGTATCACTTTGATTCCCAAGTCAGACAGAGACCCAGGGAAAAAAGAGAACTACAGGCCAATATCCTTGATGAATATGAATGCAAAAATCCTCAACAAGATACTTGGAAATCAAATCCAACAGCACATAAAAAGAATTATCCATCAAGATCAAGTGGGATTCATTCCTGGGTTACAGGGCTGGTTCAATATTCGCAAATCAATCAATGTGATACATCACATCAACAAAAGAAAAGATAAAACCATATGATCCTGTCGATAGATGCAGAAAAAGCATTTGGCAAAATACAGCATCCCTTCTTAATAAAGACCCTTGAGAAATTCGGGATAAAAGGAACTTATTCAAACATCATAAAAGCCATCTATGAGAAGCCCTCAGCTAATGAGGAAGCCCTCATCCTCAATGGGGAAAAACAGAGTTGTCCCCCTGAGATCAGGAACACGACAGGGATGTCCACTCTCACCACTGTTGTTTAAAGAGTGCTGGAAGTCCTAGCATCAGCAATCAGACAACAAAAGGAAATAAAAGGCATCAGAATTGGCAAAGAAGAAGTCAAACTTTCACTTTTTGCAGATGACATGATACTCTACATAGAAAACCCAACAGACTCCAGCAGAAGCCTACTAGAACTGATCCATGAATTGAGCAAAGTTGCAGGGTACAAAATCAACGTACAGAAATCGGTTGCATTTTTTGTTTGTTTTTGATTTTTATTTTTCTTCTTACAAATAGTTTGTCAGGTTGATTTCCATATAACACCCAGTGCTCATCCCCACAAGTGCCCTCCTCCATGCCCCCCTCCCCCCCACATCCATCAGTCCTCAGTTTGTTTCTCAGCATTCAAGAGTCTCTCATGGTTTGCCTCTCTCCCTTTCCCCCACCATTTCCCCCCTTCTTCTTCCCCATGGTCCTCCGTTAAGTTCCTCCTAATCCTCCTATACGTGCAAACATATGATATTTGTCCTTCTCTGCCTGACTTATTTCGCTCAGCATAACACCCTTAAGGTCCATCCATGTTGCTACACATGGCCAGATTTCACTGTTTCTCATTGCCATGTAGTATTCCATGGTATAGATAAACCACATCTTCTTGATACATTCGTTCCGTTCGTTGATGGAATCAGTTGCATTTTTATACACCAATAATAAAGCAGCAGAAAGAGAAATCAAGAAACTGATCCCATTCACAACTGCACAAAACACCATAAAATACCTAAGAATAAACCTAACCAAAGATATAGGAGATCTGTATGATGAAAACTATAGAAAACTTATGAAGGAAATCGAAGAAGACACAAAGAAATGAAGTAACACTCCATGCTCATGGATGGGAAGAATAAATATTATTACAATGTCATTACTACCCAAAGGAATCTACATATTCAATCCCAATGAAAATTGCACCAGCATTCTTCTCAAAGCTAGAACAAACTATCCTAAAATTTGTACGGAAACACTTTAAAGACCACGAACAGCCAAAGTAATACTGAAGAAGAAAACCAAAATGGGAGGCATCACCATCTCAGACTGTAGCCTCTACTACAAAGCTGTAATCATTAAGACAGTATAGTACTGGCACAAAAACAGACACATAGACCAATGGAACAGAATAGAGAACTTGGAATTGGACCCACAAATGTAGAGCCAATTAATCTTTGACAAAGTGGGAAAGAGTATCCAATGGACAAAAGACAGCCTCTTTAACAGATAGTGCTGGGAGAACTGGATAGCAACATGCAGAAGAATGAAACTGGATCACTGTCTCACACCATACACAAAAATAAACTCAAAATGGATAAAGGACCTAAATGTGAGATAGGAAACTATCAAAACCCTAGAGGAGAAAGCAGGAAACAACCTCCTTGATGTCAACCACAGCAACTTCTTACCTGACACATCCCCAAAAGCAAGGGAGTCAAAAGCAAAAATGAACTACTGGAATCTCATCAAGATAAAAAGCTTCTGCACAGCAAGGGAAACAATCCATAAAACTAATAGGCAAGCAACGGAATGGGAAAAGATAGTTGCAAATGACATATCAGATAAAGGGCTAGTATCCAACACCTATAAGGAACTCACCAAACTCCACACCCAAAAAACAAATAATCCAGTGAAGAAATGGGCAGAAGACATGAACAGACACTTCTCCAAAGAGGATATCCAAATGGCCAACAGACACATGAAACAATGCTCAGCGTCCCTCATCATCAGGGAAATACAAATCAAACCACACTGAGATACCACCTCATATTGGTCACAGTGGCTAAAATGAACTCACTCTAGATGAGTGGCTAAAATGAACAAATCAGGAGACTCTAGATGCTGGTGAGAAATGGGCACCCTCCTACACTTTTGGTGGGAAAGTAAACTGGTGCAGTGCCTCTGGAAAACAATGTGGAGGTTCCTCAAAAAATTAACAGTAGAACTCCCCTATGACCCAGCAATAGCTCTGCTAGGAATTTACCCAAGGGATACAGGAGTGCCGACGCATAGGAGCACATGTACCCCACTGTTCACAGCAGCACTCTCAACAATAGCCAAATCATGGAAAGAGCCTAAAGTGTCCATCAATGGATGAATGAATCAAGATGTGGTATATCTATACGATGGAATACTACATGGCAATGAGAAAGAATGAAATCTGGCCATGTGTAGCAACGTGGATAGAACCTGAGGGTGTTATGCTGAGCGAAATGAGTCAGACAGACAGAGAAAGACAGATACCATATGCTTCCACTTATGGAAGGATTAGGAGAAACATAATTGAGGACCATGGGGGAGAAGAAGGAGAAAAATAGTGAGGGGAGGGAGGGAGGCAAACCATGAGAGACTCTTGAATACTGAGATCAAACTGAGCGCTGATGGGGGAAGGAGAGTGGTGGGCATGGAGGAGGGCACTTGTTGGGATGAGCAATGGGTGTTATATGGAAACCAACTTGATAATAAACTATGAAAGAAAAAATAAATTAAAAAAAAGAAATAAAGTAAAACATACCTCCCCCAGGGACCGGCGGACTTCAGTCATCACACTCTGAATGTCTTCCTTGGTACTACAGTATTCTCCCAGGATCCATAATGCTCCTCGGTAAATCCTAAGAGAAGAACACAAGTTCTGAAACACTGACAATCCCAATAAATCTTGAAGCAGACGGTTTTCTGTGAATTTAAGCTCAAGGAAAACAACAAGGTTCTGCAGTTCCAAGGGGCTATGGATGAAATTTTAAAAAAGAATATAATAAAGACACTAAGTTTCCTTGCATTTCTCCAGAAATCACAAGGATTAATAAGAAAATAAGAGTTCTCATCCATTATTATTACAAATATTCTAAAACTGGTAAACTCATTAGTAAAAATAAAACACCATAATGTTTCCCAGAAAGGTGTTCTCCTCCATTTATGACAGAATTAAGGTAATTTTATTTTAATCACTTACTACTATAAAAAGTATATTATTTTGATATAAAAATTCATTTTTTATTGCACTGAAAAGAACAGGCAAGATGCTAAACAAGAACCATCTACAAGGAAGGAGTGCAAAGGATTGGTAATAAAAAAACCTCAAAAACCATAGTAAAACTAACAATTCTCTAGTTTAAAATGTTAAACTGAATAGATGGGGCGCCTGGGTGGCTGTCAGTTGGGCGACTGACTTCGGCTCAGGTCTTGATCTCACAGTTTGTGGGTTTGAGCCCCGCATCAGGCTTTGTGCTGACAGCTCAGAGCCTGGAGCCTGTTTCAGATTCTGTGTCTCCCTCTCTCTTTGACCCTCCCCTTTCATGTTGTCTCTCTCTCTCAGAAAGAAAGAAAACATTAAAAAAAAATTTTTTTAATGTGAAACTGAATAATATCTTCAGTTACCTTTTCCCTAAGATTTTCATTAAATTTATTCAGAACAAAATTTTAGAAAATAAAGCTCTAAGAGATGATGGCCACTGAAGGCAAAACTTAGGTATACTTTTTTTTCTCACAAAGGAAGAAATCCTTCTCACCTCCATAAATATCAATACACTGTCATATCATAAAAACAATTTTCCAATGGTCCTTTCTTTTCTATCCAGGCAGACATAATACAAATGGTATTATACACCACCTATCAGATGCATTCAATGAAGCAAAATTTGAATGCAACAGTCCTTTCTCATTAGCAAAGGCTATTTTAAGGGAAATGCATGATGTCAGATTTGGGCTGCAGTTTCAATCCCTCACTTTAATAAATGCTACTGGGGGAGATAAATATTGATATCCAAAAAGTGATACCCTTTAAAAATATGTTCCTTAGTCACTTTAGGATTCACTACATTTTAGAGGAAATATGGGTAGAGAAATCTAGGTAAATCATACCTACAAAAACAAATTTTGCCCATAGACTACAGATTTACAGAGGGTGGGGGTCAAGGTGATGTTTATTGTGATACCTATGTTAATTTTAGTGTTTTGATTCATTTCTTCCCCCTTCTATTTTCTATCAACTGACCCTTTAAAAAAAGAAACTGGTAAAATGCTTGCTTGACCTTACAGTTAAACAGACTTTAAACCTACTTGACGGATTTAATAGCATGAAAGACTTCAAGCATCTTCTCAACGATAAGCATTCTCAGGTTATCAAAGCGCTGAATGGCCTCACGAACAAACTCCAAGACATCAGCAGCTGCTGCTTCATTATTGTCACTGAGAAATTCCATTAACTAAAAGGAAAAAAAAGAAATATAGGGTAAGTTATAGAATTTTCAGAAAGAAAATTATCTAAGTTTTAAGAAGTAAACAAATTCACAAGAAATATAATTAATAACTTTCAAACATGTAACAAAATTTAAGTTGAAAGACAAGGGGCGCCTGGATGGCTCAGTTGGTTAAGCGTCTGACTTCAGCTCAGGTCATGATCTCATGGTCCGTGGGTTTAAGCCCAGCATCGAGCTCTGTGCTGACAGCTAGCTCAGAGCCTGGAGCCTGTTTCAGGTTCTGTATCTCCCTCTCTCTCTGACCCTCCCCTGCTCACGCTGTCTTTCTATTTCTCTCTCTCTCTCAGAAATAAAAAACATTTAAAAACAATTTTTTTTAAAGTTGAAAGACAAGTACTGTTATGTAAACAAAGTCACGATGTCTTTTCTGGTTTTTGTGCAGTCAAGTTTACTACAAAAAAAAAACCCCTCACTTATCATAAAACAAAAGGTGGAAATACACAACTCAAAATAAGTTAATTGGATACACCTCTGTTGTAACTAAAAGCAAAATCATTTCAGAAGAAATTTGGAGTTCAAAGACAAAATTTCAAATTACAGTAACATACCTCATCTACCTGATAGGGATAGAAGCCAAAGATTCTAGGTATGTATATTTTTCCTATAACTAAATCCTTCAACTTTTTTTTTTGAGAGATAGAGCAAGCAGGGGAGAGGCAGAAAGAGAGAGAGGGAAAGAGAATTCCAAGCAGATTTCGCACCATCAGTGTGGAGCCCAATGCAGGGCTCAAACCCACAAACCATGAGATCATGACCCGACCTGAAACAAAGAGCTAGACACTTAACCGACTGAGCCACCCAGGTGCTCCTAAATCCTTCAAATTAAAAAAAAATTTTTTTAATGTTTTATTTATTTTTGAGAGACAGAGAGAGGCAGAGTGTGAGCAGGCGAGGGGTAGAGAGAGGGAGACACAGAATCCAAAGTAGGCTCCAGGCTCTGAGCTGTTAGCCCAGAACCGGACATGGGGTTTGTACTCATGAACTATGAGATCATGACCTGAGCTGAAGTTGACACTTAACCAACTTACCCAGTTAGGCACCCCTAAATCCTTCAACTTTTAAAGAGATAAAACTATTTGAGAGAAATACTTATCTGCCCTACTGAATCACATATACACAGCATAATTTTACCACAGGTAATTGTAACAAACATCAATAATAATAATCCATGGAAAGTACTCATGCCGCTATGTTTTTCTGTATTTACTTAAAAAAAAAAAAAGTTTATTTATTTTTGAGAAAAAGAGAGAATCCCAAGCAGGCTCCACGCTGTCAGTGCAGAACTCAATGAAGGGCTTGAAATGATGAACCCTGAGATCATGGCCTGAAACAAAATCAAGAGTCAGCCACTTAACCAACTGAGCCACTCAGACTCCCTGTTTACTTTTTTGACATAGATGTAAGAGGAAGAAGTCAGAGTCCTTAATTTCTGAGCTCAACAGTGAACACAAAGAGCCTGTTTGATCACAAGATTTAGTGAATCTACTAGACAGTTCCAGAGTTTAACTGCTATATAACATCCTTTTTATTCTTTTAGAGGATTTCAAAAGTCAAGTCACTGGAATTACATACCACAGGAATAACATTTGCAGCCATATCTGGAAATCGGACAGAACAAGAATGCAATGTCCTCACAAGGAGTTGTCTGTATTTGTCAGTATCTTCATGCTCAGACACATTATTTGTTTTAATCACTTCTTTCTTCAGAACAATAACCAGCTGGAGAAGAAAATAATAGTAAGTGGGAATTATACCATGTTTGGTCTGACAGCTTACAACAGTGCTTTCTTTCAGAGTTTTGTTTTACCTCTTCAACATTCCTAGAAGAGACAAGATCCAGTGCTAATTGCAGAGTTTTCTTGCGTACTTCTAAGTCTGGTGTGCTCAATACTCTCAGGATGTCCATAACCAGATCCTGAGAAAGAACAAAAAATCTAGAATTAATACAATTATTAAGAGAAGAAAAATCTTAACCACAGAATGGGTATCTATGACCATTTTAATTCTTTAATCAATAATAAAACCACTGGTGGTAGAAGAAATCAGGTACTGGGGGGTCGTGATGTAATGCCATATGAAGTATATAATATCACATATGATGCAAACTACATTTACTCTGACTCTATCAAGCTTTAGATCAAACATACAGTTTATTGGAAATACAGGAGCCAGAGAAACAAACTGAACGACACAACTGGAAAGTCATCAGACAAACCCATAAGGAAGAGCATCTTACAGAACAATTGGTCTGGTCCCTTCAACAAGCCCACATAATGAAAAAAAAAATACTGCTCCAACTAACACATAAAGGACATAACCAGTAAGCCATATGGTCAGGAACAAGCCAAACAAAAGTGCATTTCAGGAACATCTGGGAAAATGTGACTTTGAAGTTGGCACTGGGTAATAAGAAATTATAATCATTTCATTAAGTGTGATAAGGTTATTTTTGCTCTGCAAAAAAATGTAATGTTTTAAAGGCACATACTTTAAAAAATCCTATGGCAGAAAAATATCTTAAAATATAGCAAAACTAGGGGTGCCTGGGAGACTCAGTTGGTTAAGCATCTGACTCTTGATTTCTGCTCAGATCTTGATGCCCCAGTTCATGAGACTGAGCCTGGGATCGGGCTCCATGCTGACAGTGTGGAGTATGCTTGAGATTCTCTCTTTCCTTCTCTCTCTGCCCTTCCTTCTTGTGCACTCATGTGTGCTCTCTCAAAATAAATAAACTTAAAAAAAATTTTAAATATAGCAAAACTAATTTAGACATGATTTTACTTCTCAAAGACTTTATTTACAAAAAATTTCACTGATAAAAAAGTTCTAAAAATCAATTTCTGTGTAACTTTCACTTACATTCACAAGTTGTTAACATTCTCTTGCATATACTTTATTACACTCTCTCTACTTCTAAACATCGTAGTGTACACTTCTAAAGAAGGACAAGCTCTTACATAACCACAGTGCAATGGTCAAATTCAGAGAACTTAACATTGGGAACAATGATATTAACTAATACACAGTCTATAATGTAGATTTCTCCAACTGTCACAAAAATGTCCTGTATTAGCAAATTTTTTGTTGCTGCTCTGATCCAGAATAGCACTGGAATTAGCTGTCATGGGGGTTTATTTGTATCACAATTATTCTTCTTACAGATTAAAGAGGTATGCTGATAATTCCGTAGAATTTATTTTTTTTTAAGTTTATTTATTTTCAGAGAGAGAGAGAGCACATGCAGGCACAAGGGAAGGGCAGAAAGAGAATCCCAAGCAGGCTTCACAGTGTCAGCACAGAGCCCAATGTAGGGCTCAAACCCATGAGCCTGTGAGATCATGACCTGAGCCAAAATTAAGAGTCAGATGCTCAACCGACTGAGCCACCCATGTGCCCCAATTCAATTATTTTTTATTCTCAATCAATTGGCATGATTATTTTTCAAAAACTATAAATATTCAAATGAAAATAAATGTATTCCTATTACTAAGAATACCCAATGCAGTACAAATAGAATGCATATAACATATTAATTCATTTCAGAAATTATTTTTATGACAAAAAAAAAAACCCCAAAAGGCTATGGTGATTCAAAAGTTACATCCTAGTTGACCAAACTTCAAAGTGCCCAGTTGCCAAGAATTTAAGTTAACCAAGATAGCAAGGCTTAAGTATTATCTCAATCTGAAGAAGATTTTATCTAGGATTTCTTTCTTTCAGATAATGTTTACCTGTAGTACTCGTTCATGAGCAGGATGCTCTTTTAATTCTATCAATCGATCCAGAACTATGAGCTTTACGTTATTGTCACTCTCCTTAATAATCAAATCAATGTAGCACTGAGCAGCAGCCTATATAAAAAAAAACGAATTTTAAGAACACATCCATCTTAAACATAGAATGTGAAGATAAGGGAAATAAACCCCCAAGAAGCCAAAATATACTCACTAGAACTGCACTAAAACTTTACGCATTTTCCCCAAAGGAATGTGTTCCTCTATTTCCTAAATTCTAACAAATCTCATTATTCTCAAGTTTAATAAAGTTAAGAAGCATCACAAATTAAAGGCATGAAAAGGGGCTGCTATAGACAGGAATATTAACAGTCAAAAATTAAGAGTTGAAACCAAGGAACAAGGCAGAAAAAAGCAGAGTATCCCCTAAGATACAGCTATTGAGTACCTTTTAGTTTAGGTGCAAAGTCTAACACACCTGCATTACAATACAAAAAAATTAAGACTATGAAGATGGCCCTGACTCATTAAAAGCAGAGGACAAAGGAGCAAACCTGAAAGAGCTCCCAATGACCAAAGCTGGAATAATATAATTGATAAAATAAATAGCAATGACTACATATACAGAATGAAATAGCCATGCTGACATGTAGAGAGAAAGAAAGGGGGAGGGAGGAAAAAGCACAGGTCTTCTTTGCAGGACTCCAATTATTAAATGTAGAATGAGGAAAATAGAAAATCAGGATTAGAATATCACATTAATAACTGCTGTACAGAGGGGTGCCTGGGTGGCTCAGTCAGTTAAATGCCCAACTATTTACTGTGGTTCAGGTCAAGATCTCATGGTTCGTGGGTTAAAGCCCCATAGCAGGTTCTGTGCTGGCAGTGCAGAGCCTGCTTGGGATTCTCTCCCTCTCTCTCTGTCCCTCCCCCATGTGATTTCTCTCTCTCAAAATCAATATTAAAAAAATTGCTGTACAGAAATGCTACAATTAGTTGGTTTAAGTTTGAGCAAGAATAGGATATTTCAAAGTATCTTTCTATGTTATTTACTGACCTCAGTTTTTCTTTTAACGTTTTCTTATTTATTTTTGAGAGAGAGAAAGAGAGAGAGAGAGGGAGGGGCGGGCAGAGAGAGATGGAGACACAGAATCTCAAGTTGGCTCCAGGCTCTGAGCTGTCAGCACAGAGCCCAACGCAGGGCTTGAACTCATGAGCCGTGAGATCATAACCTGAGCAGAAGTAGGATGTTCAACGGACTAAGCCACCCAGGCACCCCTCATGTTATTTACTGATTACAAAAGGAGAAATCATAAATCAACAGTGGAGAAATCTGGCAGACACCGTCTTCACTAACTGATCAAGGTTAACACCACTAATAATATTTTTAAATAATGTACTTCTTGATCTAATATACTGAGGAAGATACATCACTTCCACAGTATTCTCCCCCAAAACACCTAACCTCAATCTAACTGAGAAAACATCAAACTCAAGTTGAGAGACATTTTACAAAGTGAGCCACTACTCTTCAAGTGTCAAGGTCATGAAAAACAAGGAAAGGCTTAAGAAAGTGTCACTGATTAGAGGAGACTAACACATGACAACTATATGTAATATGGGATTCAGGATTGAATCCTGGCCCCCAAGAAAGGACATTTGTGGGGAAACTGGTGGAATTCAAATAAAGCCTATAGTTAACAATATTGTTGCAATGGGAATTTCTTAATTTTGACAATTATACAATTGCTATATAAGACATGAACATTATGGGAAGCTGGTGAAGGGTGAACTTTGTCCTACTTTTACAACTTCTGTTGTTTTGTTGTTCTGTAAGTCTAAAATTATTTCAAATAAAGAGTTAGAAAATTTTTTTCTAAGTACTGGTGGGCAAAGCAATCAAGTCTCCTATGTATACAAGCTGGTTTTATAGAACAATTCATTCTCTGAATATACTAGAGGTTTGTCATGCAGTCTTGATACAGTAAATTAAAGAGAAAGCTAATATTCCATTATTTAAAATAAGTACTGTAATCTTTTTAGGATCCATCATGTAGTATCCAAAATTCATTTTCCCAGATCTAGGTTTTAATGTAATTAAAGTATGGAGAGTGATCTTAAAATACCAGTATCATTCTCTAGAAACTAGAAATATTAGTATTCTCTGTCTTTCTCCCCACATATATATATGAAAGCAGGAAGGAAGAAAAGAAACATTGGAGTATGTAAGGAATCCAGTAAGTTCACCAAATGTATAAATTGTTGTCTCTGTGCCAGGTAATCACAGAGAAAATGGCAATGCCACTAAATCATTAGTGCTGAAACAGTATATGTATCACTAACCGGCACCAGAAGAAATAAGCAGTACCTTGATTGCGGTGGGTGCACTAGAAAGTGTCACTAAGGTTCCAGCGGCTTCATATTTTACAGCAGGGCTAGATGACTGTAGTAAGTTATAGATGCAGCGAATGAAACGAGCCCTTTCTGATGGATTAGCGTGACAGACCTGGAGAAGAAAACATTTAGGTTTCAATGGACTTCAAGGATACTTGCTTTCAAACAGATTTTTTACAGGTGTCAGCTCATGGGATGCTAGTTCTTATAATTTGAAGGCTAAAAATAGTCTTTTTAGGGGCATCTAAGGATGTCACCCAACATGAGATGAGACACTGTGACTAGTAATTTCAGAAGGAAATAGGTTTTAATTCGGGTAATTGTTATAGCTACTCAATTATTCATTCATTCATAAATACTCTCTTTCACAAAAGGTTTTCAAATGGTTTATAATAAAAGATATGCATACTATACACAAATGAAATAGAAAAAGAAAATGTAAAGTAACAAAATCAAGGATAAACTCATTAACCAAGTGCACTAATATGGGTACTATGATATTAAATTTGATCCTAAATTTTTATTCTGGATGTAATGTCAAAAAGGAAAACATGATTGTTATCTCAATATCTAATAAAAGGAAAATCTCTGTTCTTAAAGAATGATAACTCCCTTTTTTTAGTACTATTACTTATTATTTGGAACTATATTTCATTCTGTGGAGACAACTAATTTTCTATGCTGTCCTCAATATATTATAATACCTTTACTTATGAAGCAAATATTGCTTACTCTTTTTTTTGATGTTGGTATTTCTGTCAGATTTTCCTAAAATATGTACAGTCAAATCTCTCCTATTCAGGCATGACTCAAACACTATTCCCTCTTACTATAAACTGGATTCTGTTAGACAAAGAAGTCTCTGAATAACAGATAATCCCGATTTTTGAGAACCTCAGTGGCATCTCTAACCCATAAAATGAATTACACAGAACTATAGTAAAACCTTGAATTCCAAGTAACTCGTTCTGCAAGTGTTCTGAAGATGAGGAAACATTTCTAATAATTTTCAAGTTGATAAACAAGTGATGTCTTGCAATACGAGTAGTACAGAATGCCAAAAGTCACATGATCATAACTGAGCCAATCTTTCTTCTTTCTCTCTTGATGGACGGATTGTGATTGTCTTCCATGCTCGGATGCATCCTAGGCTGTGGTGTTTGGCAGGAATCAGTGATTTTTCAGAATGCTGGAAGGTGCCCACAACAGGCACTAGTGTTATTTTTTTGTCACTTCAAAACACCTACGGACAGTCCTCTGCTTTTCCATACAAGAGTAAGCTTAGGAATGCTTTGCTTCATTCTAGGCCAGCCTGCCTGCAGATACAGACTCTTTCCTCTGTTGCCTTATTCCCAGTTACATTAAATACAGTATATGACAACTGTTTATTAATACTGTAGTCAACATCCAGGCAAGCATATACAATGGCTTCATGCAGAAAAAGGTTGAAGAGAAAGACGATAAGAAGATGATGATTATGGTGTAAGTTAAGAGGGAAATCACTGAGAAGTACCAATGAGGTATACAACTAGTTGAACCTGCAAGATTTTATAAGAAGGCTATGTCTGCATCTCCTCTGAGAAGAGGAAGAGAAAAAGGTGGAGGAATCCCTCACTTCAAAAGACATTAGGGAGATGTGTAAAATGTGGGAAATAGTGCAAAACTTTGTAGAAAAGCACCACCCAAATAAGGCTGTAGCAGTGTGAGCATGAATCTGCTTAACGATAATATAATGTCACATTTCCATAAAATCCTCAAAAGGAGGCAAAAGCAAGTGTCATGGATAGGTTCCTGGTTAAAGTTACATGAAAAGAAAAAGATTTCATGGAGCCAAAAGGTGGCAGTGATTCTGTTAGTGATGGTGAAAGTCGTCCTTCACAATAACTCTCCTCTCTTGTCTCCCTGACACCCGCCGTGAAGATTTTCAAAGGTAAGTGCAGGTTAATTTATTTTTCTTTATATTTTGTATTTTCTTTATTACTTTGTATTATGTACTGTAATCATTTTTACGTAAATATTTTTGGGTTGTGGAATGAACCATCTGAGTTTCCATTATTTTTTATGGAGAAATTCACTTTGATATACAAGTGCTTTGGATTACAAGCATGTTTCCGGAATTAATTATGTTCCCAAACCAGTTTTACTGTATATATTTACAGTCTGGTTTCATCTTAAATGCCAATTCCAAATGACTGGCACCCTGTATTGAAAGGGGCCTTTTCTTTCAGAATCAAAGACAGCTGTAAGCAGCAGTGTCTGCTGTAGGTACTTTGTCAGTGTCATCCTATTTAGTGAAGTCATTCCTGATGTGTATTTTTCTTGTCCTCCTCCAATGATATCAATAGCAAAACTGGATATTACATCTTTTATCAGAACATTAAGATGCAATCAATTCTTTCAAAGGCTACAACAAATTTAAATGTTGCCAATAAAGCACTTCATTTTAAAACCCAAATCTCTTACCTAGCTTTAGACTCCCTGTTTGTCAATGGCCTACAATGTCATATTTACATATTTAAAGTCTCTCTATTCTCTTTTGCAAACAAGGAACACTGAAAATATTTTAATCTTTTTCGGTTTGTTTTTAGATTTTCAAAGCAGTCTGGTATGTACTCAAGTAAAGATCTTGAATTTTATTCCAAAGCCTGATTCATAATCTATTCAGGTATGGAATAGTACACAATGATTTCTCTGCAGCTGTATTGGGTCAAGCCATGAGTTTTTAATAGAATTCTTTACAGAAGTTTAGGAAAACAGGAAGTGCTGGGAAAACAAAATAAACCAATGGAAAAAAGAAACAAAAAAAGTCTTTCATAGGCTATGGTATAAAATATTTCTACTATTAAAACGTTATCCCAGCAATTAAGCAGCATTCCAGAAAGAGAGGATTTAACCTTGTCTTAAACTCCTGAAGTTTATTTTAGGAGTTTATTTTACCCATTATAGATCAGTCTTACCTTATAAATTAGTTCAACAATAACCAATTGAAGAATGTCTCCAAATGTCTGAACTTGATCAATGCAAGTACTTAGGTAATCCAAAGCTCGATCCTAACAAAATAAAAATATATTTATCAAATTCCATTCATTCAATAAAAGAACTTACTTGATACAATCTTAAACATACACAACTGAATATAAAACAAATGAGGCAAGCAGGGGAAAGAAAAATTAAATAAAGGGGAAAAAAATGTTAACACATAAATGTAAGAAAAATACACTTTCTAGAAATGGGCCACAAATCTGGGGTCTGAATTTTCTAGGAGCTAAATGGAGGAGAAAAACACTATGTGTTACGTGACTAAGAGTACCCATACAATCAAAATAATCCAGTTATTTAGGTGCATGGTTACTTCTATTTCTAAGACCTAAAAGAAAAATTTCATTGATTCTCATAAACTGAATGCTGTGACCTCAACAATATCTCTACAGTGAAAGTATCAGGAAATTTTACTGAACTTTTTCTGATTATGTCCCCCCATGTAGGTAAAGAGCGTAACACCAAATATACAGGTCAATAAAACCAACGCTACAAGAAGACAAAATATTCTGACCCAAATAAGCAGCTTTCTTACAATCTTGAAGATAAAATGTTCAAGAAGTTCATGAAGATAAAATGACAGCATCTAGATTTCAGAGAAATGGATAGATTCTTTATCTTTCAGTCTTCCTGCATATTATTTTCCACATTTTGGTAATACTGGATAGCAAAAATTCCAAGATCAGATGCCACCAAAGTATGGACAGTCACTACTAAGCCACCAGCAGAGCTGAACGCAGAGTTGACACCAACTTATGAAATTGGAAGAGCCTAATAAGGATACACATCTACACTGAAGGCCACACTTCTTTCAGACTCCGGGCAAACCTTAATACGAAGCTACTACTCTTTGCTCTTAAACCATTTTAGAGGTATACCAACAGAAGGAAAAACAGGTTCAGAGCCCCAAAATAGACTGTCACAAAATAGGGCCATAATAATTTCAATCTGCAAAAACTGGCAAGTGGCTTTTATTAAATATCTCTCAAATGCTTATTTAAAAAAAAGTGTGTGTATGTATATATATATATATATATATATATATATGTAAGCAATCATCTAGAGAAGGGTTAGGAAAAAACTATTTTATACAAATCAAGTTCGAAAATCTAAAAAAACCCCAAAATATACAAAAACTTGTACTATAAACAAAATTACTGACTAAAACTTTGATTAGGCCTATGTAGTACTTTTAATTCTCACTGAATTATAGACACAAGTATTTTTAAAAAGTACTTCACCTGATCTGCATGAATTAGCATCATAAATGCATTCCTTTTGCAACTTGCATCCTTCTCATTCACGAGAAAATCATGGATCAGTTCAGGAGCATCAGGTATTAGATGTTCAAAATTCCTTGAAATAAAACAGGTAATATTCATATTTAATAAAAACCTGTTATTTTAGTAACTTAAACTTAATCTTTATCAATTTTTTAAAATGTTTTATTTATTTCTGAGAGAGAGAGACAGCATGAGCAGGGGAGGATCAGAGACAGAGGAAGACAGAATCTGAAACAGGCTCCAGGCTCCACGAACCATGAGATCATGACTGAGCCAAAGTTGGATGCTTAACCGACTGAGCCACCCAGGTACCCCAAACTTATTTAACAAGCTTTATAACACTATCAATTGTCTTGCTTTCTGAAACTTTTTTTTAAAGTTTTTTTTTTTTTTTTTAAAGTTTATTTATTTTGAGAGAGAGAGAGAAACTTGAGTGGGGAAGGAGCAGAGAGAGGGGGAGAGAATCCCAAGTAGGGTCCACACTGTCAGCATGGAGCTTGATATCATGAAGTGAGTATCATGACCTGAGCCAAGATCAAGAGTCAGACACTTAACCGAGCCACCCAGATGCCTGCCTTTTGAAACTTTAAATCAATTAAAATTGTGGGTAGGAATCACAAACCTACATCTTCATCTATTAAATTACAAATTATATGTTTTCTAGTTCAATAAAGAAAAAGCTGACTTATTCCACATACTACCTATCACCTGAATATCTCTAAGAATTGTCTTTCATAAATTTTAGGAATACAATATCAATGCTCATAATGACCATCTCAAGGTACTAAAAGATTTTTTATTAAGAATTATCAGAAGGGTGTCTGAGTAGCTCAGTTGGTAAATCATCCAACTTTTGACTTCAGCCCAAGGCACAATCTCATGGTTCATGAGTTTGAGTCCTGTGTCAGACTCTGTGTTGACAGGGTGAAGCCTGCTTGGGATTTTCTCTGTCTTGCTACCCCTGCCCTACCTGCTCATTCACACTCTCTCTCAAAATAAGTAAATAAACTTAAAAATTATCAGAAAAAAAAAAAGAGTCCCTTAAATTTTACTAATCATGCACTATATTTATGTACTTACTAACTTTCTATTCTGGAAATTTTTAAGTACTTGCAGTATAGAGAATAATGAATACCAGCTTAAAAACCTAACTTCAACAACTGTTAATTTATAGTCATTTCTGTTTCACTTATACCTCTGCCCGCTTCTCCCACCATATTATTTTGAAGCAAATCTCAGACCACTTATCATTTTTTCTGTAAATATATCAGCATATTAAGGTTTCTTTTTAAAAAACTAATCATAATACCATTATCATCCTTTAAACTAAAATTCCTTAATATCATCATATACAGTGTTCAAATTTCTAACTGTCTTATAAATGTTATAATTTCTGTGTGTGCAATCTAGTTTAAATTCTGGTATTTGTATAGTCTGTATGGTAACTTAGAAAGAACTTTACGTTATTAAACAGAATACCACTTCCCTAACAGGTTAAAAAAAAAAATCTTATAGTAATAAGAGAACTATGAAATTATATAACAATCAACTCTTAAAGTACAAAGATATTCACAAAAATTACATCCTACTTCTAAATGGATTGACACCAGTGATTGTAAAAACCAAGCATGCTAGCCTTATCTAACTGATTCTCTGAATCATTTTTAAAGTCCAAAATCTTCAGCTTTGCAAGAACAGGCGTCAGTTGAGAACTGCAACTTTTCTCATTAAAAAGTTCCCTTCTTATGCCTCTAAGAGTAAAAAGACAAGACCCACATTTCATATAAAGAAAATTCAACAACAAGGTCAAAAAACTCAAAACCTACAGGGTCTAAACCAGTTAATTAATTAAATGCACTGAAGATACTACAGTTGAGCATGATAGGCACTGTAAACTGGAGAGTGTACAACTTATTTAAAGGGGGCTATTGTCATTCAATTTCAGCATATTGTCATACAGAAACCAGGACCCAATGTTGTCAGATCTTTTCAATGTTGACAACATAATGATATGAAGAAAAAAATACTGTTCATGCCAAACCAAACAGTATCTGTAAAAGACATGACTTGCAAGTAACTGCTTTGGAGCCTCTAGTCTAAAAGAAAACAAGCCTCACAAAACTAAGCCACAGGAGTACCTTTACTTACCTATAGATAGTATAGATGGCCAAAACAGCATTTCTTCTAACATAGCTGTGTCGATGCTCCAAACAAGCACGGATAGCTGGCATTAAAGGTTCTAGCAATTCTGCTTCTTTCAATTTGCAAAGAAAACGAAGAGTAGATCCCCGAATAAATTCATTAGGATGCTGAAGATCCTGATAAAATTTAAATATGAAATGTTGAGTTCCAGCATTTTACAAAACAACACACAATTTTTAAGAGCAAAATTTTCCTATGGGAAAAAATAAGAAAGTGGGTTTGAGGAAACAGACCTAGATTACTAGACAATTTCCTTTAGATTCCTGTCAAATCAATTTTTCTCTTCTAAAGTTTATTTACTTATTTTTGAGAGAGAGTGAGAGTGCTTTGTGCACATGTGCAAGGGAGGCAGTAGGAGAGAGGATCCCAAGGAGGCTCCACACTGACAGTAGATGTGAACTGTGAGATCATGACCTCAGTCGAAATTAAGAGTGGGACACTTAACCAACTGAGCCACCTAGGTGCCCCTGTCAAATCAAGTTTTACTTATCACAGCAATGTCTCATATTCTATGTGTGACTGTTTTTTTATTAAGAACACATAAAAATGTATAGAAAATGTCTCAAAAAAGTAACAATAAAACTTTTTACAGTAACTTATAACTTCAGTTCCAAATATCAATAACTTTTATCTTATGCAAGATCTAATTTTAAAAATTAAAACTGGAGCGCCTGGGTGGCTTAGTCGGTTAAGTGTCCGACTTTCGCTTAGGTCATGATCTCGCGGTTCTTGGGTTCGAGCCCCGCGTCACGCTCTGTGCTGACTGCCAGCTCAGAGCCTGGAGCCTGTTTCAGAGTCTGTCACTCCCTCTCTCTCTGACCCTCCCCTGCTCGTGCTGTGTCTCTCTCTCTCCTAGAAATAAATAAAACATTAAAAAAAAAAAATTAAAACTAAGTCCATTCCACCAATTTTACAATTAAAATCAAAGAAATATTCAGAAATAACCATGGTTTGGTTTACCTTTCTGTACGCATCACATACAAGGATCATTTCATGTAAAAGTCTTCCATCTGGAGTTGTTTTAGGAACAATTTCCCAAAATACAAGGAGTAATTTTTTGATGGTATGGTCCTGAAGGGGTAGCACGAAACGAATGATGGTCATCAGAAGTCCAGGAAGCTTTTCACCGTTCAGAATCATAATGATTACTTTCTTTAAAGCTTCAGTCTTTGACTTCACATCTCCTTTTTCTGATTAAAGGAAAAAAGAAACCCACACATTTCAAAGGAAAATTCCTCAGATAATTTTACAATTATTTATTTATTAATAAATTATTTATTTATTAATAATTTATTAATTAACAAGATAAAACATTTTCTCACTTTATCAGCAGTAACAGTAATAAAGGCACTAATGAGAGTGACAAGGTTTCCCCACCTATCTCTGCTACAAATGAGCTGAATGACTTACAGATGTCATTTATCCCCAAACCTCATGATACTTTACATATAACATGAAGGCACTGGATTAGATCTCTGGTCCCCAACCTATGAAATTAATGCACAGGCCATGAATCTACATGTGTACCAAACAGTACATTTCTCAAACACATATGCAGCTATTTTTCAAAGTGTAAATAGATGTTGTTAAGATAAGTGCTTCTGAATTCAAAGTGGCTTTCAGTTAGTGTGTATTTCATCAATCAACGTTACAATCACTATCTTGAGGGGAAGAGGAGGAGGATCAGTGGCATTGTTTTCAACATTAGATCTTCAAACTCAAAAAGGCTGGGAACTAATACAGTAGATTAATTCCAAAATTCCATCACATATCTACAGACCATAAAACTTCAGAATCTTTCTTAAGAAATCACCTAAAAAACTGGAAAGAAATTAAAATGTACTAGAAGCCACTATTTGGAATTAAGGATAACAGGTTTAAGAAATAAGTTTATTGTCGTTGCTTAGCCTAAAACAACTTGTACTATAAACTGCTTTATTCAAAATAATCTATAATTTCATATCATTATCACTGCATACTAAAGAATTTATGGAAAAACCTTTCGTATTCAAAATCTGAAGACAGGAATGTAAGAGGCAAGCACACCACAACAACTGTTTAGATTACAGAAATAAATTATCTAGGAGAGGGAACAACAAAGAGGGATGACAAGTTTTTAATAATCTCAAGGAGTTATCATGAGGACCAGAATGAAACTAGAAATATAGTTCCAACAGATAGAGCTCAGTGGCTATCAAATAAAGAGTCCCGTGTGGTTGCCAAAGAGACAAGAAACTGTGAATGACCAGCTGGAAGAGTTACAGAAAGGATGTAAGCTTTGGAAGAATTATAGCAGGTAAATCGAAATTTCTTTCTGGCCCTCAAAGGCTATTTTTCTATTCCTACCTTGATGTGATATTTTCACGTTACAAAATAGAGAATATCCTCAAGTATTTGGACTAAGCCACACTAAAGGTTCTTGCCAAATTTATCCCACAAGTATCAACAATTTTGTTTAAAACAAACAAAACAAAAAAAATTTTGTTTAAAACAGACCAACTTCTCATGCATCTCTCCCTGCTTCAGAGTATTACATCTCCTGCCACATATGAAAAAACTGGTACATGTCACATCAAGTCGAGAAACAAACAACTGAAAGATAATGAAGTATCAATCTGTGCAAACTCTGTGAGGATGACAAAAACAAAGCATCAGGAGAGGTGACAGTAGCTGATAGCAAAAACTATGATAAGATGACAGATTGGGCTGTTTTAAGTAGCTAAAGTTGGGTTTGCAAGCGTAAACAGGTTTTATCTCTGTCCGGAAGCTTACTGAATAAAAAAAAAAAAAAAGTTTTTTTTCCCCTAATCTGTTTGATAACATAAAGGACACAAAGTCCAAAAGGCATAAAACTGTGTTATAATGCTGATGTCTTCTTTTGTTTCAGTTTTTTTTTTTTTTTTTTTTTTTTACTACTTTTCCCACATTAGCAAATCCTAAAAGTTTAGCAGAAATTTTAACTGGTTACTAAATAGAAAACCTGTAAAAAAAAATCTATAATCATTGCTATTTCAAGTCCCCTTAACCCCAATTTCCATTTATTCCAACAATTCAAAGTGAGGTAAAGGATGCTTTTTTCCCTACATCTTCAAAATTTTCAGAACTCCTTTTCCTCTATGAACACTACTAAAATATAGAAAACCTCAACTATTAATTCAATTCACCAAAATAAACCAAGAACTTCCTACTCCAGATAATGAAGTCATCAGAACTCATACCAAGTGACTAATAAAAATATAAAGTAACTCAATATATCATCACACAAAAAGTATTTGTTACTCTAACTAGAAACTATTTCTAAATTTTTTTTCATCTCAACTCTTCTGAGATAATGTAAAAAATACACATATACATAAGGGGTAGCTGGGTGGCTCAGTCAGTTAAGTGATCAACTCTTGGTTTCTGCTCAGGCTATGATCTCATGGTTTGTGGGTTTGAACCCCACAATGGGCTCTACACTGAGAAGCCTGCTTGGGATTCTGGCTCCTTCTCTCTCTCAAAATAAATAAGTAAACATTAAAATGTGTGTGTGTGTGTGTGTATATGGGGCACCTGGGTGGCTCAGTTGGTTAGGTGTCCGACTTTGGCTCAGGTCATGATCTCACAGCTTGTGATTTCAAGCCCTGCGTCAGGCTCGGTGCTGACAGCTCAGAGCCTAGAGCCTGCTTCAGATTCTATGTTTCCCTCTCTCACTCTACCCCTCCCCCTCTCATGCTCTGTCTCTCAAAAATAAATGAATGTTAAAAATTTTTTAGGGGAGCCTGGGTGGCTCAGTCGGTTAAGTGTCCGACTTTGGCTCAGGTCACGATCTCATGGTTCGTGGGGTTGAGTCCCGCCTAAGGCTCTGTGCTGACAGCTAGCTCAGAGCCTGGAGCCTGCTTCGGATTCTGTGTCCCTCTCTAGCTCTGTCCCTCCCTCCTACATGCTGTTTCTGTTTCTCAAGAACAACAAAAAATTTTTTTCTTAATTTTTAATAAATAATACATACACACACATACAAAATTTGAGATTTGAGACCATTTCTTTCTTGGAAGGGGAGGGTAATTAAGGCAGCTGCAATTAAGAAAAAGGTGTTACAATTAAGGACAGATTTTGCTCTTTATTTTCTCAGCTGTAATTAGTATCTTAGGGTCTAAAAGTGAAAACTTTTATTATAAGAAAAAATAGTGGGGTGCCTGGGTAGCTCAGTCGGTAAAGTGTCCGACTTTGGCTCAAGTCATGATCTTGCAGTCTGTGAGTTCCAGCCCTGCATCAGGCTCTGTCTGTACTGACAGCTCAGAGCCTGGGGCCTGCTTCAGATTGTCTCCCTCTCTCTCTGCTTGTTCCCTGTTCGCATTCTCTTTCTTAAAAATTGGGGTGCCTGGGTGGCCAAGTCGGTTGGGTGTCTGACTTCGGCTCAGGTCAGGATCTCACGGTTCGTGGGTTCGAACCCCATGTCGGGCTCTGCTGACAGCCAGCTCAGAGCCTGGAGCCTGCTTCAGTTCTGTGTCTTGCTCTCTCCCTGCCCCTCTCCCATTCTCACTCTGTCTCTCTCAGTCTCAAAAGTAAATAAACATTGAAAAAAAATTTTTTTAATAAATAAAAATAAGTAAATATTAAAAAAATTAAAGATAGTAATGAAAATTTATTAATTTGCATTTCATTCTATTATCTTCCATAAACATGAAAAAAAGAAACTGTATGTAGCTTTTGTATATAAAAGTATGGGGTTAAACGCCATAAAGGAGAGTTTCTTTTTCCTTCTCTAAACATAAATCTCGATAGAAACTTCATATTAAGTAGCCTAAAATCAGGAGGTATTCCATTACTGCTGATTAAGAGGTGGCATGAGGCAAGTAAAATATTGTCTCCTTTCAAACTGCAAATTATCTTCTAAAAGATACTTCCAAGATCTGAAGCATAATTCTCACTCTACTCTTTGATTAGCTATCAGCGTAGGTTAAACTTATTTGTAGTAGTTTAATGAAACAAGAATTGTTATTTTGGAATGTGCATTGCTTTAAAAAATCTTTTTGACAAAATCACTCACAGAAAGAAGACAATATACATTTTTAAAATCCACTTTTTTTTTTGTATATATGCTTTAAAAAAGCTTAAACCTTTCTGGAAAATACATGTGTATTCCAGGGTTGACTTCATTTGTTCAACAGGTGGAGAACCCAAAGAACAAAGTTCTTTTGGTTTTACAAGCTAAGTAATAAGAAGTGCACAAAAAAAGACATTCAAATACACATTCTTAACCTGTTACCTACAGAGAACTGTCAGCTATACATCAGCATAATGTATTAAACTACCTAACCCGTTATGTTATTTTGAGGAATATCTAACAACTAAACTATTACATTTCTGTAGCTTTACTAAGAGAAATTGAGATGTTATTTCAAAAACCCAATATTGCAAGCCTAAATGTAACAAGTTTCCATTTTTAATGAGACCACAGGTCTATTAAAGAGATCATAGAAAACAGTATTTAGGCAAAAGTATTTCTAATTACAAAGAAACTTAAAATGAAAATGAGCTTTTTATTTTCTTTTTTTCTCCATTTAATTTTCAAAATATTACCGGAGTTTACCTAGATCATTTTTTAAGCTAATTTCAGACGGTGGTTCTGAATCCATGGGCACGTTAATTAACGTATAGCACACGTTCTCGGCAGCCGTCATGGTTTCGAGATATAATCAAACCTCGACACAAGATTTAAGGATGATAGATGCCAGAAAATCTAGAAAAAGAAATACAAGGCTATCATTACAAGTAAAAAACCAGAAACACAACCAGTAACTATTGCGATCCTTACTGTCTAAAGTTAATTCCGTTTGCCTAGTGAGTTTTAAAGTATTAGTCAATTTATACGTGGTCCCATAAAAATGCCTAACATAATTAAAAAACGCTTGTCTGCCTCGGTCTAAAGTATATTATCTCCAACCCCACAACCCCGCCCAGAGCTTGAGAATGCTGTACCGCAACACTAAGGCCCACAATACAGTGACAGTCACCCAGCCTCGGCCGAACATTTAACAGAACAATGATCTTTTGAACATAACATACTATCTGAACTGCTTAAGTTAAGAGACCCTACACACAAATACTCAGTTAAAAACCTTAAAACAACAGTTCATCGCGTTCATGGGTAGACGCGACTGCGTGTCCACGGGTCAGTGGGTGCGCTGCACCCCCACCCCGTTCTCTTCCTCCAGCAAAGCAGCCTCTCGGCCTGGAACGGGGAGTCCCGGAGTCCGGGGAGGGATGAGACCCCTGGCCAGTACGCAAGGACGAGAAGGGGCGTTTGGCCCAGAGCTTCCCAGCCCCCTGTTCCACTTGGCCAGGCCCGGACGCGAGCGGCCTAGTCACTCCCCTTCCGCATCTTCCCGCTGGAGAGCCAGTTCCTCCGACTCAGCCCAGCCCAACCGCCTCCGAGATTGGGGGCTTTGTGCCCTGCTACCTGGCTCCAAGGGGCGGCAGCTAGGGCAACGGTGGGACCGTCGACTCCGGCTCCAACCCGCAGCAGCCGCCGCCGCTCCGCACAGTCCTCGGCTGACGTGGAAGGGGGTGGGGTGACGAGGCCAAGCCACCTAGCGCCTACGGCAACGCAGAGAGGACATGCCTCCTCCGTCCTGCGCTTGCGCTTTGCAAGTACGCTGCAACTTTCTTCCTGTAATCCACGGTTGTTTCAGGCCCCATAGGGTACTGGAGAAACATAAAGCTTTCCGCGCAAGCTAAGCGCTGAATTAAACGCTGTGGTCATTTAAACGCTACTTAGAAATTGTTTCTTCTTCCAGGAACTGCAACAACAGCCAAGGGAGGAGGTGCTCAGAAAGAGGAAACCCATTTTATAGAACTGTGTGGTCCAACGGGAAAGAGCAGCAGACTGGGAGCTGGAAGCCATTTTCTAGCTCACCCACTACTAACCAGGGAAAGTAACTGATTACTATTTGGGAAAGTCGCTTCAGTTCTTCTAATAAGCAACACTAGATTCTATGAAGGTCCATTTCAGTTCTTAACGTCCCCTCTCCAGTAGTCTGAATCTGTCTCTGTTAGGCAGGGTTTACTGCAACATCAAGGTCGCGCTTTATCTCCTAATGGTCCGTTCTCATGATCCTCTCTGAGCACCCAAGAAATTAACTTTTAATGCACAAAGTGAGACTGACACTCACTATTTTAAACGATTTTACCTATCTCCAAAAACCTAATTGTTACAGCTACAATCAGCCATCGCACCTTCGGTTTTGCCCATTTGAGGTCCCACGTTCCCCCATGCAGCCTCTTCCCAGCAGAGCTTTTCTGGCCAATTATCATTAAAAAAATTTGTTTTGGACCCTTGATCAAAATACTATCAATACAAAGACATCTGACAGAACTTGCCCTTAACAGGTTCACTTCAAGTTAGGAGGACAGAATACAAATATTGCCTCATGTATCTAGAATCTAGCTATTTGAGATTTAGAACCATCAAGCAAAATATAAGTTCTTTGAGCACCCAAATATATCATGAAGGCCACCCATTTGCAGCACTATCTAGGAATGCTTTTCAAATCCTGTGCATTGATTTTTTTTTTAAACCTTGAGATAATTGTGATCTAAATAGACATCCCATATACTCTGCCACTAGTTTCTTTCAGTAGTAACATTTTGCATCATTATAGTACAATACCAAATCCAAGAGATTGACATGGATATAATTCAGTCCTCACCTCATTCAGATTCACCAATTTTACATGCACTCACTTATATATTTAGCTCTATGCAATTTTACCATGCTTAGATTCATGTGACCACCATCAGGCATGACACAGAACAATTTTAAAGATCCCTTTAAAGATCTGTAATTTCCCATATCTCTGTAATTTTTTCATTTCAAGTATGTAACATATATGAACTGTACAATGTAACCATTGAGATTGTTTTTGCATGCAACATAATTCCCTTGAGATCCACCCAAGACGTATATACAACAGGTTGTTTCACTTCCATGTATTTAACATGAAACTTTACAAGTACAATATCCAGTTTCCAAGCCTACATATCAGAGTGACAATCAGTTGGCATGAAATGGGGGCCCCAAAAGCATATAAACTAGACAGCAATATGAAAGCTCAGCAGTTTAGAGCCTCCATGGTGTGGGACCAACCATACCCACTTGTTGCCCTGGAGGCTCATTGTGTTACAGAAGAAAATTTGATACTTAGCGTGACTGAGTCATTTAGGAAACTATTACATATGAAAAGAGGGCAAGAAAATATGTGTTTTAGAAAACCTCATTTTAGGTCTGCACTTAAAATGTCATTGGCAGTGTATATGTATTGATGTACATTCTTTTTTTCTTTTTTAATGTTTTTTATTTTTGAGAGTCAGAGAAAGACAGCACAAGCAGGGGAGGGTCAGAGAGGGGGAGATAAAGACTCTGAAGACAGACTCCAGGCCCTGAGCTAGCTTTCAGCACAGAGCCCAAAGTGGGGCTCGAACCCCCATGTCAGGCTCTGTGCTGACTGCCAGCTCAGAGCCTGGAGCCTATTTCAGAGTCTGTGATTCCCTCTCTCTCTGACCCTCCCCTGCTCACGCTGTCTCTCTCTCCTAGAAATAAAAAAATTAAAAAAATTTGCCTCTGAAGTACCATCCAGATCACGTTTTTTTCCCACCCGAGCACCAGTCAGGTAATTGATTTACATTTCGGAACAGGTACAAAATGATACACATACATGTTAACATAAACAACAGAATCACTCAAGACAGAGGCTCACACAATGATAGGCACAGAAGAAATACCTGCCTGAGGCTTTAAAGAGCAGGTTATGAAATCTCCCACTTATGTTGCCTCCTGCAAACTATACCAGCTATTGAGTCTGAAGGCAGGTAGGAGAACTCCCTCTTGTTCACTCTGTGTTTGTGAAAGTTGCATGTGCTTAATACAACTCTATTGTAGGTCAAATGGCCACATGGGTACTTGTGGTCATATCCCAAGCTCAAATGGTAGACTCCTGGGGCTACTTTCAGAACAGAGACCCAACACCTCACACACATTTCTATATTTAGTCAGGTCTTTCTCTCAACAAGGTTGCCAGAAAGCACCTAGCACTTCCCCTTCAAGAGGCAAGAGATTTAAATCTACTAAAGCTTTGAAAGTTTTGGGTGATCTGGAAAAAAAGTAAAGTAACAATTTATGAATTTTAGCATGTGCAAATTTTCACATAAATTCTCCCATTTAACCTTCACACTAATTCTCCAAAGGATTTCCTTAAAACAGGGCTAAGTAACTTGCCCAAAGACAATGGTTAACTAATTAGCAGAATTAAGTCTAAAATCCAAATTCCCTATCTACAATGAACTGCTCCTTTCTAGAAAGATAGGAATCTCAGGAAATGAAAAACTCCTCTAGGCTTCTTAGCAGCAAGATGTTGGACTGTTTTGTAAATCAGACTTCCTCAAATTTCATTTTGCATGGCCTAAGATAAAAAGTTTTCTGCAATATCTACACTGCTCACAAAAAATAATGGGAAGGCAACCTAAAGCTTACAATGGTGTGGGGCTGGGCAGGATAAGAGGAAATGATGGTTTGGGATTAAAATTTCCCTTTGTTGGGGACGCCTGGGTGGCTTAGTCGGTTGAGCGTCCGAGTTTCACTCAGGTCATGATCTCGCGGTTCGTGGGTTCAAGCCCCGCGTCGGGCTCTGTGCTGACGGCCAGCTCGGAGCCTGGAGCCTGTTTCAGTCTGTGACTCCCTCTCTCTCTGACCCTCCCCTGCTCACGCTGTCTCTCTCTCTCTCTCCCCCCTAGAAATAAATAAAAAAAACATTTAAAAAAAAAAATTTCCCTTTGTTATTTCTGCAGGAAGTTCCCTACACTGAGACCAGAGCTATCACTACTGGAATCTGCTGGTTGGAAAGAAAAAACATTCCTTTGTTGATCTTGCTACTACGGTTGTTGTGAAGTGAGGTTTCTTATTAGGTTTTAGTAAGAATCTCTAGGGTTGAACCTTGAAAGTTGTATTCTGAACCAAATCTCCATAGCCAGTCTGTGCACAGGGAATTGGTATAAAGCTGTGAGAGATAAGAGGTATTACTTTCCCCCATCACTAAACATAAGGCAATTTAATTTGGCAAACATGACAGATGATCAGTTGTGATCTCATACTATTTACAATCAAAGCTACTTAGAAAACAAAAACCCAATATACCAGCAGGTGAAACAATTTTATTTCACAGTTGTCTTTAAAACCACAAAGACATTATGTTCTTCATATAAAAACATTAGTACAGATAACTATACTTTCTAGAAAATGATTATATAGACCCTCTCAAAGAAAAATGCATACCATCATATGGTTTCAGAGAAGTGGCTTGGGAAAAACACATCTGGACTGATTCTTAAAACATACCATAAGACCACCCTGCATCTTTTGGTTCAAAGTATAGATTATTGTCATCAGTACGTGCTCCTGAATTCTTACATATTTGATAATACACATATAGACTGGCTTATGGCTTAATGTTCCATCGGTTCATCAGCCTTTTCTGCAGGTTCATCAGCAGGTTGAGCAGGCTGTAAGGGGAAGAAAAAACAAAACAGGTTAAAAAAAAAAATCACTTGACCAATATATACTTCTTATCACACATATTACAGTATGAAAGAATTTATGAGGGGTGCCTAGGTGGCTCAGTCGGTTAAGCGTCCGACTTCAGCTCAGGTCATGATCTTACGGTTTGTGGGTTTGAGCCCCGCATCAGCCTCTGTGCTGACTGCCAGCTCAGAGCCTGGAGCCTGTTTCAGACTCTGTATCTCCCTCTCTCTCTGACCCTCCCCTGCTCATCCTGTCTCTCTTTCTCTCAGAAATAAATAAAACATGAAAAAAAAATTTAAAAAGAAAGAATTTATGAGAAAAAGGGGTTAGGAAATATTTTGGATATACAATTTTAGTTCACTGTCTTGTTAAAATTTCTGAACAAAGGTTTTTTTTTTTTTAAACAGACATAATTTTATAGGTCTGAAAACCCAAGGATCGTTGAGCAATTCCAGCATTTTGTCATATTTTGTCTTGCTTAGGAATAAAGGCCTTCCTTTTATTATCACTACTAGCATTAAAATATAATCAGTACATTTTAGACATTCTCTTCCTCTTTAGCAATAACAAACAGAGTGAAAACATCATCAAACTGACCAGCTGTGTGGAACTCACAGCATTCTCCCCAACAGTGCTGGTGCTTACCAACAAGTTTATATATAATGCAAATCTTGCTCCTCCCAATAGTACCAACAATATCCTCTCCAAGGTGAAAAAAATTCACACTGTAGAAAAAAGTGTCTCTCCAGGACACTTTATTTTCAATTGTACAACTATCAAATAAGTATCTACAAATAGCCAATGTGTATTCTAAATATCTAACAAAAAAAAGACCAGCATTTCCTGATCCTTTTCTCAATATTTGTGAGGAGCCAACTTAGTTTCCAAAGGTCCTCAATGAACTTTCCCTTAGTCCTCACTCCTACAGACTCATGGCTGGCCCTATGACTTGCTTTAACCAACAGAATGTGCAAAACTGATGCTGTACCACTCCTGAGCCTCAGCCTTTCAGAAGGTCTGGCAGCTTCTACTATGGAGCTTTTGAACTTCTGCAAGCTGAGCCGCTACTGCTGAAGAAACCCTGGTGAAGAGAGGCTCTGAGAGGACACAGCCATCCTAGCACAGGTCTCAGCCTTCTAACTGTCCCTCTAAAATATACCAAGAGAATCCACATAAAGATGTGTAAGGGGAAGCTTGGGTAGCTCCCTCAGTTAAGTGTCCAACTCCTGATTTCGGCTCAGGTCATGATCTCGTGGTTCACTAGACTGAGCAGAGCTCTGCTCTGACAGTGTGGAGCCTACTTGGGAGTCTCTCCCTCTCTCTCTGCCTCTTCCTCGTTTTGTGTTCTCTCTCTCAAAAATAAATAAAATAAACATTTAAAAAAAAAAAAGGGAGGGGGTGCCCAGGTGGCTCAGATGATCAAGCATCCAACTTCGGCTTGGGTCATGATCTTGTATGGTTCATGGGTTCTGGCCCCTACATGGGGCTCTGTGCTGACAGCTCAGAGTTTGGAGCCTGCTTCAGATTTCTGTGTCTCCTCGTCTGTCTTTGCCCCTCCCCTACTTGCACTCTGTCCCTCTCAAAAATAAATATTTAAAAAAAAAAAAAGATGTGTGAGTAGAGCCATCTTGGATGTCCCAGCCCCACTGCTTCAACTGACTGCAACACAAGAGGCCCTAAATAAGACTAGCAAAAGAATTATTTAGCCAGTCAACCAGAGCAATGTGAAAAATACCCAACATATAACCAGATCGTCAACCCTTTTTTGCTTATGGAGATCACTGCTTCCTCAGTATTTCAGTTCTAAGTTCTCCTACTGCCATTTGAATTTCGAGCCTGAGTAATTAAAGACAAAAATGGTAGGTTTACACAGTTGTGGTAGGAACAGCAGCTTATGACAAAACTAAAGTCTCTGGTGTTATGATGAGTTATATACCTGTGCCTTTCTTTGTGGTCTTTCTTCAAGACCTTCCAGGAATGGAGATACGTCATCATCATCATAAATCGTAAACTCCAAGTCTTTACCAACAATTCCAATGGAAACATTCTGATGGGGAAAAAAGTAAAATTTAAAAATCAAGAGAATTTAAGTTGGAAATATGTTTATGGTTAAATGTTGGGTGAAAAAAAGAATAAAAGTTTATATACCACTTAAATAAGACTTGAAAAACAACTGTAGAGAAAAAAAGGAAGAAAACTGTAGACTCTTGTTAACTTGCAGATTTCATATTTTGTTAATCACGAGTAACCCCAAAGGTCTATGCCACCAAGAAATTTGCAAGTTGGCTCATACTGAGAATGTGCTGCAGACCAGTGTAATGGAGCAAGCCACTTAGCTAGGCAGTAAGCCCAACTCCTAAGAAACAATCAGGTTTGTTTCTTGTTTAAGTGATGATGGTTTTTAACAAGGAAAGAGAGTAAGTATTGGGTTCTAAAGTGTTGCAGTTGGTGAGCTCCTGAAACTAAGTTCTACATGTTGAAATTAAAGACCAATTCTTAAAATGCTCAGTGAATGCTATCCACTGTAAAATTAAAATTTTAGTGAAAATTTGAGGTATAAGGATATATAGGTCTTCTCTCAATGATTTCACTGAAGCATTCTCTATGATTCAGTAAAAATATGAAATCAGAAACCCAGATACCTGAGCAAACTTTCCCAAATTGTAAATGTCAACAGTTAACTATAAACCCAAATTTTAAAAGATAGTCATCTTGGAGTGATAGCATTATGGGCATTTTAAATAAATAAGAATAATTTAATGCATATTTTAAAAATATTTTTATGATATGAAAAATTATTTTAAAGATTATCAGGCTATAAATTCTTCACGTACATATTAAATAATAATTATCCAATCACTGTAACAAAATGAATTTATAAAATGCTGACTGATATCACTCTGGTTAATAACTGTTAACCACAAGGAGGCCCTCAGTTGTTCTGGCATTGTACTATATGGGTCCCTAGATCATTCAATCTCTTCTCCGGGACATCTTTTTAACATTTTCCATTCTCACTTCACTGAAAAAACAGAAGCAATTAAAAGAGAATGTTCACAAGCTCCTATGGTATCCATTTTCTTGTATCTATATCCCTAGATTCTCTCCCTTGCTGTTAGTATTAATGAATCGTCCAAATTCCTAATATCTATATCCTTTCCACTTGTGTACTATTTTAAGGATATTGGTCTAGCAGTTTTTCCTCATATTCCTCCTACATAAATGTTTCCCTTTACAGTGGATTATTCTATAACCATGGACCAAACATGCTATAATTTCTCTCACCTTAATGAAAGAAACCCAAACAAAAAACTTCCCTAAATTCTTTTCTAGCCACCATCCATTTCTCTGACCCTGCAAAAGAGAAGTCTCCATGGAGGTGCCTCCAACTCCTCTTTGCCCATTCTCTACTGATTCATTCCTTTCAGGCTTTTGGCTCACCATTCCAATGAAACTGTCTAGTCAAGTTCCCCATGACATCATTGCTAATATAATGATTAATTCTCACTCCACATCTCCCTTGATGTATTACCAATTTTTTGTTCTCTCCTCCTTGAAATGGTTTCTTCATTTGTTTTCAAGAATATCTCACTTTCCAAGTTTTCCTCCTATATCCTGGTCGTCTTTCTTAGTCCCTTTTTGCTGATACTTACCTTCTAATCTCTAAAGGTTAGAGTCCCCTGGCCCAGACCTCAAACTTCTTCGGAAACTATGATTCCTTTAGTAGTGTCATCCAATCCAAACTCAAAAATGCCATTTCTACATAAAGACGCCAAAATTATAAGTGTAGACTAGACCATTCTCCACCAAACTTCAGTGGAGACACATCTGATAAACGCTTACTTATTATTTTTTAATTAAGTAAGCTCTACATCCAACTCTGAGATCAAGAGTCACATGTTCCACTGACTGGGCCAGCCAGGGCCCCAATAACTGCTTGTTCTCTATCTCCAATGGGCAATGGGCATTTCAAGTTTTATTAAGTCCTAAGCTAACTGCATTATCTTCCACAACTCCTACCCTGAAACCTGTCCCTTCCACTGTCTTATCCATCTCAGTAAACCTAAATCTCTCCTTACTCTATCAGGCTCAAAATTTTGAAAAACAACATTTTTTGTTGTTCTCACACACTCACAACCAATTTGTTAGCAAACATTTTTAGCTCTAGTTTCAAAACCTACCCCAAACTGAACCACTTACCCTTCTCTCCAACTCCACGGCTCTGCTCTAATTCACCACAAGCTATCATCTGCATTATCTTAACAGTTTTACAACTATTTTCACCCATGTTGCCCACTACACTCTGTTCTCAAAATGGCAATGAGAATGACGGTTTTAAAACCTAAATCAAATCATGGTATTCTTCTGTTCAAACTCTAACAGCCCATTCAGAATAAAATTCAAAGTACCTACAATGGTTTGTACATTATCTGACTTTATTCCTTCTCTTCCTCTTAATCACTGACTCCAACACTACTGGTTGTCTTGCCTCAACTACAAGGAATGTCCTGGACTCAAGGCCCCTATACTTGTATTCCCTGGATTAATCTTGCTCTAGATGTCTGAGTGGCTCACTCACTCAACTCCTTTAGATATTTTCCTCAAATTTCACTTTCTCAGTGAGGCCATCCTTGACCACCCTATTTTAAATTTTCCTCACCACACCTCCTTCCTATACCCAGATAGTCATTCTTTCTCCTTTTAACCTGTTTTATTTTTTCTGTGGCATTTATCACCTTCTAATATATCATATACTTTACTTATGGGTATATTGTTTTTCTCCCCCAACTTGGATAGTATGTTCCACGAAGGCCAAGATGTTTGCTGTGCTTATATTCTCAATGCCTAGTGTCTGCACGTGGTAGGTGCTCAATACATGTATTTGTTAATTGAGTTAATAGAAAGGTATTCTGACCTGCAGAAGCAATGAAGGACATTCTACATAAGACTTACTGGCTTTATTGCTTTACACTAAAAAGAAATGCTTAAAAATCACTGCAAAATCAGATCACTTAGTGAATAACTTAAAGACGAAGAATGAACCAAGGCAACCATCTCTCAAATTGAAGAACTGTTAAGTATACACTCCTCTATTATTTATACTTATGAAATAAATGATTAACATGTAATGTTAAAATCTCAAATTGGAAAACATGATTATCTACCTTTGTAGTTAGGTCCTGTTCTGCAGGAAGTGTCTCTCGTAAAGCACGCAGACCATGTTTAACCAGTTCATTCAAATTACCTATATAATAAATTAACAATTATTTCTTAATTTCATCTTCATATGAGGCTGCTTTTATTTATCAGGTCTACAGTCTGTTATTAATTATGGTTTTGGTCACATAACAAATATATCACCAAAAAACAGCCAAAATTTTAATGTTTAGCCATATAATCTTCTAATAATAATGAATAACATTGCTATTATTTTACTTAATGAGAGAATACATGATTTTTGTCACTAAATTTCACCTTTTTTATCCTAAATTAAATAAGAATCCTGACTCACAAATGCTACAGCTCAATGTTTCGTATAATGTATTCTATGGAATTTATTTGCTCTTTATAAAAAGTCTCCAACACTTCTGTGTGGCCAGTATTAACCTGATAGCAAAAGTAGACAAAGATATCACAAGAAAATAAAACTACAGATCAATCATCCTTACGAATACAGACACAAAAAAATGCAACAGAATATCAGCAAAATGAATCCAACAACAATTATGCTTACATAAACATTTCTATATATAGTTATATAGATTACCATTGATATAAATCATGACCAAAAGGGATTTGTCCTAGGAATGCAAAGCTAGTTTAATATTCAAAAGTCCAATAATGCAATACATCACAATAGAACGAAGGGTAAACAATCACACAAGCACCTGAAGAGATGTCCAAAAAACATGTGTTAAAGTCCAAAACCACTGTATAAGCAAAGCACTTGAAAACCTGCCCCATGATCACATCTTACATCAACACTTTACCCTTTTTTCCCCATAGCTATTGGAATTTTTTGTCTATGGACTACTTACACAGAAAAGTCTTTGTGGCTAAAAATAACAACAGAATCATAGAAAACTCAAAGTTGTTAACAGAACTTATAATTGGTAACCAGTACAGTGGTTCTCAACTCTGGCTGGGGCACACTTCAGACCAACTGAATCAAGACTCTTCAAGGTTGAGGACATTTGTATTTTAAAAAAGTTCCACTAGTGATTGAAACTACTATGATGGCCAGATGCGGTAAGAAACAGTATGTATGATATGAATAATAAACACTTCATGGGTTTATATAAAACAAAACAAACAAACAAAAACTCTTTCTGTAAGGATGATAGTTTTCTTCATTTAGGACACTGTTTATTCACTAGCTAAAGACTAGAGGGGACAAAACAAAAATCACTTACACTCCATAAACCCAGACATATGTCTCTCCAAGTAAGTACGAGCTGATTGAGAACGTGCTCCAATGGACATAGCTCTACAGTCAAAGTAGTTAGCAGAGGGACAGGTCTGGAAGATATGGGGGCCCATATCCTACAAATAGAAAAAATAAAAATAAATAAAAGACATATGTATACATATACATATATATACAAACATTATATACATATATATACGCACACACATAATTGTTTACTTTGAGCTAAAAATTAGAAAATTTCTACTCAGTTTTGAAAAATCATCAAAATATAATATTCTATGAACTTACATCATAACCAGCAATAAGCAGTCCAACACCATATGGTCTCCGGCCATATCGCTGCGTTGGTATCTGGGTTTCTTAAACTAGTTAAAGAAACTATTCTAATAAAGAATAAAGTACTATCTTTATTTTCAAGTTAAACATTATTAACAAAGAGCTTTGGTTTTTTGATTGTTGTATAATTCATCACAGCAAAAAGAAAATAAAAGGACCATATTTCTTTGGCCTCATACTTAAAAATATTGGGAGGGGGCGCCTAGGTGACTCAGTCAGTTGTGCGCCCAACTTTGGCTTAGGTCATGATCTCAGGGTGAGATTGAGCCCCACGTCGGGCTCTGTTCTGACGTTTCAGGAAACGTCAGGAAACTGTTTCAGATTTTGTGCCCTTCTCTCTCTCTGCCCCTCCCCTAGTCGCACTCTCTCTCAAAAATAAACAAACATGAAAAAACCTTTTTTTAAAAAATATTGGGACTATCCACCAAATCTAAGAATGAGCACTAGCAAAATGATCTCCTCTCATGTAGACAACTTCATCTGTTTTGGATAAGGGGTCAAGAATCTGAAGGGACATCTAGAGCCACCAATAAAAACTTTAAATATCCTCTTCAAATGATTCTTAATAGTTTTTCTGAAATTGGGCTTCTCTATGTCTGGAACAGGCTGATGAAAGAGCAGCCCAATCCCTTACTTAGAACACATTTTTTCCATGGTAAAACGTCCCACAATTCTAAATTTTAAACACTGTGCTATTGAAAAGTAACTAATCTTAAAGTTTTCAGAATCTTACCTATCCTATGTATTATATTCCCAATAACTAACATAAGGATTAAGTATCAAAATTCTTTAAAGTTCACATCTGTAAATGCTAACATAAAAAGGATACTGCTTCCGATTAGAGATACAAGACGAGACACAGGAAGAGGTCTGTCGAATACAAATCTGGAATCCAAACACTCCTGGCGCATAAAATTACTAAAAAAGAAACAAGAAAAATTAGTTATTTCAGAGCTATTTCAATCTAAAGTAGTCTGATTTCTTTTTGCTTTCTTCACATGGATTACATCCATATAAGGAAATCAGAAAGACATGCTACAAGGATGCATTTTTATACTAAACTCTGGGGCCACATGAGATTTAAAAAAAAAAAGACTAAAATACTCCTTAGCTTTAGATAAACCTGGTCTTTGAGTAGTTTAGAGAGTAGAGAAGGCTGAGCAAGAGAAAAAGAGCAAGCTCTCTTGTCTTATCCTTTCCCACTGTCAACAAGATTGTCTTAATTCTAGGTCTTAAACCAGCAAAAAGAGTAACTACTTGTTTTTCTTAAAAGCTGACTGAAATTTCTCCAATAGAGCAAACTCAAGAAACGGAATCCGTACCAGCACATTGCTACATGCTCCTGCCCGTGCTGTTCCTATCCATAAGCAGTACTCTAGAGGAGACCCACATCTAACTATTAAAGAAAATGGGATAAACAACAGGGAAATAGATATACACCTTTCTTTCCATGTTGCTCTGTCCCGTTTATGTGTATGTCATGTCTGATCATCAAATGTTGACTGCAGGAACCATGCTATTTGTTCAGAACTTTTATTTTTTTTTATTTTTAAATTTTTTTAAATGTTTTATTTCTGAGAGAGAGAGAGAGAGAGAGAGAGAGAGAGAGAGCGTGAACAGAGGAGGGTCAGAGAGAAAGGGAGACACAAAATCTGAAACAGGCTCCAGGCTCTGAGCTGGCTGAGATTACAGAGCCCGATGCGGGGCTCGAAACCACAAACCGTGAGATCATGACCTGAGCCAAAGTCAGACGCTTAACCGACTGAGACACCCAGGCGCCCCTCAGAACTTTTATTTAAGTTCATTTCCCAAGGCTATCTAAACTGCATTGCCCAATATGGCAGGTGCCAATTACACATGACTATTAAGCACTTGAAAAGTGGCTAGCCTGAACACTATTGTGTGTATGTATTCCACTATGTAGTATTGGAAGTGCAAAATACACCTGAAACTTCTAAGACTCAGGACAAAAAACAATGCAAAATATCTCATTAAAGAAGTTTTTATATTGATTACACATTTACATGGCAATATTTTGGATAGATTGGGTTAAATGTTTGGCCACGCAACATATTTTACATTTTCAAGAGCTCTCAGAAACCAAAAATGCCGTCACTATCTTGCCAACCTAAGAGAGCAGGGGGCTCGCTGGATAACTTGAAAATCTTCACCAGTAGCATTACTATTGGCTTTTTGTGCGTATATCCTTTCTTCCCTAATTAAATCACAGGCTTAAGAGATTAGTTTCGGCTCACTACCTTTGACCTCCTAAAACATACATTCATATACTACCTGAAAGGCACTGTGTTACCTGCTCTATATGTTAGCGTATTCAACAATAACCTTGAAAAAGAAAATACTAAAAGTTAATGGTTTAAGTAACGAGTCTCATCTCAAATACTAAGAGGTTTCAAAGCCCCAGGTCTTCACTTATATGTCTCTCAACTAGAAATGATCTCTTCTTCTCTGGACTCTCACAGAAATCTACTTGTTCCTCTCCACTTTCTACCTTGTATTATAGATACATTACTAGATTTTAAGTTCCTGGAAGATAAGATGTATGTCTGACTCTTACATACAGAATGAGTATCCAGTATCGGGCTTCGCAAAAAATAAATGTCTAATAAATACTGGCATATTAAAGAAAGCAAGGGTAGTTCCGCCAATTCTTAGAAACCAGACTAAAGTGTTAAGCCCTTCTTAGACATAACATTGTCTCAAACAATATACACTGAATTAACAAGCATCGCATTTTTACGTGACTTCTCAAAAGCTTTAATTTTAACATGGCTAATTCTAGTAGCTACTACTACAGGGACCAAGAAATGGAATACTTGGGGCGCCTGGGTAGCTCAGTTGGTTAAGCGTCTGACTTCGGCTAAGGTCATGATCTCACCGTTCGTGGGTTCGAGCCCCGCCCTGGGCTCTGTACCAACAGCTAGCTCAGAGCCTGGAGCCTGTTTCGGATTCTGTGTCTCCCTCTCTCTCTGACCCTCCCCTGCTCACGTGGTCTCTCTCTCTCTTTCTCTCAGAAATAAATAGAAACATAAAAAAAAAAAAAATTGGAATACTTAGTAACTGAGCCCAAATCTACTAAGGTATTCACAATCTGAACTTCTAAACTCTTGCCAGACAACTTCCTAAAACATCATATCTGAATGAATCCAAAGGGATGTTTCTTTTGCTTTTCAAGAGATCATACTCACCATAACAGTCTAGCATCAGCAGTAAGTCCCGCAATTGAGATACCAATATGGTTGTCAACGTGAAGAATTTTTTTCTGATGCGCTGCAAGCTCTGACTGTGCTCTCTAAACAGAGACATTACAGAACATAAAAATACATTTACAATTTTATTCCCGCCACAGTGAAACTTGTATTTGACAGTTTCATTTTCTACATGAGGAAAATTTATTTACTGCTGTACTTACCTTCAGTGCAACCAGTACTGCATGGGTTTTTGATTTCAGACCAACTGTGGCTGAACCTTGTTTAACAGCTTCCATCGCATATTCAATCTGATGAATCCTGCCCTAAAGAGAAAACAACAACACATGTTAGAGTCATCTTTTAAGATCCTTATGTATACTTAAAATTGATTTAGTGGTCCCAAATCCCAGGGAGTATAGTTAAAACTCAAATGATTTTTCTTTTAAACCAGGAAACTTACTTTAATGATAAATTTAGATTTTAGATTCTAGGAATGCCTAAAATGATTATATTCCATTTTGTTACAGCTTACAATTTCATGAGTTTCTAAAGCCACTTCCCAGATATAGTATAAAACATTTTTATTGTAAAACATTTTTACTGGGGCACATAGGTGGCTCAGTCGGTTGATTAAACGCCCAATGATCTCGCAGTTTGTGGGTTTGAGACCCGTGTTGGGTGCTGTGCTAACAGCTGAGCTTGGAGCCTGCTTCAGATTATGTGTCTCCCTCCCTCTCTGCCCCTCCCTTGCTCACGCTCTCTCTCTCCCTCTCAAAAATAAACATTAAAAATTTTTTTAAAAATTTAAAAAACACACACAACATTTTTACCTGAGGGCTCCAAACTGTGACATCATTATCATACTGGTTGCGAAACTGGAAGTAAAAGAAAAAAAGTCCTGTTAACTTAAGAACATGACAAATTCCGGGGCGCCTGGGTGGCTCAGTCGGTTAAGCGTCCGACTTTCGCTTAGGTCATGATCTCGCAGTTAGTGGGTTCGAGCCCCGCGTCAGGCTCTGTGCTGACAGCCAGCTCAGAGCCTGGAGCCTGTTTCAGTCTGTGACTCCCTCTCTCTCTGACCCTCCCCTGCTCACGCTGTCTCTCTCTCTCTCTCCTAGAAATAAATAAAACATTTAAAAAAAAAAAAAAGAACATGACAAATTCCAATTTTTAACAAGCTCTATCATTAAAAAATGTTCTCCCACCTGTTTCAACATTAACACCTGCTGTTAATGCAAACTCACTGGAAGATTACTGCTATACTCAGTTGCAAGCAAATTCTAAATTTATCATGAGCTAGAAGGGAGGAGCAGATCTAGATAGGAACCATCTTTCCACCTTGCTATTCTACCACTGCCTGTAGAATTTCCTTTGGGTTCCATTCCCAAAGTTCATAGTGTCAACTTTCCTTCCCATCTCTCCTCAGGCTCTATACTGGGCCCTAATAAATGGTCAAAAGCACTCTTTTTCTTTAACCTAGCTCAAATATCTATCTTTCTAAGTCTTCTCTATTTTTCTCCCAAAATTCCAACACATACTCCCATCAGTTCTTTATCTACATTCCTTTTCTACTTTATAAGGGACGTGTCAGATTTATCTTTGAACCCTTACTGCACTTAAAAACAGTGCCTTGTACTTATAAACATTCATATTGAAGAATAAACACAGGAATGTCCTCGGGAAGTTAGATGTTAACACAAACAGCCACAGCGACAGAACCATTACTGCTTTAATGAGGGTACTGAAACAAGCCTACCAGAACAATACTGGGGGAAATAATCAGGGAGGTGAGAAAGTTGAGTGCTGGAATGCCAGACGTGAAACTGGAAGCCCCGAGCCCCAGGCTGTGACCGTGATAACACCACTTCTCTCAGCCTCGGCTGATTCACCTGTAAAACGAGGTGACTGGAAAAAGTGAATGAAAAGAACCCTTTCTGATAGAGCTGTAGGGGAGAGAAAAATCAGACGGACCCACAAGGAAAATGGACGCTGTCCTGGAACCCAAACCCAAGCCAAGTCAAGTCCTATTTCCTGCTCTGCTACACAGAGCACGAGGGGCGATCCCGAACTGCTCTGAGCTCCTCCGCTGAAGGACCTTGAGGGGCGAACTCAGCTAGCTGATCGAGGAGGTCCTGTCCCAAGCCCGGCAGAAAGCGAAACACGCCCGGGAGAAAGGCCGCTCTGACTACCCATCGCCCCTATCCCCGCCAGGCCGGAGATGCTGAATCACGGCTGGAACCCTCCCGTCGGCCGAGGTTCCCATACTCCGTGGCCCCAGGCCGCTCTGAGGATGACCGAAGGGGCGGCTCGCCACCTCCCCCCTCCCCCCGTCGGCGGATCTTTGCCGCAACCCTGCCTGAGCTCGGAATCCAACGCACCATGGTTCCGGCGCTGGTCTGGCTGCGGCCTCAAGCAGAGGTGCGGATCCAGGAGCGCGGCCGAAACTACCGCTCGGCGATCTACAGACAAGCCTTCGGGGTTTTGACGGCGGCGGCGCAGGGCAAGGCAATCTATCCCAGAGATATCGATAGGCTCCCTGCGCTACCCCACCCTCAAACTCTCGGACACTCTCGGACCCCTCCAAGTAGGCGGGGCCTCGGAAGAAGGCGGGGCTGAGATTGGCGGGAAGTCTTGGGCCGGGAGTGTCCGCGGCAGCTGAGAGCTGCGGGGCGGCCACTACAAAATCGCCCTTCTTGGATCCTCAGTGATTATTACCTGTGTATTGCAGATTCCCTCCAGTTTCTCACCTGCTCGGCCTATACACTTGGAATCGTTCGAGACGACGCCTGCGACTCCAGGTGATCCAATGTGCCGCTCGACACCTCATTCAGGGTCCACAGAGATTTGGAGTGTTGTGTGACTGGAAGAAGAGTGAGGCTGTAAGAAAGGCCACAAACTATTGATTCGTTCGTTTGTGTCAACCACACTCTTCAAGTACCTTGTGTACACGCATTTCTTTCTACTTTGGAATCCTTTTCTCCATTCCCTGGAGAAATCATTTTTCAAGGCTCTGTTGCCATTAATCACTTTTATTAACATTATTAGTTTTCCCTGTAAGACTTTGAACTCCATGAGGGCACTAATGCCTTTCTGTGGCCTCAAAATGAAGCACGATGCTTGTTTTTTCTATATTTTGTTCAGGTCTCATCAGGTAGATTAGACCACTGAGAAAAACTGGACATTTTCTTCTGAAACACTTATTTTCTCTGTTGAAAATTTTTGGTAAAATCCCCAAAGGAAAGAGTTTAGCACAGCACTGCAAACACCTGCCCACTTACCACCTACCCTGTACTTTCTTTATAAAGTAGGAAAGATGAGTACCTAGACTGACTCAGGCAAGGTCCACATTCAAAGTTTGTTCCTTAATGATCTAAGCTTTGCAGATGAAGTAACAGACTCAGATCACTTCTGTGATTTGCTCAAGTTCAGAGCAATTTAGGATCACAGTCTTTTTATTTTTTTAAAATTGTTAATGTTTTTTAATTTATTTCTAAGAGAGAGAGAAACAGCGTGAGCAGGGGAAGGTCAGAGAGAGAGGGAGATACAGAATCTGAAACAGGCTCCAGGCTCTGAGCTGGCTGTCAGCACAGAGCCCGACGTGGGGCTCGAACCCACGAACCGTGAGGTCATGACCTGAGCCAAAGTCGGACGCTTAACCGACTGAGCCACCCAGGTGCCCCAGGATCACAGTCTTTTTAAAGCTTTGGTCTTTTTAAAGCTTTTTTGGTCTTTTTTTTTTTTCTCTGTTAAACATTTTCAGGTTAAATATGACCCCCTAGTATTCTGCATTATGAGCATATGTGATTTTTATTTACCCAAACCCCTGCTGTTTAATATTTAGGTTCCCCCTCATTTATGACCTGCTTGATACATATTTTTGCTTGTGTACACCAATACTTCTTTCTTTAGAATAAACTCCTAAAAATGAGTCAAATGAGATGTATTTTTCCAAAGCTTTAAATAAAAAGTGCTAAACTGCCCTCCAGAAATGTTTTATCAGTTTATACTCTGCACAGTAGTATATGAAACCTCCCTGGTGGTCTAGTGGTTAGGATTTGGTGCCTTCTACAATAGTATATGAGGGTGCCCTCCTCCTTACATTCACCAATACTGGTTGCTGTCATTTAAAAAATGTATATATATATTTAAATGTTTATTTGTTTTTGAGAGCTCGCATGTGAGTGGGAAAGGGGCAGAGAGAGATAGAGAGGATCAGAGGATTCGAAGCAGGCTCCATGTTGACACCAGAGAGCCTGGCTCAAACTCACAAATTAACCATGAGATCATGACCTGAGCCAAAGCTGGACGCTTAACCAACTGAGCCATCCAGACGCCCCTAGTTGTTGTCATTTTAAAAAATCACTGTTAATTTAGTGGATTAAATTAACAGATTTAAATTAACAGATTGCTCTCTTTTGTTTCTCTAGCACCCAGCACAATGCCTAGCAGATACTAAATGCTTAATAAATATTATTTAATGAATGTTGAATGAAAACTAATTTAAAAATTGTTATATATTACATAAACACTTTGGCAATTCTTTTCTGCATATGTATATATTCACATGCTTCAAAAATATGTATAATAAATATATAATTGTTTTACAAATAAGATCACTAACCTGTTTTATACTACACTTTATTTTTTTTTATACTACACTTTAAAAGTTATGGCCATGTTTTCATGTTCACAAGTAATGATATATATTATTTTCAATAGTTGCATAGTATTCCATTTTGTAGAAATACAGTAATTAACTATGGGTGAACCATTAGCTTATTTCCAAGTCTTCATTAGTATACTATGAGTATTTTTAGAAAATTTTTTATAAAACACTCATAGTATTTTTATACATACACACATTTTGTGTACTTTCCTGATTACCTCCTTATGGTGAATTCATAGTTGCAGAATTGCCAGGTCAAAGGGAACTTTCATTTATGATTATGATATATATGACTAAATTACAAAAAAAGCAAAAAGTTATATCATTTTATATTCTACAGTGCCTGAGAGTCCATCTACTCTTTTTATACTTTCACCAGCACTGGTTAGGATAAGTACCTTTTACCTTTATCAAGCTGATAGGCAAAAAGAAAGAAAAACAAGAAAAAAATCTCTTTAATTTTACTTGTGTTTTTTGCTTACTAGCAAAATAAGTCTTTTCATGTATTTTTTGGCTGTTTATGTTACTTAGGTGACTTGCCACTTAATTCCCTTTCTCAGTTTATTATTGTTAGTCATTTTCTCATTGATTTCCAGGAGCCCCTCCATTGGGAAGTTAACCTATTGCTACCATGTGACTTTTGTAGAAGGAGCCTTTGAATACAAGGAAAAGAAACCCGATGAAGCTAGTTCAAGTAAAAGTTAAGGGGAGGGATGGTATGGGGGTTACTGTAAGTATGTAACAGGGAGTCACATAACATTCAAGGTAGGGATTTTTAAAAATATGTTACTTATTTATTTGAGAGAGAGAGAGAGAGAGAGAGAATCCCAAGCAGACTCCACACTCAACACAGGGCCCCATGCAGGGCTTGATCTCACAATGGTGAAATCATGACCTGAGCTGAAATCAACGGTTGGACACTTAACCCACTGAGCCACTCAGGCACTCCAGAAATTTTTTTATATACTAAGGTATTCCTAGTGCCTAAAACAAAGCGTGGCATAATAGTAGATACTCATTTAATATTTGTTAAATGAAAAAAATGGTGAATCTCTTACTCCTAAACTTGTCCTTTTGATTATTATCTCCTAAGCAAATATTTAAGGCTTTGTGATACATCTTTCATTCACAGTGATTGGCTAGATTCTTCAGAGTGGCTCATATCAAAGCTTCACTCAAAAGCCATCAGAAGGGGCATTTGGTTGGCCTTTTGAGCAAAACTGAAGGTCCTAGGCACTTACTAAAGTTTTTACACGACTTTCAGCTCTTCTCTGCATGTTTTGGGGATTTGGGTTAGGATGCATCTTGGTCCTTAATCAATAGCTGAAAAATTGATCAGTAAACATATTTTGTAGGAAGATTGGGTCAGCAAATGTAGCAGTACTTCTTCAATTTAAAGGTTATTGGTTAATATATGTCAGGCTTTTTAAGAATCAAATAAAAAATAAATGGTAAACAAAAACCAAGTTGAAATTTTTCCCCATAAATCTCAATGTGTTACTCTGCAGAGCAACTGTAATTGGCACATTGTACAAATGAGATGTGTAGGGTACAATTTGCAAATAACTTATTATTTCTCCCTGTATATTAAAACACATCCAGTGTTAGTTGATGCTCCTGGAATGAAGCCTGGCACAAGTATCACAAGTATTAGTTGATTCAACAGCCTCAGATCAGTAATTAAAATGTTCAGTATAATAATAAAAACTTTAGGGGCACCTTGATGGCTTAGTCAGTTGAGTGCCCAACTCTTGATTTTAGCTCAAGTCATGATGTCACAAGTTGTGGAATCGAGCCCCATATCGGGCCCTGCGCTGACAGTGCGGAGCCTACTTGGGATTCTCTCTGCCCCTGTCCCCAGCTCACTCACTCTCTCAAAATAAATATTTTTAAAAAAATAATAAAAACTTTAGGAGTGAAGCCTCTTCCCTCCCGCAGCTTGAGCCTGTCATGACAAAAGGGCAGTGGTTGACTTCCTTTCTGTATCCCTACCTAAAATTTCTCTTCTAATACCCCTTTCCATTACCACCACCAACTAGGTTACCCTGATTCTCCCAAGTTGCAACAGAGAGAAGGGCAAGAGAGTTCTTAACATACTTAATACAATTCTGCAGTTAAGGGTTGATGCTCTCTGAGCTCAATAGATGTTGACACTGGACACTTGTTACTTTATGCACTCTTTGGAAACACCTCTATTGTCACCTTACCCCAATGAGCAAATATGGGCAATATTTTGCTTGCACTTGGGTAAATATGCCATCTGGCAATCAGCTCAGTGTCAATTGCTAGCATCTGGGCTATATGCCTCCAGCTTCTTTCTGTAGAAGTCTTGTTACTCTTCCATGTGACTTTCTTCACAAGCCCATATCTGCTCCAGATATCCAAAGAATGGCTTTGCCTCACACCTCTGGGAGTATAGATTTTGACTAAACTCAAAACTCATCTTTGCAGTTAGCCAGCCATCTGTGCTTGTCCAGATTCCACCAGAATGTTGGCTCCATGGAGGCAGGGGCTTTTCATCTATTTCATTCGCTGCTGTAGTCACCTATGCGTAGTATAGTACCTGTACTTACTAACTGCTGTTGAAGTTATTAAATGAATGAATTCCTCAAACATGATCCTGACACTAATCCACTGTGACCTCCACAACCCCCAGCTCTAAGAGCTATATATCACAGTTCCATTAAAGCCTCTTTCCCTGGGCATGAGGTGAGGAAAAACCAATGTCAATACACTGCACATTAAAAGACCTCTCAAAATCTTCTAAACTTCAACTTTTCTTTCTTACTTAGAAGTGGAAAGAGAGTTAAGAGTTGCAAAAGCAGTCCCTCCTCTCTCCTCCCCCCTTTTTTTCAATTTCTGCTTTTGATGACCTTCACTTCACTGTGGAATGTGGGAATAATTTACTTCCTTAGAACCACACACAAAAGTGAGATAGAATCTCACTTTAACATCCTGCTATATGCATATAACAATTGCACTCATTTGTATATATATTTCCATTTATTAAATCATAAGCTCTTGGAGAACAGGGGGCCACATACATACACACACACACAATCAGACGTGTGTGTGTATATGTATATAAAAAGTGTCATACTAACTAGGTGCCTAACATAGTTTAAAAAATCAGGGATGAATAAAAGTACTTTAGCAGTAGTAATAATAATTCCAAATTTATTGTACAGTACGAAAGATTAGTGTCCAAACTGTCTTTCCAGTACTCTTCTAGTAGAAAACCTTAAATTTGGAAGTATTTTTTCTATTAAAAACATTTTTTTAATTAAAAAAAATTTTTTTTAATTTTTATTTTAGAGAGAGAGAAAGAGACAGAGCCCACACGGGGAGGAGCAGAAAGAGGAGACGCAGAATCCAAAGCCGACTCCAGGCTCTGAGCTGTCAGCACAGAGCCCAGCCTGTCAGCACAGAGCCCAACACGGGGCTCTAACCCATCAACCGTAGGATCGTGACCTGAGCAGAAATCGGAGGCTTAACTGACTGAGCCACCCAGGCACCCCATTAAAAAATTTTTTTAATGTTTATTTATTTTAGAGAGACAGAGTATGAGTGGGCAAGGAGCAGAGGGTGAGGGAGGCACAGAATCTGAAGCAGGCTCCACGCTCTGAGCTTTAGCACAAAGCCCAACATGGGGCTCGAATGCGCAAACTGTGAGACTATGATCTGAGCTGAAGTCAGAGGCTAACCAACTGAGCCACCCAGGTGCCCCTAAAATTTTTTTTTTATTTGCAGTATAGTTAACATATAGTATTATATTACTTTCAGGTGTACAACATAGTGATTTGACAATTCTGTGCATTATGAAATGTTCACCACGTTAAGTGTAGTCACCGCCTGTCACCGTACAAAGTTAATTACAATATTAATGACTATATACTCTATGCTGTACTTTTCATCTGTGTGACTTATTTATTTTATAACTGGAATTTTATACCTATTAATTCATAAATTTGGAAATATTTATACCAAATTGTAAGATTGCTTTCACCTTGACGTTACTGTGCTAGATAGTCTCCATTACCCCATAGATCTCAGCGTCCCTTCTCTCTTGGCTTCTGGTTGAGCTCAGCTGATGGAGGGTACTAGCAGGAGATCAGAAGGCAGTGGGAGAAAGAGATCAGGATATTTATTAACCTCTCTCCTTCCCTCCATGTTGGCCACAAATCAGCAGTGTTACCTATATCATCTCTTGCTGTTTCACTGCCCACATTCTGATTATGCTCTCTTCAGTTGTGCCTTTTGAGTGTGCCATCTGTTTCCTGCTGAGACCCTGACTGATTCAATAATATTTAAAAATTTTATAGGGTGGGGGCGCCTGGGTGGCTCAGTCAGTTAGACAATCTACTTGGAATCAGGTCATGATCTCACAGTTCATGAGTTTGAGCCCTGCGTCAGGCTCTGTGCTGACAGCTCAGAGCCTGGAGCCTGCATCATATTCTGTGTCTCTCTATCTTTGTACCCTCCCCCACTTGTAGTCTGCCTCTCTCTCTCTCAAAAATAAATAAGTGTTAAATTTTTTTTTTTTAATTTTACAGGGTACAGGAGGTATATGATACTTTTTTTTAATGAGAAAAAAACCCATTTTCTTTTCCTGAAGTTGAGTTTGTATTATACCTTTAAGAATATTAATACTAGTAGGTCTGAAACAGCTGGAATAGAACCCAAGATTATGATATATACCTTTCTATGTTTTTTACCTGCTTAAATATACAGGAAAAAAGTCAGCTTACAGTTGGTTTTATAATTTTTTTTCAATAATAAAAGGGATACACACTTGTTTAAACTGTTGCAAATGCAAACAGTATGAAAAATAATCCTCTAGGTAGAGAAAAATCCCTATTAAAATTTTGGTGATTTTTTTTTCCCTTTGATAATATATATCTAAAGAAAGGAGAAAAATTATACTGAGAATGTATTTTCTAATATTAATAATATGTAATACATTATATATACATATGCCTATTGTAGGTATGGCTCTCTTATTCCACAGAAGTAAATACTGCATTTCTTCAGATCAACCTGAATCTAACCCGGAGCTCCCATTCTGCCATACTGGTGGGTAAGTCCGTCTCATTTACTGAGTATCTCCTCTCCACCTAGCATTGTACAATTGTAAGGCCCTAAGTTTCTAGGGCCTTAATTACTATGGAAATAATTGGAAATTATTTGGTTGTCTGTCCATGTTGATTTACTGCTGAGGTTCCCTTTTATGCCATCTTCCCTCCAGGTCTAATGACTCTGATATTCCTTTACCACCCTTGGAACTCAGGAATCTGGAATCAAATGAGTGAATCTGGCAGCCCAAGCACCAGGTGCAGCCTTCTCCTTTGAGGTTTTGCCACCATCCTGGGCTCTGTCACAGAGCAGGACAGAAGACTTAGCTGTTCACTCAACATTTGGGCTTCAGACTTCTAAGTCTTGAGGAATCTGTCTTCCATCTCACCTTCAAAGGCATTCCTGTTTTTTCTTTTTTCCTCCTTCTTATTTCAAAAGACAACAAGAGCCTATGTTTTTCAAAGCAACTTTTGCCTTACAAAAATATGAGGATCTGGATACCTGCTTGAATGGGGACAAGGGACAGGGGAATAGGAGAACACACAGAATTAATATCTCAACAAAATAACCTGCCGCAAAAATTTATATCAAATTATAAATGCTTATTTTTAACCTGCCTTTTTATTTAAACAGTATACCGTAAACATTTCATATCACATGCCTTTTTAATTTTTAATTTTTATGTTATTATTTGAGAGAGAGAGAGAACAAAAGCAGTGGAAAGGGGCAGAGGGAGAGAGAGATTCTCAAGCAGGCTCTATGTCCAGCGCAGAGCCCAGTGTAGGACTCGATCCCATGACCCTGGGATCAGAACCTAAGCCGAAATCAACAACCAGATGCTCAACCGACTGAGCCACCCAGGGACCCCTCATGCCACATGATTTTAAATGTCTGCATAACAGTAAGATCCTTCATCATACAAATGTATCACAATTTATTTAATCGACATTTCATAGCCTTTAGATAGCTCACTCTAAACGTACTACTTTTTAAAATTTTTATTTTTTCTGGTTATTCAGAAGCTAAGGTTCTCTTCTGGTAATAACTAAAGCTTGGAATAGAACTGGAACTAACGGCCATAATTTGGAAGACTAACAATTTAAAGTTTTATCTAAACTCCATAGTATAATTTCTCTCCCTCAGTATTACCAAAAGTGAGGTCTGTACAAAAGCCATTGGCAACTTGAGTTGTTTAGAAATATGTTTTCCAGAAATGAAGCAATTATTACAGAATATCATCTAAATAATTGAGTAACAATGTAAGTTAAATGTCTATGGGAAAATTTCAACTTGGCTCTTATTAGACTTTATTTTAATTTAATTCTGAAAAATCCTAAACTAACAAAAAATGGCCTTTAAATTGGAGACATAGTACTGCTTTTTTCGTCTATTCTTTCTACTAAATACCCTTATTGATCAATTTTGCAACTACTGCTTAACAATCAACGTGTACCCTGAGCGAAGTCCCCAAATCATCCTTAAAGGAACTGAAAACCACTTATACCCCAAGAGACCAAATGTCTCTTCCGTTGGTCCATAAGTGAGGCTTTGATATAAGAGTTGATCTAAAGAGTCCAGCCAACTACCTTCAACTCACAGAGCCACCAATATGCCCATAGAAGGGAATGATGAAAAGAAAAATTTCTGGAGTCAGATATTTCTCATTCATTCAATAAGTATTTGTTGATCTTACCATATGCTAAACATTATCATTGAGATACTGAGAATACCTCAGTAAACAAACGGACCAAATTCCAGAGGAAGAATATAATGAGATGAAATCAGAGAGGAAATGGGATGGGGATTACAGATAGTATAGGGCTTTCAGGCCACAGTAAAGACGTTGACTCTGAGAGAGATAGATAGCTATGAGAGGGTTTTGAACCGAGAAATGTCATGACTGACATTTTAAAAAGATTATCCTGACCCTTGTGTTGAGAACAGACTATAGGGGGCCAAGCAGATTAATAAAATCAAGGCTCTTATAGTAATCCAAGTGAGAGATGACAATGGCTTGGGGACCAGAATTGTAATGCTCAGATGATAGGAATTAGTTGGATTCTGCATGTATTTAGAAGGTGGACCCACAGTATGTTTTGCTAATGGGTTGAATATCGCCTGTAAGAGAAAGAGAAGTTTCAAAATGGCTACCATTATTGGCCTGAACAAATGGAAGAATGGAGTTGCAGTGAGCTGCAAGGATGGAGAGTTAGGAGGAGCAGATTTTGGGGGCAAAGATGATGATACAATTTTGTAATATTTCAACTTTGGGATGTCTCTTAGACATCCTAGTGGAGCTAAGGCATAATTTGTTGGCATATGAGTTGGAGTTCAGTGGCAAGATAGAGGCTGGAGATCTAAAATTGGGAGGCATCAGGGCACTTGGCTGACTCAGTTGGTAGAGCATGCAACTCTTGATCTTGGGATTGTGAGTTTGAGCCCCACGTTGGGCATAGAGATTACTTAAAAATAAAATCTTTAAAAAAAGAATAAAACTGGGAGTCATCATCATAGGGAAGTTATTTAGAGATACAAACTGAAGAATAGATAGAGAAAAGTTCCAAGAATTGAACAGTGGGGAACTCCAATATTAAAACAGAACTGGGTTTATATTTGAGCTTAGCTACTTATAAATTCTGAGACCTGCAATGCCTTATTTCACCTTTCTGAACCTTTGTTTTGTTGTTGTTGTTGTCGCTTAAACCTGTAAAATAGACATACTTTGGCTAGTATCTTTTATGATCATTGTGATGACTAAGTGAATTTTTCATTTAAAGTGTTTAACACACTGCCTGGCACATGGTAAATACTCAATAAAATATTAGCTGTTATTATTATTTTAAAACCAGCATTTGTCTTCCAAAATGTTGCTAGTTGCCTTGGTGATAATATACTCATAGACTCAATACAATAGCAATGCCTATTATTTAGCTAGGTAAAAAGTGGCAAAATGGAAGTGTTCATTGAGCCACTCACTACCCCATACATAATATCTTAAATAAGTCACACTTTTTGCCAGGAGCTTTTTTTTCCCAACTTGTTAGCTTTTGAAGTCCTCCTAAATATTTAATTTTCCTTGAATCCCTTTTGAACATTTTTAGTTATTTTATTTATTTTTCATCATGAGAAATACACTCCTAATCCCCATCACGCATTTTACCCATCTAGTGACCATCAGTTTGCTTTCTATAGTTAAGAGTCTGTTTCAGGGTACCTGGGTGACTCAGTCAGTTTAAATGTCTGACTCTTGATCTCATGGTCATGAGTTTAAGTCACATACTGGGCTCTGCACTGCATTTGAAGCCTATTTAAAAAAAAGAAAAAAAAAAAAAAAAGGAGTTTGTGCCCTGGCTGGCTCAATCAGTAGAGCATGCAACTGTTGATCTCAGGGTCATGAATTCAAGCACCATTTTGGTTTGAAGCTTAGGTTTAAAAAAAAAAAAAAAAAAAAGAGTCTTTTTCTTGGTTTGTCTCCTCCTCCCCCTTTGGTCATTTGTTTTGTTTTATTTACATATGAGTGAGATCATATGGTATTTGTCTTTAACTCACTTATTTTTCTTAGCATTATACTCTCTAGCTCCATCAATGTTGTTCCAAATGGCAAGAGTTCATTCTTTTTGATGGCTGAACAATATTCCATTGCATATGTATACCACATCTTTGTTATCCATTCATCAATTGATGGATACTTGGCATTTCCATAGTTTGGCTATGGTAATAATGCTGCTATAGACATAGGGATGTGTGTATCTCTTTGAATTAGTGTTTTTGTATTTTGGGGGTATGTACTCAGTAGTGTGATTACTGGATTATAGGGTAGTTTTTTGAGGAACCCCCATACTATTTTCCACAGTGGCTGCACCAGTTTGCATTCCCATCAACAATGTACAAGGCTACCTTTTTCTTCACATCCTTGCCAACACTTGATGTTTCCTGTGTTTTTTTATTTTAGCTATTCTGACAGATGTGAGGAGATATCTTACTGTGTTTTTGATTTATATTTCCCTGATGGTGAGTGATGTTGAGCATCTTTTTGTGTGTCTGTTCACCATCTGGACGTCTTTGGAAAAAGAAGATTTTTTTGTTTTGTTTTGTTTTTATTAGTGAGAGAGAGAACTCCAGCTGGGGTGGGGGACAGAGAGAAAGAGAATCTTAAGCAGGCTCCATGCTCAGTACAGAGCCCGTTGCATGGCTTGATCCCACAACCTGAGTTGAAATCAAGAGTTGGATGTTCAACTGACTGAGCCACTCAGGTGCCCCAGGAAGTTATTTTTATTTAACTGTCAAGATCTATGAAACATAATAATAGAGACTCTCCTTTGAAGTTTTGGCATTCAGTAGGGCTGAGTGCTATAAAAGTAAACATGTGACTGGTAAACTTTGAAATAAGGATGTCTTTCTTCAACAGATTTGGATAATCATTTGGTTTGGAAATCACTTCGTTCTGTATAAGAAGATGTCTTCTAATTTTCAAAATAAATGACCTCTTATTGTCTTAGCAAAATAAAATCTATTCTGATCTTGTTTTTTAGAAATCCAACCCGAGATTATTTGGGAAACCACTTTCTGTATAAAAACACACATTTCTTCCTTTAATAAGCCAATGCCAGCATTTTTACTGTCAGGGTGACTTCAGCATTTCTTTTCCTTTGGCCTATTGCTGAGGTGGCAAGGGTAAATTAAGAAACAAAAAAACAGACATTTTATGGTGGAAAGAGCATTCTTATAAATACACCAAAATTTTTAATTTGTTATATTTCTTTTTCTTCCCTCATGACAAGAGAGAAAAAATTCAAACCCTAGTCTATCAGTAGCCTAATAATTCTTTAAGTATTGGTTATGACATAAATAATGTGTCCATGTCCATGGACATTAGGCTCAGTCCATGGAGTGTGTGACTCTTGATCTCAGGGTGTGGATTCAAGCTCCATGTTGGTGTAGAGATACTTTAAAAAAAATAAATCTTGAAAAACAAACAAACAAACAAACAAACAAACAGGTAACGTGCCCTTAAAACCGAAGTGTTCTAAAATTGAAGTCCAAAGTTAGTGTGCAGTTCCCTTCTCTGCTGCTAGGTGGCAATTAATGCCTTGAAGAGAAAAAAAATCTGCCCCCCCCCCACCTTCCCCACCCAGAAAGATACGTGCATTTTCTCTTCCTTAATGTAAGAGTTCTTTTAAGGATAATATTCTCTTTCCTGTTTTGTTTTGTCCAAGTGAATTTACATTCACCTTTTCCTTTAATTGTTAAGAATAACACATACAAATCCAATGCAGACTCCTATAGCTAGGGAAGAATAGATCATATCTTTGAAAGAGGATGGTTTCCAAAGAGAGTGTATGTTCATGAGTGATATAGAGTAGGAAGTGGCTATAATTTCCCTGTGGCATTTCTTTTCTTTTTTTCAGTTTTACTAACAAAAATTTCCTGTGGAAGGAATTATAACTGGCCCATGCCAACTTTATGCCAAATGTAATATAATTAAATATAAAACAAAAAGGAAGAGAGAAAATAATTTTAAAGACCTAAAAGCAATTCCAGTCAGTGTGGCAAAGCTTCTTTTTCTGGTGAACTATAGGAAAAACAATAAAAGGTTATAAGAGTCACAGACTGGCACAATATTAAAAACATTTTTTTTCAGACCATCTATTCAGGTTTATCTATTCCTAGCAAAATTATTTGAAGACTGCACATAGTTTCTGTGTATGTTTACATCTAGTGAGTCTGGTCTACATCCTTTAAAAAAATATGCTTAATTGTATACATTGCTTTTTGTGACTTTCCTTACCAAAAGGATATATGTAGCGGGTGTTTGCTTCATAAAATTCAAAATATCAAATCCCTATTCAAAAAAGACTCTCAGTTTGGGTCTTAAACCAAAAAGACACTCCCCAGGCTGAACTTAATGAAGCCTAACACCAAAAAGAAAAGCTGTTCCTGGCATTCTAGGCTTTCCCTGCATCCAGATGGCCTGTCTGTAGCCTCGCCAGAACCAGACCCTTCCTGCTGCCTTTTCTGCTGGCCTTGGATGACAGCCCCAGGCTACACCAGCTCCCAGACCCCTTTAACTCTTCAATGCCCAAGGTTTTTAAGAGACGGGACCTGCAGTGTGAATTGGGTTGAAAGAGCAAATCAAGTTTTAAGCCTAAAGTTTAGTTTATAAAATATTTATCCACATCACCTTCCCCCCTGCCCCTCCCATAGGCTTCCTCCCCGAGTAGCTCAGCTAGCCAATTGGCGTCAGAAGGGCACCGTTTGGAAGGGAGTGTGTGTGGGCAGCTTGCAGGTGAGGATAGGGCTGCCAAGGCAGACCATGCGGTTTGTCCTGTGCCTACACCCAATACCTGACTTGTGCCTTTCCAGAGCATGTGTGTACACATAGCAGTCCTGCTGTTTAGGGTGTGGGGAACTTTAAAAACTATTTTTTTTTTAAATAACTCCCTGACAAGACTTAGGTTCAGCAAACAAGAAATGCATAAATGGGAGATATAAAATGACCATGCATGGATTTAAGTGAGAACTTCTTTGAAGAAGTCATGTCAGAAAAATCTACTCTATGTTTCAAAAGATTTGCCCTTGGAGATCTTACTGGTGGCAGCCATTGTTTTCATCATGGATTTTCAAAGGTTTATGTGTATATGGGAATTTCACCAGAAGGGAATACACAGAGCAGACTTCATACTCCAAGGCAGAAACCCCTACGGTTTTGCTTTTCTCCACATAGACAGGAGGCTATTTTAACTGATTTGTAAGAATGCTTCTAAGTTGGTCAAAAGAGATATTTTTGCATGAAAGCCTATGATTCTTTATCACTTTCCTTTGTACTTTTGAATCTCATTTCCTAGTTCTGTGTTCCCTATTATTTTTAACTATTATTATTATGCCTGTTGCCAAGCAGTTTTCACTTTCTGCAGAGTTAATTAGAGACCTGAGAAATCTCAGCCAACATAAAGTCCTGGTTTCCAGGTCAGACTATATGAACAAAGGGGGAAAAAGGCAAAAGTGCTAGCTTTCAAACAAAGCTCTTGAAGAAAACCAAACCAAACCAAAAAATGCAAAGGAACCTAGAGCCCTGGAGAGTGGAGTTTAAATGTTCTTTTTTTCTTTTTAAGTTTATTTATTTATTTTGAATGAGAGTGCATGAGCAGAAAAGGGGCAGAGAGAGGAGGGGGGAGAGAGAGAGAATCTTAAGCAGGCTCTGCACTGTCAGTGAGGAGCCTGAGGTGGGGCTTACACCCATAAATGGTGAGATCGTGACCTGAGCTGAAATCAAGAGTTGGCTGCTTAACTGAGCCACCCAGGCGAGTGGAGAGTGGAGTTTAAAACCAGGAACCCATGGAAGGAAGCACGAAAGGATAAAAAACTATACAGCACTGAGATGAAAAGAAAGTATTTAAAAGAGCAAATAAAAATAGATTTTTCAGTGTTTAGCCCAGAGTGCTGCAGGTCTATTCCAAGCAATAGAACCTCTCTCCACTGCGGGAAGACAAAACAGGGGCACTGGGCGTGGCTTCCCATTTGTGGCTGCAGAACTAAAACACTTCCCTTGACCCTCTGCACCCAGCTCACCCTGTTCAGATCTTCCCTCACCTGATCTCAGCTTCACCATTTACTTCTCTGCATTTGCCTGGCTCACAGATGTTGTCTTCCGTGCCATGACCTTGTCTCCTTGCAACTCAGTTGATGCAAATCGGGGCTCTCCATCCAACTATGTTGTCTCAGGCCAACTTGCGTAACATTCCTCCCCATTGGACCCACTCCTCAGGATTCTCCCTTCCATGAGAAAAAACAGTGAACCAGATGGACATTTAGGAAAGATTATGTCCTCAGGAGAGATAGGGTATAACTTATGATTCGATGCACATTTCCAGAATACAGGCAGAGATCACCTAAATCCATAAAGATCAAAAAGACCCATCATTTCTGGGTGTAAATATCTGTTTTTCAGCTTTACACATACTACCTTACTAACGACTGATACCTGATGCGTTACAACTGGATTTTCACAGAACAATAAAATACTACTCCCCCTAGGATGTCAATGTTAGCAAAAAATTTGTGAAAGCAAACAAGGAACTAACAAATAGAGTCAATGTCAATTTTTCTTAGAAAATCTGAAGAAAAGCCCAATTAGAGAGGAAGATTGTTTTATAATAAGTCATCTGGTGTGGTTTTAATGCTCCTTTTTTTAAAAGTGTTTTTATTTCTGTGAAGAGAATTTTACTTCTTTTCATTTTGAGGAGGGGGCAAAAACTTGGGAATGCCATCCCTGCATTCTAGAATAAAAAGAAAATTTTTGGCATGAGAAACGGTATGAATTTATGAAAAATGTTAGCTTTCTTTCCTAGTTAGAATATTGCATTTAGCTTCACTTTCCCCATCACCATGAGAGTATATATATATATATGTATATATAAAGGCATCCTTGCATGAAAGCCTTTGACCAGATTTCACAATGCTAGTCCTGTGCTAATAAGAAGTCTTTATTTAGTTTCTGTCTTTCCAAACAAGCCTGTAAGTTTCTGACAGAGCAAATACCAGTTCGGTCCTCCGTGTCCTCTGTCCCTTGACCCCCAGCTGAAACGTGGCTCGGTCTGTTCACCTGAAAAGTTGAAACTAGACCCTTTTTCTGTAGAGTATTTTTGTTCTGATGCAGGGCCACACTGAGAGCCGTGGAGAGCTCCAGGCGGGCCCAGGGAGGAGATCGAGATTGGCTGCCATCCAGTTCAGCCGGAGGAGAAGTTCAGCTTCCTCGTCCTCTCACAGACAGTCCCTTCCGTGCTGACCTTTGACTAGTTGGCAGTGCTCTTGAGCCCTGACCCTGCTGCTGCTCTGCCCACGTTCTTCCTCTTCCCTGCACTCTCAGTACTTCTTGGAAAGAAGAGAAAGCTAGGAGAGAAAGGGCTGGGGAGAGGAAAAGTGCAAGTCCTGGATTTTTGAACATCTAAGGATTTTCTCCCCGTCCTTGATAAGGGGTCCTGTTAATATAAAAGGGTGCCAACATATGACATATAAAATTCACAAAAATTTGTAGAATTTAGCATGGGTTATGCATCAGGGTAGATAGTTTACAAACCTCAGAAGAATATGCTAGCCCTTCTGCAAATATCCCATAGTCTTTCTCTAAACTCCATATTTAATGGAACTTTTCAAAAGGTTTCCTTCTTTTTTGTGGTTGTTATCATCAGTCGTTCCATGGTATAGGAGTAGATTCCAGGAAAAATTACCATGCATATAGACAATGATCAAGTAGCTTATGGAATTTAATACTAATGCCATTAAAAGTGCAAATGATCTTTTTATAATCATTTGAATAATTTTGAAAGAGACTCAACCAATATATAACATCCTCTATACCATGTTTAAATTTAAGAGAAAATAAATAATACAGAGTAACAATTGTAAGTTTATCATTATAAAAGTAAAGATTTGATTGTATTTTCCTGATTTTTCTTCCCTTTTGGTGACTTTAGTGCCAGTGGCTCAGTTGCATGCTTGGCCCCTCTCCTTCTGCTGACTTTGTACAAACAATGCCCTCCCTCATTTGGGGGTGTCTATTACCCTTTCATCTAGCCTGCTCTATTTACCTTCCAAGAGCTGGCATTCAGCTGAAACCAGAGGAAAAAATCTTTCCCCAGTTTGTTGGCAGCTTGTTGAAGGCAATTGACTGCTTTTCAATAGAAAACATTTCCTTCCCCTATTGTGTCACCTCTACTTCTTAAAACACTTAATAAAGTTCTGGCTGAGCCCTTCTGTGATTGCCAGACCGTGGCTACCTTTAAAAAAAATACTTAGAGGGGTGCCTGGGTAGCTCAATCAGTTAAGCGTTCCATTAAGTCTGACTTCGGCTCAGTCATGATCTCACAGCTCCTGACTTCGAGTCCTATCTCGGGCTCTGTGCTGACAACTCAGAGCCTGGAACCTGCTTCGGATTCTGTGTCTCCCTCTCTCTCTCTGCCCCTCCCCCGCTCAAATACTCTGTCTCTCTCTTGAAAATAAATAAACATAAAGAAAAATTCTTAGGAGCAGGAGGAGGGCACTTGTTGAGATGAGCCCTGGGTGTTGTATGTAAGCAATGAATCATGGGAATCTAGTCCCAAAACCAAGAGCACACTGTATACACTGTATGTTAGCCAACTTGACAATAATATATAAATACTTAGAAACAGCTGGTGTCACAGACATGAGTATTTTCTTAAGAAAAGAGTCATTGATCTACACCCATAATGTCGGTACAATAAAAGGCACCATAGAACTGGAAGGGGCTTTCCAATCCTACCCATGAATTTTCCAGAGAAGGGAAGTGAGGCCCAGAGGAGTGAGGGTATTGTCCAATACTTATTGTCCAGACAGAGAATCTGAAGCAGGCTCCTGGCTCTGAGCTGTCAACACAGAGCCCGACACGGGGGATCTGAACCCATGAACCATGAGATCATGACCTGAGCTGAAGTCGAACGCTTAACCGACTAAGCCACTTAGGCGCCCCTCTTCTGTCTTTTTTATTTTTATTTTTTATTATTTTTTTAATATTCAGATTTATTTATATATATATATTTTAATGTTTTATTTATTTCTAGGAGAGAGAGAGAGACAGCGTGAGCAGGGGAGGGTCAGAGAGAGAGGGAGTCACAGACTGAAACAGGCTCCAGGCTCTGAGCTGGCAGTCAGCACAGAGCCCGACGCGGCGCTCGAACCCACGAACCGCGAGATCATGACCCAAGCGAAAGTCGGACGCTTAACCGACTAAGCTACCCAGGCGCCCCTCTTCTGTCTTTTTTAAAACAGCTTTATTGTGGGGTGCCCGGGTGGCTCAGTCGGTTTAGCGTCTGACCTTGGCTCAGGTCATGATCTCCCGGTTCATGAGTTCGAGTCCCTTATTGCCTTGGGCTGCTTGGGATCCTCTGTTTCCCCTGCTCTGCCCCTCCCTTGTGCTCTCTCTCAAAAATAAATAAACATTGGGCTGCCAAGTGAGTCAGTGGGTTGAGCATCGGACACTTGGTTTCGGCTCAGGTTATGATTTGACAGTTCGTGAGATTGAGCCTCACATTGGACTCTGTCCTGGAAGTGTAGACCCTGCTTTGGGTTTTATCTCTTCCTCTCTCTCTGCTCTTCCCCACTCACACTCACTTGCTCTCTCTCTAAAATAAGTAAACTAAAACTAAATAAATAAACATTTAAAAACTGCTTTATTGAAATATAATCCATATACCATAAAATTCATCCATTTAAAGTATATACATTTTAAGTATATTTACAGAATTGTGCAACTATTATCATGGTCTAATTTTAGGACATGATTTATTGATTTTTATTTTTATTTTTATTATTTTTTTTTTTTTTAGGAATCTTTATACCCACCAGGGGGCTCAAACTCACAACCTCAGAGATCAAGAGTCACATGCTCTTTTGACTGAGTCAGCCAGGAGCCCCGTTTATTTATTTATTATTAAAAATTTTTTTAAATCTTTATTTATTTTTGAGAGACAGAGAGAGAACACGAGCTGGGGAGGAGCAGAGGGAGTGGGAGGTACAGAATCCGAAGCAGACTCCAGGCTCTGAGCTGTCAGCACAGAGCCCAGTAGGGTTTTGAACCCGCAAACTGAAAGATCATGACCTGAGCCTAAGTCAGATGCTTAAGCAACTGACCCACTCAGGCTCCTCAGCCCACTCATTAATTTTTAAACAATTAAGAGGATTTATTGGTTTACGTACAGACATGACCAAACAGTGTACCAAAGTCTGGATTTTTCTAAGTCTACCTGTTCTTTTCTTTTGCTATTTCTTAAAGTATCTCTATTACATTAAGTCACATGTTATATAATTCACTCATTTAAAATGTATAATTCAGAGGCACCTGGCTGGTTCATTTGGTTGAGCAACTGACTCTTGATTTCAGCTCAGATCATGATTCCAGGATCTTGAGATCCAGCTCCACATTGGGCTCAGTGTTGAGTGTGGAGCCTGCTTGGGATTCTCTCTCTTTTCCTCTGCCCCTCTCCCTCGTTCATGCTCTTTCTGTCCTTCTCTAAAATTTAAATAAATAGATAGATAGGTAGATAGATGAATAAAATGTACAATTCAATAGTTTTTGGTGTATTCATAGACTTGTGCAATCATTACCTAGGCAATGATTTCTTAGATATGTTATCAAAAGCACAAGTAACAAAGAAAAAGGGTAAATTGTACTACTTCAAAATTAAAAACATCTGTGCTGCAAATAATACTATCAAGTCAGTGAAAAGGCAGCCCATAGAATGGGAGAAAATATTTGCAAATTATATATATGATAGGGGACTTGTATTCAGAATATATAAAGAATTCTTACCACTCAGTAATTAAGGGCAAATGACCCAATTAAAGAATGGGCAAAGGATTTGAATAGATATTTCTTCAAAGAAGATATACAAATGGCCCATAACCACATGATAAAAGACTCAGCATTGGGGCGCCTGCATGGCTCAGTTGGTTAAGCATCCGACTTCAGCTCAGGTCATGATCTTGCAGTTCATGAGTTCGAGCCCAGTGTCAGGCTCTATGCTGACAGCCCAGAGTCTGGAGACTGTTTTGGATTCTGTGTCTCCCTCTCTCTCTGTCCCTCTCCCACTCACACTCTGTCTCTCTCTCTCTCTCTCTCTCAAAAATAAACATTAAAAAAATTTTTTTAAATACTTAGTGTTATTAGCCATTAGGGAAATGCAAATCAAAACCACAATGAGATACCACTTCATACCTGCTAGGATGCTACAATCAAAAAGATACACAATAAAAAGAGATAGAGAGGATATTAAGAAATCAGAACTGGCAAACATTGCTGGTGGTATACAATAGTGCAACCACTTTGGAAAATAGTCTGGCAGTTCTTCAGAAAGTAAACTACGGAATTATCATAGGATCCAGCAATTCCACTTCTAGGTATAAACCCATTATAAATGAAAATATACATCCACACACATTTGTACATGAATGCTCATAGCAGCATTATTCATAAAAGCTAAAAAGTTAGAACAACCTAAATCTACATCGATATGAATAAACAAAATATGTACGTCCATCGCAATGGGAATATTACTTGACAGTAGAAGAAATGAAGTCCTGATACAAGGTACAACTTGGATGACCTTTAAAACATTACATTGGGGGCGCCTGGGTGGCTCAGTCGGCTAAGTGTCTGACTTCGGCTCAGGTCATGATCACACGGTTCGTGCGTTCGAGCCCTGCATCGGGCTCTGTGCTGACAGCCAGCTCAGAGCCTGGAGCCTCTTTCCAAATCTGTGTCTCCCTCTCTCACTGACCCTCCCCTGCTCGCGCTGTCTCTCTCTCTCCTAGAAATAAAAAATTAAAAAAAAAAAACATTAAAAAAATTTAAACTAACAAATGGGAAGAAGTAACAGGGCAGAGGTTGGGGAGATCCTTAATGAAATGCTAACTTTCAGTGAGCAATGATGTAAGTTGTTTCCCTTCCAAATTCACTGACACTCTGAATTTTGTCTGTAGACCCCTGGGGACTCATGATATAGCTAGTGAAAAGCTAGTTTAAAATCTTGGGGCACCTGGGTGGCTCAGTCAGTTAAGTGTCCAACTTTGGCTCAAGTGATGATCTCACTGCTCCTGAGTTTGAGCCCCATGTCCGGCTCTGTGTTGACAGCTCATAGCCTGGAGCCTGATTCAGATTCTGTGTCTCCCTCGCTCTCTGTCCCTCCCCAACTCACACGTGCTTGCACTCTCTCTCTCTCTTTCTCTCAAACATAAATATTTTTTAAAAGTTTAAAAAAAAATCTACGCCTCATGACTTAGTCCAGTTCTCTATCCAACCCTACCCTTTTTCTCTTTCATTAAAGAGGAGTAGGTAGAAAAGAATGAGTTTTATTTAAACTGCTAGAGTGAATTAATTCTAAAGAGAGGGACCTGAGGTTTGCTTGCATTGGAATTTCTTCAGAAAAAAGGATTCTGGGTATAACCCTCCCTTTCCTACTCTGTCGCTGCCCTCCCCCTCCCCAACTAAATGATGCTATAATGCTTTTTCCTCTCAACAGAAGACAGTTGATTTCAAGAAATAATTGTTATTTAGAGCTCTAGTGGAAATGTGAATTTTGCAGTTTTCTGAGAGGGAATATTTTCAAGCATTTGCCTCTGAATGCCTGGCAAGGCAGAAAAGCTGCCAGCAGAGTCTGAATCAGTGGGAGATGGTGGGGTAACCAAGCTCCAACCACGGATTTTTAGATTTTTCAGACATTCAGCCACTTTTTGATTTACAGGGGAGTTTACCAGGGCATGCCATCATTAGAGATGGCTGCTAATACACTCATGGTCCCTGAGAGGTGGAATGGAGGAACACAGTCAAGTTTGCTCCATTATATTCAGACAACAAATATCAGGTAATTACAATATGTACATACACAAACACAGTAAATTTTTTTTTTAATGAGAAAAGAATATGTGACATTTCTGCCATTATTTGAAATGTGGGACAAGGAAGTTTTTGGGTCCTCTTGTGAACTGTGCCTTTTTTCCAAACCACTTCCACCAGGTAATATGTTACCGCCAGATAGGGTAGGAGAACCTGGACCATTGGTAGGCCTCTGGGTGGCTCAGTCTGGTAAGCATCTGACTCCTGATTTCAGCTCAGGTCAGGATCTCTCGGTTTGTGGGTTCTAGCTCCCACGATCTCACGGTTTGTGGGTTTGAGCCCCGTGTCAGGTTCTCTGCTGACAGTGTGGAGTCTGCTTGAGATTCTCTTTCTCTCCTTCTCTCCTTCTGCCCCTCCCTACCCCTCAAAATAAATAAATAAACTTTAAAAAAGAGCGAGATTGGCCATTAAGACTGGCAGTCACTTCAACACTGGAACTTAAAAGGTTAGGCACACCCATGATTTTTCTGGATTAGAGAAAAGAGGATATGTTTTAACTATGTGTTCTGTAGTTTTTCTTTCATCAGAAATTCTCTGGGCAATATCTTTTGTGTACCAAACCACTCAAGTTAAAAGGACAGAGTGTATACAATTGACATTTTCTGGAAAACTCAGATTGAATGTCCATCAAGGTTATAGATATCACAGGTCAAAAGCATTGGAACTGCAGTAAAAATAGACAGGAAATGGGAAAGGTTCAGAGCAAGATCATCAGTTGGGATTCCAAACCAAAGCAAGGCCATGAGGTCAGAACCCAGCAGTGGAAGTCCAGAGATCCTGGCACACACTCCAAACAAGGATCGGGAAAAGACACCAGTCAGAAACCAGAAGAGAGGCAAGCAGATGAGCCCAAGACCCTGGGGAATGCAGGTAGGTAGCTGAATACCCCGGGCGAAGCTCCAGTCCCCTGGAGCTTTTCAGGGACTGATAGAGAGGGACTCACACTTGAGGCTCCCTTAACGGAACAGCTCCTTCAAGTCTGAAGGTTAGCAGATTCTAATCGGGACAGAGTTTAATCCCTACAAGGCTAACCTGAATCTGCAAATTTAAAGAGGGGAGAGATGGGACAGAAGCTGGGAGTGGGGAAGGAGATAGAAGTACGGCAGCAGTGGCTTCAGATCCCGCTACGTCAATATTTATGTATGTATATACATACATATACATGCACAGAGTTACACAGATAATATTAATAGCAACGGCAATAATAATAGCTGATGCTTATATACCACTTTTGTGTTACTGTTGTGAGTACTTTACATATGCTAATCTATTTAATCTTCATAAAACGCCTTCTAAGTAGTACCATTATTATTATGTTCACTATGCAAAAAAGGAAACCGAGGCACAGAAAAGTTCAGTGATTTGCCCAAAGTCACATAACTAGTGATTGGTAGAGGTGGGATTTTGAAGTAGGAACTAGCTTCAGTCTTCCTCTCTACTCCATAGCCTTCTGTGTGTGTGTGTGTGTGTGTGTGTGTGTGTGTGTGTGGTATGTACTTACCCATACACACACACAGGGGTATGTATGTGTGAACACATGTTCATATATGTGTGTGTACTTACATGTACACACATGTGTACATATAGCGTGAGCTGCAGCTTTGTACTGACTCATTAGAGCCACATGCGGACATGAGTGCTTTCAGTGACATCATATCAGTAACTTGAAATCGGTGTTGATGGGAGTATTTTACAGCATGGAAACTGGCAAAGGCTATGCATCAAGACTTTACTCATTTGAAGGACTGACTCTTTACCAGCATACCACTAGGTACACATATCACATAGATATATGTTTTTTGGGGTTTTTTTTTGGTTTTTTAAAAAATTCATTTCTGAGAGAGAGAAAGACAACGTGAGCAGGGAAGAGTCAGAGGGAGAAGGAGACACAGAATCCAAAACAGGCTCCAGGCTCTGAGCTGTCAGCACAGAGCCCGACGCGGAGCTTGAACCCACAAACCGTGAAACCATGACCTGAGCCAAAGCCAGACGCTCAACTGACTGAGCCACCCAGGCGCCCCATCACATAGATGTATTATAAACCACACAAATTAAAAATCCCCAAATATAAAACAAAGTTTAAAAATACTAAAACTGTGTAATAACTTTATTTTGAACTGCTTTCCTTCATACCCAGACTGATTAAAAGATCAATTAAAAATATTTCTTTAGAAGATAATTGCTATAAATTGTTAAATTCATTTCATTATAAGAATAAATGCCTGATACTGCTTTGTGGATAAAATTGATAGGTCCCTAGATCTGCTTGCTAAAAGAAAAATACTGATTTAAAAAAAAAAAAAAGCAACCCTGATGTTCCTGGTTGTGGTTTGTTTTTCAGTTAGGCTCCTGATAGAGTCAGCAGTGAAAAAGACACATTACAACGTCTCTCTTAAGGCTTTTGATGAAATGTGTCTATGGGTGGCTGCTGTGAATTTTAATATGAAACTCATTGCCTGCGATCTGCACAACTTTTGTTGTTTCACTTAGTACAATCCTCCGGATGTGGATTAACTTCCTTTGCTCAATATTTATTATTGTTTCATCCACAATGAAATGGGAACTATAAGCATTTTAATAAGTGGACTGTAAGGCTTCTAAATCTCACTCTAGCCTTAGAGCAAGCCGCTTTATGTGCAGTAATCTGATTTTACAATTTCTGCAGTGAAAATTAAACCTAAAGAGATGTTCTTGCCACCTCATGCAACATGGCAACAGCAGGCTGCTCTCCCTGTTCCCCTGGCTCCTCTTGGCCAAGTGAGCATCAACAGTGTGTGCAAGACCAGAGCTGTGGCCAGAGCCAAGATGACAGGAACAGATTCTGTCCTGATACTCCAAATGCAATAGGATGGAGGCAGTGGGCAATGATAAGACATGGAACTGGATGTTTCTTGCCTTAGCAAAACAAAACATATAAACTCGTCTAAGCCTCATCTTACCTTAATGCCTGGTGCTCGTGATTTAACAAAAATGTATCTTGGGCGAAATGGTTATCTGAACAAGATCCTGAGCACAGTCGTTACTTGTAATCATGCTGAGAACAATGGAGGCTATGACTGCATCTCTTCGTCTCAAAGGACAGAGCTGAACACAGCTAGGTTATTATTATTTCAAGTTTATATAAATAAAAAAGGGTCATTATGTATGAGTTGGAGGAACGCAAAGCTCAAAGTAAATATATTCATGTATTTCATAAACAGTCATGTGCTTCATAAATAGTCAAAGAATCAAATCAAAATAAAACAGCACAACTTGATAGAAACATTATGCTGTTTTACCCCCAAAAAAGTTGAAGTGAACTTTTAAAAACTTCATTTTCTCATATACTGCCTTTGTTTTTTTTGTTTTTGTTTTTTTTGTTTTGTTTTTTTTTTTACAAATAGTTTATTGTCAAATTAGTTTCCACATAACACTCAGTGCTCATCCCCAAAGTGCCCTCCTCCATGCCCATCCCCCCTCCCCCCCACATCCATCAGTCCTCAGTTTTTGTCAGCATTCAAGAGTCTCTCATGGTTTGCCTCTCTCCCTTTCCCCCACCATTTCCGCCCTTCTTCTCCCCCTTGTTCCTCCGTCAAGTTCCTCCTAATCCTCCTATACGTGCAAACATATGATATTTGTCCTTCTCTGCCTGACTTATTTCGCTCAGCATAACACCCTCAAGGTCCATCCATGTTGCTACACATGGCCAGATTTCATTGTTTCTCATTGCCATGTAGTATTCCATGGTATAGATAAACCACATCTTCTTGATCCATTCATCTGTTGATGGACACTTAGGCTCTTTCCATGTTTTAGCTATTGTGGAGAGTGCTGCTATGAACATTGGGGTACATGTGCTCCTATGCATCAGCATTTCTGTATCCCTTGGGTAAATTCCTAGCAGTGCTATTGCTGGGTCATCATATACTGCCTTTGGAAGCCCAAATTTATACCGGAATTATTCAGAAGCCCTGACATGTTAATGACATATCCATTTATCTTGATAGATAAAGCTATTGCAAAATCACTCATGAGGCCAGTTGGCCGGTGTTTTTTCCTTACTTTATTGAACATAATGAATTGATTAAGATTGGGAAGATCTCATTAGTAATGATGATAGTAATGATAAGTACCCTGCTTGTGCCATTTTAAGAAAACTAGAGAAGAAAAAAAGATTGAAAAAAGAAAAAGCAAGCAGAGGATACTAGAGAATACAAGGTGACTAAACAGAGTTCGAAGGAGCAAGCTTAGTCTGAATTTTTATTCTTGCGGCCATGGTGATGTAACTTAAACTTGTAATGGGAAAAATGATCTTGAAATCTATTATTATTATTATTAGTGTTACTAATACAATTAATCATATTTTCTTATTCTTCTTTAAAATAGAAAATAGGGTAATAATTCTTAATGTATACATAGATATATAGGGGAGGAATTGCCATGAAGATTGCTTTAAGCACTTTCACATTCAGAGTTCAATACTTTCTTTAGAGCAACCATATTTCTCTGCAAACAGTGGGAGAAAATGTCATGGACTTGCCTCTCCTATACTACATTATTGATGTATCTGAGGTTTAGATATCTCAACACAGCATACATACAATAATCCACAAAAGATATTGTTACCCACTAAAACAGAAATGCCTAGGAACATTTACAGTGAGATACACTTAATAGTATGCACTCAACACTTAAAAATATGACTTCATGAGGTGCCTGGGTCGCTCAGTCAGCTAAGCGGCCTACTTTAGCTTAGATCATGATCTCGCGGTTTGTGAGTTTGAGTCCCACGTTGGGCACTGTGCTGACAGCTTAGGGCCTGGAGTCTGCTTCAGATTCAATGTCTCTCTTTCTCTCTCTCTGACCCTCCCCTGTTCATGCTCTGTCTCTCTGTCTCTCAAAAATAAATAAACGTTAAAAAATTTTTTTCTTTAAATTTGACTTCAGGAGCACCTGGGTGGCTCGGTTGGTTACGTGTCATTTTTTGGCTCAAGTCAACATGTCACAGTTTTCGAGTTTGAGCCCCACGTTGGGCTTTCTGCTCTCAGCACTGAACCCGCTTCAGATCCCCTCCCTTTCTCACTGCCCCTCCCCCATCGATTTTCTCTCTCTCTCTCTGTCAAAAACAAATAAACACAAAAAAATCTGACTTCAGTAACATTATTATTGGATCATTTGTATCCAGCAGATTTCACCCATAATCATGCATACTGCACTTAACAATTATTCTTTAATGGTTACAATGACATAATTTTTTAAGTATAATTATTAAAAAGTGTTTAAGATAATTCTTTTGGGTGCTTCTGGTGTTTAGAATCCCACATTGAAGATCTTCTAATATAATTAGTTTTATATATACCATTATCAGTATGTGGCAGGTACAGGAAGAGTAACCCAAGACATTATATGGCTCTTTGGGAGTTCAGTTTAAAGTCTCTGTGCAACTGATTGGAATAGATCCATGCAAAATCATCCCAAAGAGACATGAATCCTAGGCCAGCAGGAATGGCCTGTTATTTGATGAAAGAGGTGGTGAGTTGTGGAAGCATAGAAAAAGAACAGTCTCTAGGACAAATGGTGGTGGTATTCATCCAAGTGGTCTCCTGGGAGAAGTGTCCTAGCCAAATGCCTCTGAATATTGCAACTCCACTGGCAAGGACATTCTCAAAGTGCATGTGGATCCAGGGGACTATAGCCAATGAACTTCCAGTGTTTACAGCTTTCTTAGCAGGATGTGAGCATACCTAATGTGGAATTAAAACATCAGGATATGGGGCGCCTGGGTGGCTTAGTCGGTTAAGCGTCCGACTTTCGCTTAGGTCATGGTCTCCCGGTTCGTGGGTTCGAGCCCCGCGTCGGGCTCTGTGCTGACTGCCAGCTCAGAGCCTAGAGCCTATTTCAGAGTCTGTGTCTCCCTCTCTCTCTGACCCTCCCCTGCTCACGCTGTCTCTCTCTCTCTCTCTCCTAGAAATAAATAAAAATATTTTTTAAAAAAACATCAGGATATGATAGCCTGACCCACTTATTTGTTCATTCATTCATTCATTCACTCACTCATTCATTCATTCAGCCTGACCCGTTCAAGTGTTGAATTGTTCTAATATCCCTGGTTCTGATTCTAGGCTCATTCAGCAACAGTTTAATTAGAATCTTGAATGTCGCGGCGCCTGGTTGGTTTAGTCGGTTAAGCGTCCGACTTTCACTTGGGTCATGATCTCGCGGTTCGTGGGTTCGAGCCCCGCATTGGGCTCTGTGGTGACTGCCAGCTCAGAGCCTGGAGCCTATTTCAGAGTCTGTATCTCCCTCTCTCTCTGACCCTCCCCTGCTCACGCTGTCTCTCTCTCTCTCTCTCTCTCTCTCTCCCTCCTAGAAATAAATAAAAAATATTAAAAAAAAAAGAACTACTTAAAAAAAAAAAGAATCTTGAATGTCTACTTTAAAGAGAGCAGAATGGGCTAATGGATGTGACCTGTTGCTGTGATATTCATTGTTCATTGCTACTTAATTAAGTGGCTTTTCTGGCTCAGTGTAATTTGGGTAGAATGAACTGTTAAAATATTAATTTTATTTTGTTTTCCCCATATTTGTCCCCACATTTCAAAAGATAGTGAGGCTTTGCAATTCTTTTCCATGAGTATTTTGGCAGGACCAAAAATAAAAGCAGCTTCCAGTTAGTGGTTTTCACCACCTTCTGAAAAAGCTAAGCTCGTTGAACAAGAGGATATCGGGTGTCCTGGAGGACAGAGAGAGAAGGGATAGAAGAGAAGTAAGAGGCTGCTCCAGGAGTTTCCCCCAGGCAGGGGAGGGGGAAATTTTAGAGCCCGAGAAGGTGCAAGACTTCAGGGGGACAAGGCTGCATGGAATACTCAGGGAGGTTGGATTCTAGTCACTGAAGACTACTGAGTCCCAAGCATCACAAAAGCTGCACTCACCGTTTTTGGGAGAACCCTTCAGACAATAGTAATCGCACCAAGGATTCCTGTACAAATAACTGCTTGCGTTGAATTTCTTCCAACTTATAGGATGGAGATATGGAGTTCAAAGTAAACCGATTTAAAGAACAGAGAGAAATGTGAAGGGTGACTGATTGACTCAGTTGGTTAAGCATCTGACTTGGCTCGGGTCATGATCTCATGGTTCATGAGTTCAAGCCCCATATCAGGCTCACTGCTGACAGCACAGAGCCCACTTTGGATCCTCTGTCTCTCCGCCCCCCACCCCCCGCCCCTCTCTCACTGGTGTGTGCTCTTTCTGTCTCTCTCAAAAACAAATAAACATTAAAAAAAAAATAACAGGGCATCTCGGTGGCTCATTCGGTTGAGCATCCCACTCTTGATTTCAGCTCAGGTCATGATCTCGTGCTTTGTGTTTGAGCCCCACATTGGGCTCTGTGCTGACAGTTCAGAGCCTGCTTGGGATTCTTTCTCCCTCCCTCTCTCTCTCTCTCTGCACCCCTTTCTGCTCTCTCTCTCTCTCTCAAAATAAATAAACTTTTTAAAAAAACAGCGAAATTTGGCTTTTCTGGAATATCTGAGTGTGGCTGAGATTGTCATTCATAGCACATCAGTCTTGTGAGCTCAGTTAACAGGAAATACATGCTCAGTTTGCAAGAAAATCGCGTTTTTCAGCTGAAAAGCTGAGGGCCAGACATTGGCCTATAGTAATAAGTGCCATTTTGTAAGAACTCCCAGAATGCTATTTGCCTTCACTTCACTTCCTGAAGTAGCTCCTACATAAGCACCCTGCCTGCACACACACACCTCTTTGTCTTCACCATACTTTGAAAGAAACACTATTCTTAGATGAATTTTTATAATTTCTACCAACTCTTCAAATATTGTTTTCTAATTTTTGTAAATGTTTATTTTTGAGAGAGAGACAGAGCATGAGCAGGGGAGGGGCAGAGAGAGAGGGAGACAGAGAATCTGAAGTAGGATCCAGGTTCTGAGCTGTCAGCACAGAGCCCAACACAGGGCTCAAATTCACGAACCTTGAGATCATGACCTGAGCCAAAGTTGGATGCCCAACCGACTGAGCCACCCAGGCAACCCAACCCTTCAAGTATTTAAATTATCATTTTATACAATCTATAAAGAGCTTGCTAAATAAAGATAACTTTAATCTTCAAATTAATAAGATTTACTTAACATTTTTCATAGCATCTATTCAGATTCCTATTTTACATAGTTGTGTGTGTGTGTGTGTATAAATGCAACGGAGTATTAATTGTTGGCTCATGTGACAAGTGTATGTTCAGTTTTTTAAAGAAATTGCCAAACTCTTTTGCAGAGTAATTATCCTGTTTTGCGTTATAACCAACAATATGTGATAGAGCCAATTTCTCCACCAGCATTTAGTTTTGTCACTACATTTTATTTTAGCCATCCTAATAGCTGTATAGTGAAATGTCATTATGGTTTTAATTTGCATTTCCCTAATGGCTAATGATGTTGAATATATTTTTACTTGCCACTGTATGTCATCTTTTCAGAAATGTGTTTCCATTTCTTTTGCCCATTTTCTAATTGATTTGTTTTCATACTGTTGATTTTTTAGAGTTCTTTATGGCCCTTCACAGATGTTTGGTTGTGATACTTTCTGCAATACTTTTTGTGTTGCAAATACTTTCTCCCAGTCTGGGTCTTGTCTTTTCACCCTTAATAGGGTTTTTTAAACAGGTTTCCTCTTAATTTTTTAAAATGTTTTATTTATTTTTGAGAGAGACTGGGAGAGAGAGAGAGAAAGAGAGAGAGAGAAAGAGCAGCAGAGGGGTGGAGAGAAGGAGGGACAGAGGATCTGAAGCAGGCTCTGTACTGACAGCAGAGAGCCCAATGCAGGTCTCAAACTCACGGATGATGAGATCATGACCTGAGCCGAAGTTGGACTGTCAACCAACTGAGCCACTCGGGCATCCCAACAGGTTTGCTCTTACTAGAGCAGAGCAAACAATTTTGTTTGATGAAGTCCAGTTTATCAAATTTTCTCTTATGGATTATGCTTTCAGTATCATATCTAAGCCTTAGTTTCCACAGATTTTTCTCCTTTGTGTTTATCTAAGAGTTTTATAATTTGACATATTATATGAAATTTTTTTAACATTTATTTATTTTTGAGAGACAGAGAGACAGAGTGCAAGTGGGGGAGGGGCAGAGAGAGAGGGAGACACAGAATCCAAAGCAGGCTCCAGGCTCTGAGCTGTCAGCACAGAGCCCAACGCAGGGCTTGAACTCACAGACAAAAGTTGGAGGCTTAACTGATGGAGCCACCCAGGTGCCCCGACATATTACATTTAAATCTATGCTCCATTTTCAGTTAGTTTTTATGTAAGGTGTGAAGTTTACATTAAGGTTCATTTCTTTAGCTATGGACATACAATTCCTCTAGCACTATTTGTTGAAAAGACTATCTTTTCTCCATTGAACGTTTGGTACTTTTGTCAAAAATCATTTGGCTATATTTGTGTGGATTTGTGTCCCTATACTATTCCATTAATCAATGTATCTATCCCTTCACCAGTATCTCGCTGTTTTTTTTTTTTAATGTAGTCTTCAGTATGAGATCCGTTTTTATTTTTTTATATTTTTAGCTTATTTATTCATTTTGAGAGAGAGAGAGAGAGAAAGAGCAAGTGGAGGAAGGGCAGAGAGAGAGGGAGAGCGAGAAAATTCCATGCAGGCTCTGCATTGTCAGCACAGAGCCTGATGTAAGCCTGGAACCCAGAAACCGTGAGATCATGACCTGAGCCAAAATCAAGAGTTGGACACTCAACTGACTGAACCACCCAGGTGCTCTGAGATCCGTTTTTTAAAAACATTTCTCTGAAAAATAGCTATCTTTTTGTTTGAGTGCTTATATATGCCAGGCATTGCTTTAAGAGCTTCATAAACATTAACTTAATCTTCACAAAATCCTATGAAATGATAATATTTAGGCCCATCTTATAGATGAGAAAACTGAGTGCAGAGAAGTAGCTTTTTAAGAGACAGACTTGGAACTCAGGCCTACATGCTAGCCACCATGTTTCTGTGCCTCTCTGAGGTGAGCAGATTTCTATCTCCTCACAGAAATGTTTTTACTGGACTCTGCTCTGGCATTTTGCCATCAACCTACATTGAGAGCCACCATAAGGAACAGCTCAATGAAACTTATTATTGCATTTACTGGGGGCAAGTTGATGAGGATGTGGTTCACTAGATCACATGATGCCCTCTTTAGGGGGAAAGATGGGGAAAATGGCTCTCAGATCTCAGTACCAGGAATAGATAGATAACTTTCTCCTGAATAAGTGGTTTGTTTTTATCTCTTGGACATGGTAAAATTGTATAAATGATTATATTTTCCACTTTTTGCTGCCTGCTGTAAAGCTCAGAGTCAAATTTTCAACCTATCTTTAGCAATGATGTGTACTAGATCTACTATTACTTCTGACTTCATCTTATGCTTTCTACTCTTTCTCCTCTCCCTTATTTCCTCCCTCCCTCACTTTTCTTTTTTAGTCTTTTTAAAAATCAAAATATGTAATATAAAGTATCAAAAGTATGTAATATAAAAAATAAAATACAAAGCTTTTAACAACAGTAGCATTCAAAGTGGCAGTCTCTTTGCCCACTTCCCCCCACCTGTAATTCCTGCTGTAGAGTGCCAACCATACTCACATCTTTTAGCTATTTTTTGTGGTGCGTAGTCTGTTTTTTTTTCCCCTTGACTTTTCAGTTTAGGTATTATCTGATTTTCTATTACAGAGGGTAGGATTTTGCTTTTTCATACCACTCTCTATAACACACACCCTTTACCTGTAGCCATCCTCCCGTTGTAATTCTATCACAACTTTGGCTAAGCTCATTTTTAGTGTTTACATTATTATGCCTATGGGAATACTGTTCACAGATGAGCTGCTCACTGTTCACTTTGTATCTTATATAATAATTTTGTTTTCCCTTAGGATGATAATTGTCTTTTTTAAACTTCAGTTTCATAGGGCAATCATTAGTGTCTACCCAAGTCCTCTGACAGAATTGTAAATCTCTTCTCCATCAGGTGTGTGTGTGTCTCTGTGTGTGTGTGTGTGTGTGTATTTTCCTAGATATCTTTTTGGGGTACCTTGGTGGCTCAGTCGGTTAAGCATCTGACTTCGGCTCAGGTTATGATCCCAGGGTTCGTGGGTTCAAGCCCCGTATCAGGCTCTGTGCTGACTGCGAGCTCAGAGCCTGGAGCCTGTTTCAGATTCTGTATTTCCCTCTCTCTCTGACCCTCTCCTGCACATGCTGCCTCTCTCTCTCTCTCTCTCAGAAATAAATAAAGCATTTTTTAAAAATTCCTAGACATTTTTTCTGGAGCTTTCCATCATCCAACTTAGGTCTGGACCAATTGCTGTCTAGGCCAGCTGTCCAGCTGTCATCCCAAGACTTTCATTTTACATCATCTTAGGAATTTCTTCTGCATCTCTCTTTTGTTGGATTCTTTGTTTGCCAGATCTCATATTTTCCTTTTGGTTTACTTCCTTGGTTTGGTAGAGCTCATCCTGCAATAGCTTCCTGAGAAAAAGTTCATAAAAGGTAAAATTTTTTGAGACCTAGCATGTCTAAAAATGCTTTTGTTTTAGCAGCACACTTGAATGGTAGTCTGGGTATAGCACTATTGGTTGAAAATTATTTTCCCTTGGAATTTTAATGGCATCACTTCTTTGTAACCTAGCTTTTCACCTTGATATTGAGAAGTTTGATGCTAACACCTCCTCCTCTCTGGAAGGTTTTGAGATCTTCCCTTCCTTCCTAATGTTCTGAAATTTCACATTCATGCACCTTAGAACAGCATCTTTTATCATGTACTGTGTGGAATGAACTCAACACAATGGACCCTTTTCAATCTGAAAACACATTTCCTTCAGTTTTGAGAAATTACCATGTATATATTTTTTTTAATGTATGTTCTTATTTTCATCATTCTCTTCCCTCCATTTTCTCTGCTCACTCTTTCTAGAACTCTTGATTCAATTGTTGGATCACTTAAGCTGATCTAATTTTCTTCCTATCTTTCCTTTTTTTTCTTTTCTGCAAGATTTTCTTAATTTTGTCTACTAACTCTTCTAGTGAATTTTTAAATTTCTGTTATCATATTGTTATTTTTAAAGTTCTATCTGATTCTCTGACTGTCCCCTCCCCCATTCCTATTTTTGTTTTGCCTTTTTTTTTTTTTAATGTTTTATTTATTTCTGAGAGAGACAGCGTGAGCAGGGGAGGGTCAGAGAGAGAGGGAGACACAGAATCTGAAACAGGCTCCAGGCTCTGAGCTAGCTATCAGCACAGAGCCCAATGCGGGGCTCAAACCCACAAACCGTGAGATCATGACCTGAGCCGAAGTCAGACCCTTAACTGACTAAGCCACCCAGGAGCCCCTTGCTTTGTTTTTAAATGGTATCTTGTCCTTGCTCTCTGGATGCAGTATCTTCTATTACCTCTCTAAGGACATTAATTTTGATGTTTGAAGTTTTCTTTTACTTACTCCATGTCATCTCTATCTGAACTCTTTTTGTTTGTATTTCACATTAGCGAACTTCTCATAATTGGCTGTCTATTCATATTAAAGAGTGAGACACTTAAATACCCTCCCCCCTTCATGAATGGGCACAGCATGTTGACTGTTGGGATTCACAGTAATTTCACAGATCTTTTTAGGGAGGAGGGACCTCCAAATGTCATTATGTGAAGATCTTTTCTCTTAAACTGGTCAGTCAGTCCATCAGTCAGTCAGAGAAATTCTTTTGCATAGGAGTTTATAAACTGGCTTCTAGCCTTCTGGGAGCTTATCAGGTGAAAGAAACTGGAGAGTGGGGGTGAGGGGGAGTTCATCATTCCTTATAAAGACTTTCATTTAATCCTATCTTCCACTGTGTCTAGTGCACCAAGCCTAGAGCCTTTGACTCAGCCTCTCAAAGGAAGAAACTGCCTCACCTCTTTTAGGGTGGTGAAAGGGTAGTCACTTGGTTGTGCTATTGCAAAGAAGATCTAGGCATTTAACTGGTCATTATAAAGACGTTGAAATAATCTTTTCTTTCTATGCCACATTCCCATCTTCAGAGGCACCTGGTGCCTCCAATTTCAAAAGATTCCAGGGTTCTTTGGTTCAATTTATCTTACTTTTTTCAACTTGATTTGTCCTTGATTTGTCCCTGTGTGAGGGAGCCTGAGGCCTGATTCAGGAGTAAAAATATGTTTGAAGTCAAAGTCAGAGAAATGGTACCTATAGTCAGATACAAAAGATGAGCAAGAAACAAGCAGAGTTCTGAAACTGGAAGACTAATCATATTAAAAGTCACAGTCTTTGTCTACCTTCTCTACATATTTCTCCATTTGAAAAGACTGTACTTTGAGATAATGTGTTGAAGACAGCAGTAGTTCCCTCTGCTGACCCCCAACAGCCCTGCGGGAGAGGCAAGGCTGTTACAGGAGAATGAATCCCAAGGTCAGAAACCTGAAGTTGTAGAAAGATTGAGAAGTGTGTCCAGGCTTGAGGACTAAGGTCAACAACAACGTGAGGATGGAGAAGGTCCAATTTTCTGCGGCTCTTGATGTCGAAGTGCCCAGGAGGGCCTGATGTCTTAAAGGAGCTCCTGGGGAGGGGCTTGGGTTATGGTTTCCAGCCTCCCTGTCCAGTTGGCCTTTGAAGACTGGCTGCTTGGTAGAAATCTACTGGTTAGGGTCATTTCACTTTATTACATTAAATATAGTGGGCCTTTACAAAACTTGGAGGCCTTCCTACACAAAGAGAATGCTGTTAATATGTTCTCCATCCAAGGGCATGAGCTCTGGGTTGTTGTTGCAGTGGGATGTGCTGCAAGACTCAGGCAGAGCAGCAATCTGCTGCCAACTTTGGACCCTGGGGAATTTGCAAGAAGGAATGATTGTGTCCTTAATATCACATTTAATAACCTTAAATAAGGGTAGGTAGAGCCCAGTTTCACTTATGAGATGACTCAGTTGGTATACAAGACATTTAGTAAAGAAAGAAAGGAAATAGGAAGGAAGGAAAGAGCTTAGTTCTCATTTATAGCTTTGTCATTCAGAAATTTTGAAGTGTAATGATATAATAATGGTAAAATTTGAAACTGTAATACAGAGATTTACTATAAAAGGGTGTTGAAATCCCAATGGGCAAGACAGTGACTTAACTCTCTGATCATGAGAGAAAAATCAGTGGGGGCAAACAAAAGAAACAGAAACAAGATGGTGATTGGTAACCAGAGGAATTTAAGTTCCCCTCCTCCTAGTGACACTGAGAGACTCCCGCAACTCCCTCAGCATCTGGAACTTATTTGACTGTGGGTGGAGGGAGACAAGTGACAGCTAGTAGCTCTCTGGAAAGATGGGATAGAAAAGCTCAGTGCCTGGCACAGCTAGAAGAAGATGAAGAAAAGAAATGACTGCGAGACAGAAGCTGACCTGAAAGTCTCCCTGGCTGCTTCTAGTATTCAGTACCTGCAGTGGGGTTCCAGGAAAACAAAGTCTCAAAAAGGAGAAGTAGAGTCCATATTTACTGATGAGGTCAATGAGCTTTCCAGATGTAGATCACCCAGGGATTTTAATATCTATATATATGATAGCCACAGACAGCCTGTGTGTTAGACAGTATTTTACTGTTTTATTTATTTATTTATTTATTTATTTTTAATATTTTTATTTATTTCTAGGAGAGAGAGAGAGAGAGAGAGAGACAGTGTGAGCAGGGGAGGGTCAGAGAGAGAGGGAGACACAGACTCTGAAACAGGCTCCAGGCTCTGAGCTGGCAGTCAGCACAGAGCCCGACGCGGGGCTCGAATCCACGAACTGCGAGATCATGACCTAAGTGAAAGTCGGACGCTTAACCGACTAAGCCACCCAGGCGCCCCAATATTTTACTGTTTTAAAAAGAAGCTGATATAACTCTTGTATACTGAGTCCCCCAGAAACTGATTCTGAGATGGAGATTTGCCTGTGGGAAGTTTACTGGGGAGTGCCCAGGGATTCAATACCAGTAGAGGAGTGAAGGAATTAGGACTGGTTAGAAGGAGGAGTTGAATTGCAGTGAAGTCACAACACAGGTCTCTCAGTCAATCCTGTGGGGAACTCTTGTCTTGTCTTGGAGCAAAGCAGGCTGAGCCTTTGTCCCTGGGCTCGTCATTCGATGTGGGCAAGGTGACTCCCTGGCTGAGGACAATATCAAAAGAGAAGCTCATCTGAGGGCCGTCAGCTGCCAATATTGCTAGCAGCTGAGGGTATGATTGCCTCAATCCAGAAAGGAGGACTTGAGTGGCACACCACAGCATTCATTACAGCAAACCCTTTGCGCTGGATCCACTCAATTTGCATAATAAGTTCTGAGAACTCTTCCAGGATCCCTGTTAGTCTCTTTTGCTGGGGAAACTTAGAAAAGGAAGGTTCCTAGGACAAACTACAGCCACCTGGCCCCCTGGTACTGCTCCTGGTCTGAAGGTTGCAACTGATATTCATCTCCCTCCTCTCCAACCCATTTTCTTTTTCCTCACTCTCAGCTCCATTTGCCATCTACATTGGCAAAGAGTTTCTGAGTCAATTGCCAGGACCTCTAAACCCACAGAGTTTAGACTTGCTGGGACAAGAAGCATAAATACCACAAGTGGGTCACTGTGAGTGATGGTAAGCAGGACCCAGAACCACTCCTACTTCCTTCCCTTTGATTCCAGAACCATGTATTATGCCTACAATAATTGTTGATTTACAGTGTATGGTGCATCTTGGAAGATGTCACTCCATTTTTGCAACGTATCACCTCCAAAGTGGTAGCTCAGCTGTACTTTCAAAAGGCCATTTCATCACTCTGTCAAGCTGACAGCTTCTGTGTAGTGTGGTATGAAGTGAGAAGAGGGGATCCCATGGTCATGTGCCACTGTTGCAGCTTCTGTGTTGTGAAATGGGTCCTAGGTCCCATAAAAATATTACACAGGATTCCATGTTGGTGGATCAAACATTCTGCATGCCCTCAGATGAGATGGTGGTATCAGCTGAGGCCTGAGGGCAGGAAAGGCAAATCTATACCTCCAAATATGTATCCATTTCACTCAAAATGAATCACTGCCTCTTCCAGTGTGATCAACTTGTCATCAAGTAGCTGGTTACTCTCCTAGAAGAATGGTGCTGTATTGGAGGCTCAGGCTTGGTATCTCTTGGTGGCAGGTTGGACAGACGGAGAAGTAAACAGTTACAACAAAGGCTCCCATAGGGAGCTCTGAGCTGAGATGACCCGTCAGAGATGTGCTTCCTTGAGGCAAGAGGCTGGCCTCCTCCACCCCATCATTGGCCAGACATTTGACGGTGGCTGCTCCTAAGGCCAGTGGACATGACCTTGGGCAAGGCACCTTTCTTCAGCTGAAGGAGGGCAATTTTTGAAGAGACGCTCATTTGAGAGTTGTCAGCCAACTCTCCCTGACACTGGGGAAATGAGTGCCTCAGTCCTGAGTGGGAGACCTAGGGAGGTGGTGTACCACAGAATCCACTACAGTGACTAAATAGTAGGAGTTTCCATTCTAAATTTCAGATATTCTGAAGAGCTCTGGAATGGGGATGGGTTGGAGCTAGGATAGAGAATTGTGAGATACATTACCTGCTAAATTTCATAGTTGATTATCTGGGAAAACTCATTGAAAACTGTATATACTATGGTTTTATGTTGGACCGGGCAAAAAATTTCCAAACGGATCAACAAAAAGTACAAAGAAGGCTTTTGTCATAAAATATTTACCATTTGTGAGATTCTGCCTCTTTCCTTTTAAAATATTTATTGTTGTGTAGACATAATGTTTACATAGTCTTAACAAGAAATTGTTTTCATACTATTTTCTGTTTTTTCTTTTCCATTAATACACATCGTTCACAGATTTATTATTTTTTATTAGCAATTCAATATTCTACAATATTAACATAGCAATGTTTTCATAGTGACTTATTACCTCTATTTGGGGCATTTAACTTATATCCAGTTTTCCACTAGTAAGTCATACATATTTTAAAAATTGGTTTTAAAGTATTTTTTTCTTTCCCAAAGTGGGATTAACACATATATTGCCATGTTACTTTTTGGGAAGGTTTTCTTAATTGGTAGTGCTATCAGCAATGTTCAAATACTTGTTTACCCATTACTATGCTAACATTAGGTCTTTCTCACTTGTATTTTTTATTTTTAAAGTTTACTTATTTATTTCGAGAGAGAGAGAAAGTGAGAGTCATGGAGGGGCAGAGAGAGAGGGAGAGGGAGAACTCAAGCAGGCTCCACACCATCAGCTCAGAGCCTGATGCAGGGCTCAAACTCGCAAACCATGAGACCATGACCCAAGCTGAAATATCAAGAGTCGGCTGCTTAAGCAACTGAGCCACCTCAGTGCCCCTGAAGTTTATTCATTTATTTTGAGAGAGAGAGAGAGAGAGAGAGAGAAGGTGTGGGAGAGGGGCAGAGAGAGAGAAAGAGAGAGAGAATCCCAAGTGGATTCCATGCTGTCAATGCAGAGCTGGATGTGGCACTCAATCCCACGACTCTGGGATCATGACCTGAGCTGAAACCAAGAGTTAGATGCTTAACTGACTGAGCCACCTAGGCGCCCCTCACTTGTACTTTTGATACAACAAATTGTCACCTCATCATTGTTTTAAACTCAGATTCCTTCCTTATTACTAAGGGAGGGAATTTTCCTAGGTGTGTATTTACTTTTTAAATTTTTTGTTATTTATATTTTATGGCTATTTATCTTTCCCTAAAAGGGCAATGAGTTTTTATATTTCTATCAGTGTCTTATATATTATAGATAATATACTTTATTTGGTGTTTCTTTTCAATGGTTTCCCATTCCTTTGCTCTTTATCTTTAATTCACTTTTTAATTGAATTGTTGGCTTTGTGTTTTATAGCATAAAAACCACACCAACCTTGTCAGTACTGATTTCTTTAAGTGCTTCAATATGCCAACACTGATACCTTATTTTCTTTTAGTAAAGGAATATCATTGGATTGTTTTCTGCATCTTATGATACATTTTTGAAATTTTTATCTTCAAATGAAAATAGATTTCAGTTTAATTATTAAACTCCTCCAAATCTATTATGGCAAATAGAGTGGGGTCATATATTTCTAATCTTTAAATACATTTATATTTGTTTAAATAATATCTAGTTTCTCCTCTGTGGCTTGAGAGGGATTAATTTATTTGTTGCTTATTTCAACAAATTTTTCATGTATTAATTTCTTGTGTAGATTTGAATTTACTTCTCAAATTTCTTATTTGGTCCATTGGTCTACTTTTAAAAACTATTTATTTATTTTTAAAGCTTATTCTTTATTTTGAGAGAGACCAGGAGAGAGTGAGCAGGGTGAGGGAGGCAGAAAGAGGGAGAGACAGACTCCCAAGCAGGCTCCACAATGTCTGCGCAGACACAGGGCTTGAACTCACAAACCGTGAGATCATGACTTAAGCCGAGATTAAGAATCAGATGCTTAACTGACTGAGCCATCCAGGTGCCCCAGTATTTATTTATTTATTTATTTATTTATTTATTTATTTATTTTGAGAGAGAAGAGGAGAAAGGGATAGAGAGAGAGGGAGAGAAAGAATCCCAAGCAGATTCCACACAGGTGCCCCTCAATCTGTCTACATTTTTCAAAAACCCAGTATTATAAGACTCTTCTCTCTTATTTCCCTCTAAGAAGGAAAGTAATTTTGGCTCTAAAATATACACATAAGGGGGCACTTGGGTGGCTCAGTCAGCTAAGCACCTGACTTTCATTCAAGTCACGATCTCACGGTTCGTAGGTTCAAGCCCCACATCCGACTCTCGGCTGTCACCATGGAGCCCACTTTGGATCGTCTCTCCCCCTTTCTCTTTGCCCCTCCCCCACTCACACTCTCTCTCTCAAAAATAAATAAACATTAAAAAAATAATAAAATATGCACATATGACCATAGACATATGCATATGAATATGAAGACATATAATAATAGTCTGAAAGGTTGGCCTTGGAGGGTTGGATTATAGATGAGCTATATACTTTTCTTGTCATTATCTATAAATTCTAATATATATTACATTAAAATTAACACATATCACTTCATTTCTTAAAAAAGGAGAGACTCTTCAAACAAAATGAAGAAAACAAGAAATATTAGTTATGAAGTAAAAGGCAATTATTAGGAAAATAAAAAAGGGTGGGTTAGAGAATATGTCACATTGGGGGCAAACTCAGACAAATGGTAATTCCTCTCAAGTCCCTTTATGTGACTATGCATGACACTGCCCAGCTCTCTGTACATACATCTCTGCATAGCCGCCCCTGACATTTATGAAATGCCTGCCATCTCCTGTCCCAGCCGTCTCAGTTCTATTTCTGGAATCTACTACTTGTGACTGCAACTAAACTTGCCTTTGGTGTTTGACCCAGTTGGTTACCACAGTGATTACCAGTCAGTCACTGATTCTTTTCTAGATTTCTGATATCAGATTTTGCACTTTCCGTTTTTGGGCAACAGCTCAAATCTCTTTGTCATCTCTCCAAAATCATCAACCCTCCTTGCCTGCATACTGCCACCAACCCCCAGTGCTACCAGCTTCTAGACTGTCCTTTTCTCAGGTACAACGGAACATTTAGGCTGCAGACCATCTGCCCAAGATAGCCATGTCCTGGATGTGGGTTTTTTTTGGATCAGAAATGGATACCTGCCAGGGCACCTGGGTGGCTTAGTCGGTTGAGCGTCCGACTTCAGCTCAGGTCATGATCTCACAGTTTGTAGGTTCAAGCCCCGCATCAGACTTTGTGTTGACAGCTAGCTCAGAACCTGGAGCCTGCTTCGGATTCTGTGTCTCCCTCTCTCTCTGACCCTCCCCTGCTCAGGCTGTCTCTCTCTCTCTCTCTCTCTCTCTCAAAAATAAATAAAATATTTTTTAAAAAAAGAAATGGATACCTGCCCACAAGAGAAATGGGTTGTGATTTGGGAGCTCTGGCTCAAAACAGCTAAACCAAGCTCAGCACTAGAGCTGGCCATGTAGCAATTAGAGTCCAGTCAGGAGAACAGAAACCACTGTAGACATGTTAAACAGAAAGGATTTAATTGAGGGAATTTGTTATACAGCAATTGGAAAGCTGAAAAATCAACAAAAGGGGAAGCTAGGAAAACCAGAGACCTATATTTCAGGAAATAGCTACTGCCTCCCACAGTAGGAGAACAAAAGGGAAGAAAGAGGTGGCATGAACATCCTCCGGGGCTGCTGCTGCTGCTGCTGCAGGAGCTGGAACTTTGTGAACAGTGATATCACCCAACCAGTGCCCAGAGCTGAGGGATCAGGGAGACATCAGGAAGGGTCCTTGAGATGTAGAAACAGTTGCTTTGGTCCATGGTTTCAGTGCACTGATGTCCTACTATTCTGCTTCCATCCTCAGTGAGGTGAAATTACTGGATAGAGCCTTAAAATAAGCTTTATTTCACTTGAGCTGCCTTGTCTCACAGACAAAGCTTCCCAAGATGCCCGTGGTGGTCATCAGCCTCAACCTCTTCCCCCATGTTCTCCTTCACCATGCTGACTCAGAACAGACCAAAAACTGGGAGTTTTGATCATGGCTGCTCTGTGACATCACAGTGTTTTTAAATGCAGGAAAGGGCAGTTCTGCAACAGGTGCCTTTTCCTTCCCAAAACAGTAAACTTTTCATATGCTTCTTTTCAGGTGCATTGTACCACTGTGTTGTATTTTATATTTATAAAACTCTTAATGCTCCCTTAATTAGCGTTGCATAAAATCTGTCAACAGGAAGTGTTACCTTCACATTTGTTTAGTCTTTCCAGTCATGAGCAAGGTTAACTCCCCATCTTGTCTGATTTCCTTTTTCCGTATCATTAAGGTTTTGGGGTTTTCTTTATATTTTATATTAGGTAGACGTTAAAAGGTTAAGTGGGGATTCGGGGTCTTGGTTGTGAATGGATTGCTTTTTACAGTTTCGCTCCTGGCTACTGATTTTAACAACTACATATTTTAAAATCTGTTTTATGTTCCCTACTGACCACCTGAGGAAAGAAGGAATTGTCCAGTGTGAGAAGGGGTGCAGAATAGAGCTGGATTTGTGTCACCTTCACATGTTTGTGTCTCTTGTGGACAATGTTTGAGTAATGCATAACCTCTGTGAACGTTGGGGAGTGTCCTGTCCCCCTTTTCCTCTGAGAATGAGCCAAGTTAATTGACCTCTGCTAGGACCAAATCAATGTCCTTAAACCCTCAGTGGTCACAGGCAGTACAGACGTTTGCTTTCAACAGCTCTCATCTCTAATAATTAGAGCTACCTCTGTCGCTTTGGGAAATATTGATTTCTATGATATAAAAGACGGAAATGACTAATTATTTGGAGATTGATTTCAGGTTTTCAGTCAGTGGATTAAGGGTTGGTCTAAACAATGTCTTAAAAATATGGTGTGCTTTGAAATTGCACGTGTAATATGTGTTCACTATACAAAAATAAGAAAATGCCTATAAGCTAAAAGAAAAAAAGAAAGAAAAAAGAAGGAATGGTCATAATCCTGAGATGACTAATGTTATTTTGGTGTCTTTTCTTCCCAGTGGTTCCCTGTGTCTGATGTACATGATTACACAAATAAATATGCATACCCGTGGGATTTTCAGTCTCCATAATCACACAAACCATTTCCTACAATCAGTCCTCTCTTACATTCCTATATCTATCTATCTATCTATCTATCTATCTATCTATCAATATCAATATCCACATCGACATCTACAATCCTATTAGTTCAGTTTCTCTGGAGAACCCTAACTAATACACTCCACTGGTTTCTCCACTGATAATGTCTTGCAAAACTATAGTACAGTATCACAACCAGGATATTGATATTGATACAGAGCATTCCATCACAAGAATCCCCATGCTTCCCTTTTATTTATTTAAAAAAAATTTTTTTAATGTTTATTTATTTTTGAGAGAGAAAGAGACACAGCATGGGGAGACAGAGGAGGGTAGAGAGAGAGGCAGACACAGATCTGAAGTAGACTCCAGGCTCTGAGCTGTCAGCACAGAGCCCAACACAGGGCTTGAACCCACTAACCTCAAGATCATGACCTGAGCCAAAGTTGGATGCTTAACCAATTGAGCCAACAAGGCACCCCTCCCATGCTGCCCTTTTATAAGGCAACTCTGTCCCATTCTCTTCACCCCTACTGGGTCTGTTATCCCTGGCAGCTATCAATTTGTTCTTCATTTCTATTATTTTGTAGAATTTCAAGAATGCTCTATAAATAGAATCACACAATATGTACTTTTCTTGGCTTTTTTCACACTTAGCATAATTCTTTTTATTTAACTTTGCAAAATTCATAATATTTTTCACTGTGTAATTTCACATAGTATGCCATATTTCATGTAGTATTACTTCATGTAATTTCACGTAGCATGTTTCAGTAATGTGTTCTTTTTTTTCTTATTGCTGAGTATTCCATGAGATGGATATACCTGATTTTTTAAAATATTTATTAATAATTTTTGAGACAGAGGGAAACAGAGCATGAGCGGGGGAAGGGCAGAGAGAGAGACACACACACAGAATCTGAAGCAGGCTCTAGGCTCTGAGCTGTCAGTACAAAGCCCGATGCGGGCTCGAACTGAAAAACTGTGAGATTGTGACCTGAGCCAAAGTTGGAAGCTTAACTGACTGAGCCAGGTTCCCCTATACCCGATTTGTTTAGCCATTCACCTGCTAAAGTACATTTTGGTTGTTTCCAGCCTTGGGCTATTATAAATAAAGCTGCTATAAACACTCATATAAACACTCGTAAAGATTTTTGTGTGAACTGAAGTCTCCATTTATCTGGTATAAACACCCAGAAGTACAATTGCTGGGTTGTATGGGGTTTGGATGTTTAGTGCCTTTGTTTTAAAATTTTTTTAATTTTTTTTTTTTTGAGAGAGAGACAGAGCATGAGCAGAGGAGGGGCAGAGAGAGAGAAAGACACACACAGAGAGAGAGAGAGACAGAGCATGAGCAGAGGAGGGGCAGAGAGAGAGAACGACAGAGAGAGAGAGAGAGAGAGAGAGAGCATAAGCAGGGGAGGGTCAGAGAGAGAGAAAGACACAGAATCCAAAGCAGGCTCTAGGCTCTGAGCTGTCAGCACATAGCCTGACATGGGGCTCGAACTCACGAAGCATGAGATCATGACCTGAGCTGAAGTCAGACGTTTAACTGACTGAGCCACCCAGGTGCCCCATGGATGTTTAGTGCTTTTTAAAACTACCAAACTTTTCCAGAGTGGCTGTACCATTTTATGGTCGCACCTGCAGTGTGTGAGCCATCTGGTTTCTCTGCATCCTCATCAGCATTTGATGTTACTTTTTATTTTAGCCATCCTAATAAGTATGAATTTCTGTAATAGTTGTAGTGCTGCTCAAATGATCGATTTCATATTGGGCGAGTTGCCTTGGTTTGTGTTTTTCACAGAATTGGTCCATTTAATCTAAGTTGCCAAATTTATGTGTGCAGAGTATAGTTGTTCATAGTATTGCTTTAAAAAAACATTGATTTCTCTTGCCATTTGCAACACTATGGATGGAGCTAGAGGGTATTAAGCATAATAAGTCAGTCAGAAACCAATAACATATGATTTCACTCATATATGGAATTTAAGAAACAAAACAAATGAGCAAAGGGAAAAAGAAAGAGAAAGGCTAACCAGGAAACAGTTCCTTAACTATAGAAGTAACTTGATGGTTACAGGGGGAAGGCGAGTGAGGGGATGGGTTAAATATATGATGGGGATACGGAAGTGGACTTGTGATGAGCACCGGGTGTTCTATAGAAGTGGTGAGTCGCTGTGTTGTACACCTGAAACTAATATTACACTACATGTTAACTAGCTGGAACTTAAATAAAAACTTTTAAAAAAATCTTTGATTTCTGCTATTATTTCTTTTGCTTTGGATTCATTTTGCTCTTTTTCTGGTTTCTTCAATGGAAGCTTAGATGATTGATCTGAGACTTTTCCTTTTTCCTAATATGTGCATTTAGTGTTATAGATTTTCCTGAGATGTTCTATAATGCATAGGGAAACCTTAGTGTACCTACCATGTATATAGCTCCCTACTGAGGAATTCCATTTATTTCAGCAAATATTTATGGAATGCTTGAGCCAAGCACTATTGTAAATCCTCAGTATATAACAGGGAACAAAACAGGCAAAGATCTCTATCTTTGTAGAACTTACATTCTAGCTGGGAGAGACATGCAATAAATAATAAGCATAATTTAGATAGTATGTTAGAAAGCGATAAGTACAGGAACAAAAAGTACTGCAGGAGAAGAGGAAATGGATATGTGGGGAACCATTGCGTTTAATACTATGGTATTACAGTACTGCATTTGATACTGCAGGTGTAGTATTGAATAGGTTGGTCAGGCAGGCCTTGTTGGGGAGTAAAGATCTAAAGGAGTTGGTCAAGCCAGTATCTGGTGGGGATATGCTTCAGACAGGTGGGGCAGTGAGAGCAAAGGCCCTGTGATGGGAGGATGCATGGATGATCTGAGGAAAAGCAAGGTGGACAGTGTGGCTGGAATGGAATAAGCAAGAGAGAAAGTGGTAAAGATGAAGTCAGAGTATAATGGGGGCCAGGTCTTTGAGTCTTACTCTGAGTGAAATTCACCTTGCAATATGTGAAGCAAAGGAATGACATGACCTGGTTTAGGTGTTCAAAGAATCACTCTGGGTGCTATGTGAGGAATAGAGTATGTAGAGAAGTGGGTGACCTCTTGACAGGTGAGAGGCAGTGTGGCTTGGAGCAGATGGTATTGGCGGGCATGGTGAGAAGTGATTACATTCTAAATACATTTTCAGAGCAGAGTTAATAGGAGTTCTTCATAGATTGGACTCGGGGTGTTCAAAAAACATAGACATCAGTTGCAGCAATTCCTTGCTCAACACATCTCCAAAGGCAAGGGAGATAAAAGCAAAAATGAACTATTGGGACCTCATCAAGATAAAAAGCTTCTGCAGTACAAAGGAAACAATCAACAAAACTAAAAGGCAACCAACAGAACGGGAAAAGATATTTGCAAATGACATATCAGATAAAAAGTTTAGTATCCAAAATCTATAAAGAACTTACCAAACTCCACACCTGAAAAGCAAATAATCCAGTGAAGAAATGGGCAAAAGACATGAATAGACACTTTTCCAAAGAAGACATCCAGATGGCCAATAGACACATGAAAAGATGCTCAACATCACTCCTCATCAGGGAAATACAAATTAAAACCACATTGATATACCATCTCACCTCAGTCACAGTGGCTAAAATTAACAACTCTCAGGAAACAGCAGGTGCTGGTGAGGATGTGGAGAAATGGGAACCCTCTTGTGCTGTTGGTGGGAATACAAACTGGTGCAGCCGCTCTGGAAAACAGTGTGGAGTCTTCTCAAAAAAATTAAAAATAGAACTACCCTATAACCCAGCAAGAGCCCTGCTAGGAATTTATTTATATACAGGAGTGCTGATTCATGGGGCACATGTACCCCAATGTTTATACCAGTGCTTTCAACAGTAGCCAAATTATGGAAAGAACTTTATCCATCCATCAACTGATGAATGGATAAAGAAGATGTTTATATGTACATTTGAATACTACTTGGCAATGAGAAAGAATGAAGCCTTGCCATTTGCAGCAACATGGATGGAACTGGAGGGTATTATGCTAAGCGAAGTTAGTCAGTCAGAGAAAGACAGATATTATGTGTTTTCACTCATATGTGGAACTTGAGAAACTTCACAGAGGACCGTGGGGGGAAGGGGAAGGGAAAAAATAGTTACAAACAGAGAGGGAGGGAGGCAAACCATAAGAGATTCTTAAATACAGAGAACAAACTAAGGGTTAATGGGGGAGGGGCAGGGGAGAAGGGAAAATGGGTGATGGGCATTGAGGAGGGCACTTGTTGGGCTGAGTACTGGGTGTTGTATGTAAGTGATAAATCACGAGAATTTACCCCCGAAACCAAGAGCACACTGTATACACTGTATGTTAGTCAATTTGACAATAAATTATATTTTAAAAAATAATAAACCATAGACATCTGGATAACCAGCTTGATATCAATCCTTAAGCATAGGTGACCACATTCCATACCATATGCACCCCTCTCACCCCTACAACCCTGCTTGTGGCTTATTGGACGATGGGAGGCACTTACCTAGGAACAGCAGATCAATAGGTTGGACATGAACCTATAGAGTATCTGGCAATTAACTGTGCCAACGATCTTCTCTTTCAGGAATCAGAACTGGAGAAACAAGAAAAGACAATCAGTGAAAGCAGAAGCTAAAAGACACAGAGGGAAGGCAGTGTTCAGACTTCATGAGTAAGCAGAAGCAATGAATAAACAAGAGCCCTGAGCAAACAAAATCCACGAGACTGCAAAAAGATATACAAAGTGATGATGGAAGTGATAGACCGTAACTAAGAGAGCATCAAATTCTCAGGAGAAAGAGTCAATGGCCAGACCTGGGTCACAGGCCAACGCTGTGGCGTGCCACGGCCATGTAAAGTCAGGCTGGAATCAGCTCTGTGAGAGCCAGAACTAACTTTGAGCCAAAATTCTGAGGGTACAAGGAAGCCAGAGAGAGGAGAGGAAAGCTGTTTACCAAGAGAAGCGGAAAGTATAGCAGACACTCAGAGAAAAGCAGGGATGGCAGATGATGCAGCCACGAGACATGGCACTGGGTCTCACCTTCCTGTCTCAGTCCCGTCCTGGGCTGTCCAGGCTGTGCTGATTCCTGCCTGTTAGAGCCTCCAGAGCCTGCCTTTCGTAAAAGTTCGAAATACCTCTTTTCTACTTGCGTTCGTGGGAGTTGTTTTCGGTTAATGCTCAGGGATAAAGAAGGTACATTTGGCTGGAAATTTCTTGGTCCCTACTTATCCCTCTGGATTGAGCATGGCAGGCAAGGTACAAAAGGTATAGATACAAATATTTGGGATGAAGAACTAGCTGGAGGTCTGCCTGGGTGGCTCAGTCTGTTAAGCATTTGACTCTTGATTTCAGCTCAGGTCATGATTTCACAGTTTGTGAGTTCGAGTCCCACATCAGGTTCTGTGCTGACAGTGCCGGGCCTGCTTGGGATTTTGTCTCTCTCCCTCTCTCTCTCCCCTACCCTAGTCTATCTCTCTCTATCTCTCAAATAAATAAATAAATAAAAACTTGGAAAAAAAAACTAGCGGAACCATGTAAAGCATTTTATATATCTTCTCTCATTTAATCTGTAGGGTCAGGAAGGTAGCATTATGACTCACAGGGAGGCTCACAGAGAGTAAGTACAGTCCGTCTTCATTATTCACTTAATCTGTGTTTGCAAATTTGCCTATTCGCTAAAATTTATTTGTAAGCCTAAATCAATACCCCTCCCTTGTGCTTTCATAGTATTTACAGACGTGTACAGCATGGTAAAAAAAAATTGAGTTGTTCAGCATGCATATTCCCAGCTAACCTAAAAAAGGTAGCATTCTGGGGCGCCTGGGTAGCTTAGTCGGTTAAGTGTCCGACTTTCCCTCAGGTCATGATCTCGCGGTTCGTGGGTTCGAGCCCTGCGTCGGGCTCTGTGCTGACTGCCAGCTCAGAGCCTGGAGCCTGTTTCAGTCTGTGACTCCCTCTGTCTCTGACCCTCCCCTGCTCACGCTGTCTCTCTCTCTCTCTCTCCTAGAAATGAATAAAACATTTAAAAAAAAAAAAAAGGTAGCATTCTGGAACCTTTCTGTTTCAGCTCTCACACTATAAAAAGGTTTCCCTTTTGCAGTGTATTTAGTGCTACACGTTTCACATTTCGTGCTGTTCGTTGGTGATTTCACTGTTTAAAATGGCCCCAGTTATAATGTTGAGGTGCTGTGTGGCATTCCTAAGCCCAAGGAGGTCATGATGTGTCTTACACAGAAAACTTGTGTCAGATAAGCTTTGTTTAGGCAAGAGTTATAGTGCTGTTGGCTGTGAGGTGAATATTAATGAGTCAATAATATACATTAAATGTTCTGTCTTTAAACGGAAACTTACATAACATAAAGTTATACATTGATTGGTTGATGAAAATGTCATGACTGGGGGCCCGCAGGAATCTAACCCTGTATTTCCTCTGAGAGTAATAATAGTTAGTATTTGCTAATTTAGTGTTTGTAGAGATTTCACAGAGCATAACTACCATGAAAAACAAGAATCTACTGTAACACATGCAGGATCAGACAGAGTGTGGAATAGTGGATGCCCAGCTCCAAAGCCTCCCCTCTCTGATTCTGGACTCTGATTCTGGACACCTTGTGCTCATGCCATTCCACCATGCCATGCTTCAAAAGAGAAAGGATTCTCTGCACAGTTTCTAATGTCACTTCCACTGCACAGTGCCGCCTTCTCTAAAACTTGTTGCCTAGTTCAGAAATGAACAGATAGTAAACAACTGTGGAAAACATAGTGGAATCTCCATTAGGGCTGGGATAGTAACATGTAGCAATTAGTCATCACCCATCCCTTAAATATATGTGGCAGGCATTGCTCAGCTACCACAACCCCTTTTCCTGCTTGAGCCCTGATGGAGTTTTACAGTCCTTCTCAAGTCAGGATTCCAGGCATCCATGACCAGTGAATTGGAGTTGGCATCTAACATGAAACCTTTACATTCCCTGCATGATAACCTGCATCCTTAAAAGATTAAGAATGCACTTGGAGGATCTGAGTGGCTAGGCTTAAAGAACTTTAGAGGTAAAACAAATGTGTCTGTCTGTTTCAAAGCCTAGACCTTCTGGTTTCTCTGAGTGTCTGGTTAATTGCCTTTGGAAAGGCTTTCTGGGTTCCTTTACATAAGACTTTGCTCCTGAAAGATTCGTCTTGATGCAAACATCTTCCTTGTTCATCTCTGAATCACCTGTGCCTAGAGCATTGTCCAGCATAGAGCTGGTACTCAGTGATATTTGTTGGAGGAAGGCTTGGGGACCTAGACTGACGTCTATCTTCCCCAGAGAGAAAGAGTTCTGATGTAGGCCAGTGACAGAATGGAATCCTTAAGGGCACAAAGCAGGGAGGGTACAGCAGGGGGTGGAACTTGTCAGGGGAAGCCTCAAGAAATTGTAAATGAAACTGGCTTGGAGATACATTCTATTGAATCTCTCTGCCTCTTTTTTTCACTTCTCTTCATGCTTTCTCCTATGTCTTACCTCTTTACTTCTGGTAAGATGGATCTCAGAATCCCCAGCAGGAATGGGGTGTAGGCATACAGGGAAGAGGAGGCATGAGTGGTAGCTAGTTCTGACTCTGAACTAAAGGACCCCAGCCTTCAGCTTCTAGAACTGCTGGGCACCAGTGCTACCCTTTCTCACAAAGGACTCGGGATGCTTCCTGCTGCATCAGCATAGCCTAGTCCCTCTCTTTCTCTACCCTATTTACTTTCCTCTTCTCTCCTCCATTAGTCATGACAAATGGGGAAAGTCATGACAAATCCTGTCATTAGTCATGAGAAGAAATAGGGAACAGGAGACAGGAAATCAGGGCACGAAGAGATGGGTATATTTGGCTGGGAGCCTAAGAAGGGAATGGCACTTAGTGCACCAATATAGCATGATGGTTAGGATTGGAAGAATGTTAGACCCTGGACCATGTTTGTTATTTTAGTATTGGAAGTAATGTTCAGTCAAAATCTCTGCCCTGGTATTGGGAGAGCTACAGAAAGCTGGAGCTTTCTAATCTGCAGCTAATTCTGGAGATTGAAGAAGCAGTGTGGTACTTACAACACATGGGGTTTGGAGTAAGATTGAGCTGGGTTACCACTTGGCTAGCTCTGGTACTTTGGGCCGAGTTCCTTAATCACTCTGGATATTACTTCTTTTATCTGTAAGATGAAGATAATAATTGTATGTGCCTTATCAGATCATAATGACTAAAAGAAATGAGGTTTACAAAGTTTTGTGATGTGTTCTTAGGAAACCTAAGTGGGATCGTTATCATTACCAATATGACCATCTTGTGTTATTTACATAGTGAGGTATTTCCTTTTTTTCTCAGCTCTGAGGATGGAAGCAAAATAGACTTGAGTTTCTGAGAAGTCATAAGAGGAAGACAGACACTCAGGCAGTCTGTCTGAGAAACAATTCTGATAGTTTAAGTGTCAGGAAGCCCGCAGAATTTCCCAGCAGTGGGGACTCTGGTGACCATTAGTTCTCAGGATCATAGTGTGACTGACTAGGAAAAGCACAAAAGTCTTACTTTGGGCAAGTTTGCCCACACTGCCTGCTACCCTTTCTCTATAGGCTTGTATGGCAAAAGGTGGCCATCACCAATTTAACCAAGAAATGAACCAATTAGCCAGAGAGCTGGCTATTAAGCTACTGTAAGCCCTGACACATTTGGCTTTACCTCTCCAGTTTCTGTGACATTTATTTTGCCACAGCTGGGCTCACTGATGCATACTCCTCCTTCCCCCCAGGTTTTGCCCATCACTCATTGTATTAGTTTTTATATTGCTATTGCAAATGATCAGAACCTTGGTTGCTTCAACAACACAAATGTATCATCTTAAAGTTCTAGAGGGGCACCTGGGTGGCTCAACTGGTTAAGCGTCTGACACTTGGTTTTGGCTCAGGTCATGATCTCATGGTTTTGTGAGTTCACGCTCCACACTGGGCTCTATGCTGGCAGCATGGAGCCTGCTCAGGATTCTCTCTCCCTCCCTCTCTCTCTCTCTCTCTCTCTGTCCTTTCCCCACTTGTGCTATCTCTGTCTCTCTCAAAATAAATAAACTTTACTTTTAAAAGTGATTTTACAGTTCTAGAAATCAGAATAGCAAAATGGGCCTCACTGGGCTAAAATCAAGGTTTTAGGGGAAGCCTGGGTGGTTTAGTTAGTTAGGCATCCACCTTTGGCTCAGGTCATGATCTCATAGTTCACGAGTTTGAGCTCTGCATCAGGCTCTGTGCTGACAGCTCAGAGTCTGGAGCCTGCCTCAGATTCTGTCTCTCTCTCTCTCTCTCTGTCCCTCCCCCACTCATAATCTGTCTCTCTTGCTCTCAAAAAAAATAAAATATTTTTAAAATTTTTAATAGAAAAATAAAATAAAATAAAATAAAATAAAATAAAATAAAATGTTGGTAGGTAAAATCAAGTGTTGCTTTCTAGAAGCCCTAGAGGGGACAATCTGATGTAGGCCAGTGACAGAATGGAATCCTTAAGGGCACACAGCAGGGCAGGCTCTGGAGGGCAGGCTCCAGCTTCTGGAGGCTATCTATATTTCTTGACTCATGATCATCTTCCATTTTCAAAGCCAGCAATGGCAGGGTGAGTCCTTACATTCAGTCACCTCCAATGGCTTATCACATTCCCTTGTGACTTTTCTGCTCCCTTCTTCCATATTCAAGGATTCTTATGGTTACAAAAGGCACACTTGAATAATCCAGGATAATCTCCTTATTTTATTTTTATTTTTATTTTCTTATGTTTGTTTATTTTTGAGGGAGGGCAGAGTTCGCTTTGGGGAGGGGCAGAGAGAGAGGGACACAATCTGAAGCAGGCTCCAGGCTCTAAGCTAGAGCCCGATGTGGGGCTCAAACCCATAAGTGCAAGATCATGACCTGAGCCGAAGTTGGATGCTCAACCAACTGAGCCACCCAGGTGCCCCTAATCTCCTTATTTTAGAGTCAACTGAGGGGTACCTGGTGGCTCAGTTAGTTGGGTGTCACACTTTGGCTGATCTCGCTGTTCCTGAGCTCAAGCCCTGTATTGGGCTGTGTGCTGATAGCTCAGAGCCTGGAACCTGTTTTAGATTCTGTGTCTCCCTCTCTGTCTGTCCCTTCCTCACTCACACTTTGTCTGTCTGTCTCTCTCTCTCTCAAAGATAAATAAACATTAAAAAAAATTTTTTAGGGACGCCTGGGTGGCTTAGTCGGTTAAGCGTCCGACTTTCGCTTAGGTCGTGATCTGGCGGTTCGTGGGTTCGAGCCCTGCATCGGGCTCTGTGCTGACTGCCAGCTCCAAGCCTGGAGCCTGTTTCAATCTGTGACTCCCTCTCTCTCTGACCCTCCCCTGCTCACACTGTCTCTCTCTCTCTCTCCTAGAAATAAATAAAACATTTAAAAAAAATTTTTTTAAGTCAACTTTTAGATTCTGTGTGTTCCTCTCTCTCTCTGCCCCTTCCCTGCTCGCACTTTGTATGTCTCTCTCTCAAAAATAAATATTAAAAAATTTTTTTAAAGTCAGCTTATTAGCAACCTTAATTTCATTTGCAACCCTTGCTATCCTTACACAATTTCCCTTGCCATGTAAGGTAATGTATTCATAGGCTCTAGAGATAGGATGTGCGTATCTTTGGGGACCCTTGTTCCACCTTCAACAACCATTATCTGTTATGCCCTGTTCTCTGCTTCTAAACCAGAACTTAGAATTTAGTAAACTCCCTCCAATAGCAGGCCTGAGCCATCCTCTTGGTGAATGATGTCCTTGAATCCCATGCTGGAGGAGCCGGTCTCTGGCCTCACTGGCTCCCTTCCCTTCACTTGACCTTTATATGGAGTATCAAGTGACGTAAGGTGTTGCACACTGAGCCTGCAAGTACTCTGGTTTCCCTGCCCAAACTGGTGGGTGGGGGAAACTTTTCTTTATTTCTTCAACAATATTCAGATTTTTTATTGTGATAGCTGGCTAATAGATCCCATTTTTGTTTGATGAATAGTTTCAAACATAAGAAGCTTATCTGTCCATTCTATGTCACAGCCTTATCTGATAATACTTTCATTAACTCGATTAATGCCTGAGGACAGTTTATACAAACTACAATAATCATTAGCTGCCAGTTCCTAAAACTACCCACAGGTGCCTGTACTTTTTCAGATATGTACATAAAGGCACCCTCATACCTTCTCAGACACATGCATGAAGGCACACTCATCTACACACACAGTGGTCAGTGTAGTGGGAAAAAGTTCTTAAACATCTGCTAGATGTCTACAGATTCAGGTGTACACTGAAACTAATATAACACTGTATGTTAACTAAGTGGAATTAAAATAAAAACTTAAAAAATATGCTAGATGTCATCTTACCTTAAGGGGAATAAAACATTTATTGAGAACCTGCATTGGTGTTCGAAACTATATATTCTTAAACCTACTTTAATTCTCATTAAAATTCAGGAAAACAACTTTTATAATCTCCCTCTTGCAAATGGGAAAATTGTGGGGCGCCTGGCCGGCTCAGTCAGTTAAACATGTGACTCTTGATATCAGCTCAGGTCATGATCTCACAGTCATGGGATTGAACCCCATGTCAGGCTGTGCACTGACAGCACAGAACATACTTGGGATTCTCTTTCTCCTCTCTCTGCCCCTCTTTGCTCAAGCATGCATGCACTCTCTCTCTCAAAGTAAATTAATAGACATTAAAAAAAAAACCAATTGGGAAAATTTTGGCCCCAAAATCTCACAGCTAGTAAGATTTCAACATTTCACTCCTGAACTGTTTCTAAAACCTTTTTCTTTCCCCTTCACCTGACCAGCTCTTAAAGCAAGGGATGGGGACGTTGAAACTGAGCAAGCCCTAGAGTTTTATGGAGGTGCCCAGGGACTCCTCATACGGGAGTGAAGGTGATGAGTAAAATGCAAGCCCAGTGGGCTGGGCAATGGGCTCTTCCCACCTTCAATGAGGCCAGCTCTGCTATTATTAGTTCTACATATTGGGATGCAATGTAATATTTCAACAGAAAAAAATGGGATGCAGCTCTGCTACAATAGCTTCTTGAAGGCCATTAGACTGGAATCTGACCACCATATCCCTGAGACTCTGAAAGTCTGTCCTAATTGTCCCCAGTTAATTAACCAGTTCTTCCAATGCCTTGGTTGTTCTCTGAATGTGATCAGGGGCTTTGCTCTCAAGAATGAAAGAGATCATCCCAGTTAGTGAGTGATGCAAGAATTATTAAGGTAGAGAAGAAACAAGATTCTCCAGGCACTTTGCTGTGCCACAGACAGAATGTAAGCTAAGGGCAGAGGGGAAGTCAGATTCATTGTTAGAGAGAGTGCTGATCAGGCCCTGGACAGTGGAAGATTCTACAGAAAAAGAACCCCTGACAGTGATGGTGAATGGGGTATGAGGAGGTACACTGATGTTTTGAAAATTATCTCTTTTAGGGACTGTATGCAGTTAGGATATTGATATGCTCCCTTCTGAGAGTCTGCCTTGCCATGCCACTGATAGGCTTATAGTGAATCAATATAAGACTCTCAAAGCAAGTACAGTCCCATTAGAGTATCACTTATTTAAATCTGTAAAGGAGATAACAACTTTGAAAAATTTAAGTCAGCACCTCATAGCCTATAATGTCTAGATGAGTCACTATCTTAAAGAAGACAAAAGATCATATGTGGAATTTAAGAAACAAAACAAATGAGCAAAGGGGGAAAAAGAGAGAGAGAGACAAATCAGACTGATGGCCACCCATAGGTAGGGGATGGGTGAAATAGGTGATGGGGATTGAGGAGTATGCTTGTCGTGACCAGCACCCGGTGGTGTATTGAAGTGGTGAATCAGTATACAGTACACCTGAAATGATATTACACCATATGTTAACTAACTGGAATTTAAATAAAAACTTTTTTTAAAAATAAAGCAAAAGATAAAATGAAAACTACATTTTTTCTTCATTCAGGTGGACTCTTACCCCTGCTTCCCTGAGTAACTTCTTGGTAATCCTTCAATGAAGAATATTAAAAAATAGCCAACATTAATTGATGGAGCTCTTGAATCTTTACAAGTGCCTGAGTCCTTAACAGAGCCTCAAACTATCCTCCCAAATCCACCTTGCCCCTCTCCCATAGTAATAGGATTCCCAAGTTTTAGCTGTTCCCAAGGCTGTCTGGAATGTCCCAGCCTCCCTTGCAGCTAGATGTGACCATGTGACTAAGTTCCTGTCAATGAAATATAAGCAGAAGTGTTGTATGGCAGCTTCTAGCAAGTTTCCTCAAAAGATAAATGGTACATTCCTTTTGTCTCTTCATCCTTTCCCCCTTTCTGCTTTCTGGAACACAGAGGCAATGATTGCCACTCTAGTTACCATCTTGGACCATGAGGGCGAGGCCCACGCTGGGGAATGAAGAGCAATGAGATGAACCTGGGTCCCTGAGGAGATTGTATAGAAGCTCTGTATTTTCTAACTCAGGACTTTGACACAGAAGAAAAATAAAGTATTGTTTAAATCACTTATATTGTCTTTCTGTTTCTCACAGCCAGTTACTAATACAAAATGATACACTCTGTACTCAGTGCTATGTTATTCCATTTTTGCAAATGAGAAAACTGTGGCTTAACCAAATTAAATCATTGCCAAAGTCACCCAACTAGAAGATGAAGGAATTAGTGTCTGAATCACAGTTTTTGCCAAAGCTCATGTGCTTTCTTTCTCAGTGTTTACTCTCAGACCATGAGTGTGATAGTCTCTAAACTTCTCTGGTTGGCAAGAGCCTTTAAAGCAAAGCCCCTGACAGTGTCTGGTCATGAGACTATATTCTTCAACTCGCCCCTCCATCATCTCTTTCAAATTTAAAATTCACAAGCCACAAGGGTCATGGTGAGACTCAACTGAATATCATCCTGTGAGTTCTGGGATGCCATAGCAACCACCAGGAGTCTGATTTGCATGATGACTCTTAGACCTTCTAAGAGAAATGGTATAGAGGACCATGGGAACTAATGACTAGGACCCTAGAGAGATGGTTGACACCCTTAAACAGAGAGGGCATGATGAAGTAGACCATAATCTTGGAGGAGGGCAGATTCCTGATGCTGGAACATCAGAGAACTATCTTATTTATTTATTTATTTATTTAAGACTTTTTAAGTAATCTCCACACCTAATGTAGGGCTCAAACTTACAGCCTCAAGATCAAGAGTCCCATGTTCCACTGACTGAGCCAGCCAAGGGCCCCAGAGGACTATTTTTAGGTGAGAGTGGGGTGGAGCTGGGCAGTGGAAGGGCATGTCCATCTTGCTATGGGTACAAATCAGATAGGTGAGGGAGGCTAAGATAGGTGGTGTCACCAAGTGAGTCCTATACCAAATCAAACCTTAGTGCATGAGAAGAGCTTCATGGTTATCTGAGTCCAAATGTACTTGTTTAGATGTCAGATGACCTAAGACTTGTTGGAAATGCTTTTGCTCTTGAGAGGAGCAATTTTACTCACTTTAGGGTTAGAGAGGGCTGTGGTATGATTAAACAGAGCTAACACTGGTATGGTGATCAAGGTTGGGGGACAGAGGAGGTAAATTGGCAACATCAGCAGAACTAATGGAAAGGGAGAAAATGCACCCTCTTCCTCTTGACTGCACACACCTCCATCAAGGGGACAATCACAACTAGTGGTGGATAAGGGGCAGCTGGCTGGTTTATTTGAAGACCTAATTAGAGGCACAACCTAGGGCTCATCTGTCAACAGGTTCCTTAGGAATTTGAGGGAATATTGTAAGGTATGTTTCATATACCTGACATAAATAGACAAATTACTGTATGATTCCACTTACATGAGGTACATAGGATAGTCAAATTCATAGAAACAGAAAGTAGAGCAGTGGTTACCAGGTCCTAGACAGAGGGGGAAATGGGGAGTTTTTAGGTGGATCCTGAGCTTTAGTTTGGGATGATGAAAACTTTCTGGAGATGGATACTGGTGATGTTGCACTCTAACGTGATGTGAATGTACTTAATACTGCTGAAATGCACACTTAAAAATAGTTAAAACAGTAAATTGTATGGATATTGAACACACATACAAACAGCTGTTTTAATGTGCAGGGCATACATTTTTCCCCCCAACCTCTACCTCCCGCAGAAGAGAGGGGGCTCCAGGTAACCAACACTGTGGCCAGAAATCCTGTACCTTTCACTCATTCCTGCCTTGACCCTGTCTTCTGCTCTGTTTCTTCATTTACTTGCTTCTGACAGTGGGCTTCTCCCATTTTTGACCTTGTTCCTTGGACTTTATGCAGATTTGGTTCCTAAGGCTCAACTGCTGACATATATTCTTGGAATCCATTTGTTTTATTTCTCTGTCTCAATTATATCTCAGAGGCTCTGGGGAATTCTGAATCCCTGCTCCCCAAAGCTGTCCCTACCTCCTGGGCCTCACTTTTGCCTGTGGCCCTGCCTGGCTTAATTTGGCCTCTCTCAACGGCAAATCAGATACCTAATCACCCAGGCCCACACTGCTGCCTCTCTTCGCTAACCCCCCCAGACTCTACGACCTACAGTACTTATCATCTACATGGTTTCCTGTGACAGCCCTTGAGGGAGTGATAAGAGCTGAGGCCAGAGCTAACCAGGCCACTCTGACCAGCTCTGGAGACCAGATAGACTAGCAGAGAGGTCCATGAGTGCACAGTGGCTTATGTGGCCGGCCTAAGAGTAAGGTGATTCTTGTAGCAGGACCCACAGCCCATTTCATGTTTTGCTTTCTTTCCTGCTGTTACACAGATGAAGGCTGAGGCTTTCCTGACCAGTGCAAGCTAAATGAGATTGCCTCAACTACCTGGTTCCGTAACATGGAGTAACACAAAGCTCTCCCCAGCTTTCTGGGATTTTTTAGAGGTTTCCACTTTCTTAATCCGCTCTGCCTCCAGCCTTCTGCATTTGGTTTGCTAGATCTACCTTGCCCCCTTTCAACCCAAGTTTTACTAAGATTCAAGCGGTTATCCAAATATTTCCTCTAAAGCAGTTAATTCTCCCCTAATAGGAACACTAGTACTAACCTTTAACATAACACAATTTTCTCTACCCTCACATTCTTTTAGTTTTAAATGTTCTTATATCAACCAAGCCAGATGTGATCAAAACAAAACTATCAATGCATCCATGCCACTCAGAATAAATTAAAAAGCTGAAACCCTCCCAAGTCAGACTTTATATGATAGTCCTTCCTATATTTATGCCCAAATGGATACCCTTTTCCTCCAGTCTCCCTAGATGATGTCCCAATTCCTAAACCTGTTTGGATAGTTGTCACCCAGAGACCTCTGACCAAGCCCCAGAGATTCCAATTGAGTAGATAAAAGTGGGGCCTGAGGTTCTATATCTTAATTGAGGGGAAAATTCCTCAGTTATTATTTAAGATCACTGATAGCACTGGCCTCATTTCAAGGGCTCAATAGCCACATGAGGCTTGTGCCTACCATATGGGTCAGTACAGATATAGGACATTTCCATCTCTGCCTAAGGTTCTAGTTGATACTGCTGATCTATACCATTTATTATTGTCCATGGCACTTACTGTGATGTTTAGCAAATGTAGTTTTACCCCAATCCTTCCTCCAACTTCCAGACTCTTACCACACCATCAGGACCATCACTCCCTTAACAGAGAACTCTCTGGACACTCAGAACCTTCTGACTGTTCCCTCTAACTCTTGGCTTTATTTTATTTCCTCTACTCTGAGCCAAGATATGGTGGTGAGGTCCTCTTTGCTCCCAGCATATGCTTCTACATTCTTGTTAAAAACCCACACACTGGCAGCCAATGGTATTTGGTTATTATTACTCTTCTCCTTCTTACTGCTTTACTGTCAGCCTCCTGGTCATCTCATTCACTGAAGACTTTAATGCCGAGCTCACAGTGTTCCTGTCTACCTCTAACCTTGCTATCACCTTGAATAATGCCAACATCCAGCTAACAGCTGGCCCCTCAGTTCCTTGACCTTCTCATCTAAAAAAAAAAAAAAAAATGGTAAGAATAATGGAGCACCTAAGGGATACAGAAATGCTGAGGCATAGGAGCACATGTACCCCAATGTTCATAGCAGCACTCTCCACAATAGCTAAAACATGGAAGGAGCCTAAGTGTCCATCAACAGATGAATGGATCAAGAAGATGTGGTTTATCTATCCCATGGAATACTACATGGCAATGAGAAACAATGAAATCTGGCCATGTGTAGCAACATGGATGGACCTTGAGGGGGTTATGCTGAGCGAAATAAGTCAGGCAGAGAAGGACAAATATCATATGTTTGCACGTATAGGAGGATTAGGAGGAACTTGACGGAGGAACGAGGGGGAGAAGAAGGGCGGAAATGGTGGGGGAAAGGGAGAGAGGCAAACCATGAGAGACTCTTGAATGCTGACAAAAACTGAGGACTGATGGGTGGGGGGGGAGGGGGGGATGGGCATGGAGGAGGGCACTTTGGGGATGAGCACTGAGTGTTATGTAGAAACTAATTTGACAATAAACTATTTGTAAAAAAAAAAAAAAAAAAAAGAATAATGGAGCACCTGACTGGCTCAGTTGGAAGAGCATGCAACTCTTGATCTCGGGGTTGTGAGTTTGAGCCTCATTCTGGGTGTAGAGATGAGACCTTTTATGATAGCCCTTCCTATATTTATGCCTTCCTATATAAAAAAAATAAATACATAAACTAAAAATAAATGGTAAGAATAAGAGCTAACACTTGCTAACACTTAGACCAGTCCCTAGTCTAAGAAATCAGCATGTTGTATATTAATTCATTTGATTCCATGACAGCCCTGTAAGATAGGTCACTCTTGTTACTCTCTCCATTTTACAAAAGAGGAAGCAATTAAGTAATCTGCTCATGGTCATGTCACCATTAAGTAGTGAAGGCAGGACTAAACTCAGGTACTCTGGTCCCAGAGAGCATGTGCTTCTCTGCTACTCCACATTTCCTCCTTCTGATGATTTTTCTTCCATTTCATCCTCCACTAGCCACTTCCACTGTAATACTGTGAACTCTTTCATCACGTCTACCTGTATCACCTCTAAGTGACAAATTCAGGTATCCCAGCTTCTGACCAACTTTCTCTCCCCCCAGCAGGTCAATAAATCCAATAAAAGTAACAATAATAGCAAACAGCTATCTAGTCTAGTGCTTTTCACACGTTAACTCATTCATTCGTCACAATTCTGTGATGAAGGGAGGTATTATTACCACTCTTATACAGATGAGGAAATGGAAGCACAGAGAGATTAAGCAAATGTGCAGTGTCACACAGCTTACAGACGTCAAAGCCAGAACTAGAATCCGGTCAGGCTCCAGAGTCCCCATTCTTATCTACTGTGTTAAGGATGATAAGCCTAGAGTTGTGGGGAAAAGCATTATCATCAGGGGATTTTTTTTTTCAGAGTACCCATGCCTATCCTCCAGTTCCAAATGTTTGCTTGTTTATTTATTTTGAAAGAGACTCTCAGATGATTTAGACATTGGCCTCATATTGAGAACCACAAATTAAATCATTTCAACCACCTCCCAACCTGACATTCTAGTGGAATCCAACCTACTGCTGTCCTGTTGGTCTCAATCAGGACAGCTTTGCACAAACAGGTCAGGGCTATGCCTGAGGGGCTGCAGCGAGCAGGGATGGGTGGATTTCTTGATACCTATATAATAGTTGAATTTTTTTCTCATGTCCATCTGATTCAATCCAATAGCCAGGAAGAGAAACAACTGTGTAGCTGAGGATTCTGAGGGCAGCAATTTGCTCCTCGGCAATGTGACGGCTTCTAAGACAAGAAGAAAGCAGAATGAGAGTTGAGCAAAGAAAGTATTCTTGGCATAGGTCCAGGGGAAAAGCAGTCTGGCTGAAACGGTTCAGTTCCCGTGGCCAGGAAGCAGCAATCTACGTAAACAGGAAGTAGAGAAGGTTGGGGGATAGGGCAGTGGTTAGTTGGTGAGAACAGAAGCTGACGCCAGATGGGTGTCAAGTGGTTACATTCAAAAGAGATTCTGATACAGGCCCTGACTTTGCACGTTAACCAGCCCTGCTCTCGCCTGGGAGGCCTCTTTCACCAGAGTGTCTGTCCGGGGTGTACGTGTCGGGTCCTACTCTTAAATGGATACATCTTTGGCCACTTGCCTTTTTTGCCATTTGTCTTCTGGGTAGTTTTATTTTATCTGGTTCAATAGTCTAAACAGTCTTGAGGATAGGACTATTATTTCCATGTTTGTAGGTGAGAGAACTGACTCAAAAAGATTAAGTTAACTTGCCCAAATTCATTTACATTACACCATTACATGGGACACTTTTGAAAATTGTCTTCTCTCGGGGGTGCCTGGGTGGCTCAGTCAGTTGAGTCTCTAACTCTTGATTTTGGCTCAGGTCATGATCCCAGGGTTGTGGTATCGAGCCCCATGTCAGGCTCGGTGCTAAGCATGGAGCCTGCTTGGGATTCTCTTTCTCTCTCCCTCTGACCCTCCCTTCTGCTCACACACTGTATAAAGTTTTTTAAAAAAAAAATTTTTTTAAAGAAAGAAATTGCCTTCTCTCTGAAAAGTGACTATTAAGCATAACCTATGAAACAGAGAGTGTGTAAATTTTCTAAGGATGCCATAACAAATTACCACAAACCTGCTGGCTGAAAACAATAGATTTATTTTCTCATCGTTCTGGAGGCCAGAAGTCTGAAATCAAGGTGTCAGCAGGGCCATACTCCTTCTGGAAGCTCTAGAGGAGAATCCTTCCTTACGTCTTCCAGCCTCTGGTGGCTCCAGATATATCTTTCCTTATGGATGCAAAACTCTATTCTCTTCCGACTTCCCATCGTCTTTCCACTTTGTCCTCATCTTCTCTTCTGTCTCTTACAAGGACCCTCATCATTGGATTTATGGCCCACCCAGTATAATCCAAGATGTTCTTATCTCAATATCCTTAACTTAATTACAGCTGCAAAGAGCTTTTTTCCAAATAAGGTAACATTCAAAGGAGTTAGGTATTAGAACATGGACATAGCTTTTTGGAGGCCACCATTCAACCAACTACACTGATATTATTCAAATATCAATGCAGATTTTGTATACGTGCTGCAGAAACAATCACATCATTGCAGATTTTGTAGTATTTTAATAACAACCATGGAATTTAGAGGGGCATTGTCTTTATTAGCGTTCCTATGGCCAGATCTCTATTCTTTAAAAGAATAAACTTCCACAATGCCAGTCTCCCCAACCAAACCAACCCATCTTCCCAAGCCTTAGGCCTATCACAATTTCAGGAAAAGAGAGGAAGGTATGGCAAAGGCATGTGTATTTTGAAAATGTCCCCCAAAAGAAAATGATAGACCCTTCCCATAGTACACACAACCACACATAGTTGAGAAGTACTTCTCTCAGGGAATACTATAACCCAGGCTGATGGGAAAGGGGGATCCTTAGAGTATGTTAATTATGTGTTGTGGAAGGAAAGAAAAACATCTGAAAACAGTACTGATCATGGAGTCTGAAAGTTGAATCAATCTCAAGAAGCTCAATCCAAAGAGCAGAGCTGGAAGAAAGGACTTAATTACTGCAAGGGTGTAAAACGCTTTTGTCCGTGCAATCTGTCTAAAATACAAATGCAATCATGTCACTCTCTGCTTCAGATCTTTCAGTGGCTCCTTATAAATACTGAATGAACTCCACATTCGTTAATACTGCACACAAGGATTGTCAAAAGTTGGCCTCTACCTATTTTTTGGCCTCCTCTCTCACTACTCTCTCTCTGAAAGACTGCCTCCTCCTGCCACACCAAAATTCTTGCTATTTCCCAACAAGGAATGTCCTTTATTGCTTTTCTAGCCTTGAACATGCTTCTCCATCTGCTTGGAATCCTCATCTCTCTTGTCTGCCTGCTAATTCCTACCAATACTTCAAGATCAGTTTCCCTGCCATTTCATTTGCAATTCTTCATCAACAGGCCTCCTTAATCCTTTCCATGAGTTGGCACCTCCCTGTACTGTGATTTCAAGTCACTCTGTTCATGGGAACTGTCGACTTCTGTCCCATCCAACCTCTTCTCAATAGTTTGAGAGCTTCCAAAAAGAATGTATCATATTCATCCCTGAATCCCTGGTGCTTAGTAGGTGCTCAATAAATGTTTCCTGAAAAATGAAAGGACTGGATCATCATGGATTCAAGCCTGAGATACTTGGTTCGGTGACAGTGAGACCCAGGATTTTACTCTTTATAAACTCATCAAGCTGCAGCTATAGGCAGAGGAGAACGCAGAGGCAGTCCTAGAAATAAGTCAGGAATGACAAAAGAAGGAATTGTCAGAAATGGAGTTATCCAGAAGAAATAGAAAACCTGAACAGACCCATAACGAGTGAAGAAATCGAATCAGTGATCAAAAATCTCCCAACAAATAAGAGCCCTGGACCTGATGGCTTCCCTGGGGAATTTAAACCAGACATTTAAAACAGAATTAATCCCAATTCTTCTCAAGCTATTCCAAAAAATAGAAGTCGAAGGAAAACTCTCGGACTCATTTTATGAAGCCAGCATCACTCTGATTCCCAAGCCAGACAGAGATCCAGCAAAAAAAGAGAACTAGAGGCCAATATCCTTGATGAATACGGATGCAAAAATTCTCAACAAGATCCTTGCAAATCGAATCCAGCAGCATATCAAAAGAATCATCCACCAAGATCAAGTGGGATTCATTCCTGGGTTACAGGGCTGGTTCAACATTCACAAATCAATCAATGTGATACATCATATCAATAAAAGAAAAGATAAAAACCATATGATCCTGTCAATAGATGCAGAAAAAGCATTTGACAAAATACAGCATCCCTTCTTAATAAAGACTCTCGAGAAAGTTGGGATAGAAGGAACCTACTTAAACATCATCAAAGCCATCTATGAGAAGCCTTCAGCTAACATCATCCTCAACGGGGAAAAACTGAGAGCTTTCCCCCTGAGATCAGGAACACGACAGGGATGTCCACTCTCACCACTGTTGTTTAACATAGTGCTGGAAGTCCTAGCATCAGCCATCAGACAACAAAAGGAAATCAAAGGCATCAGAATTGGCAAAGAGGAAGTCAAACTTTCACTCTTCGCAGATGACATGATACTCTACATAGAAAACCCGACAGACTCCACCAGAAGCCTACTAGAACTGATCCAAGAATTCAGCCAAGTTGCAGGGTACAAAATCAACGTACAGAAATCGGTTGCATTTTTATACACCAATAATGAAGCAACAGAAAGAGAAATCAAGAAACTGATCCCATTCACAATTGCACAAAAAACCATAAAATACCTCGGAATAAACCTAACCAAGGATACAAGAGATCTGTATGATGAAAACTATAGAAAACTTATGAAGGAAATTGAAGAAGACACAAAGAAATGGAAAAACATTCCATGCTCATGGATAGGAAGAATAAATATAGTTAAGATGTCATTACTACCTAAAGCACTCTACACATTCAATGCAATTCCAATCAAAATTGCACCAGCATACTTCTCAAAACTAGAACAAACTATCCAAAAATTTGTATGGAACCACAAAAGACCCCGAATAGCCAAAGTAATACTGAAAAATAAAACCAAAACGGGAGGTATCACCATCCCAGACTTCAGCCTCTACTACAAAGCTGTCATCCTCAAGACAGTATGGTATTGGCACAAAAACAGACACATAGACCAATGGAACAGAATTGAGAACTCAGAAGTGGACCCAAAAGTATACAGCCAACTGATCTTTGACAAAGCAGGAAAGAATATCCAATGGAAAAAAGACAGCCTTTTTAACAGATGGTGTTGGGAGAACTGGACAGCAACATGCAGAAGAATGAAACTAGATCATTTTCTCACACCATGCACAAAAATCAACTCAAAATGGATAAAGGACCTGAACGTGAGACAGGAAACTATCAACACCCTAGAGGAGAAAGCAGGAAACAACCTCCTTGACCTCCACCGCAGCAACTTCTTACTTGACACATCCCCAAAAGCAAGGGAATCAAGAGCAAAAATAAACTGTTGGGACCTCATCAAGATTAAAAGCTTCTGCACAGCCAAGGAAACAACCCAGAAAATTAATAGGCAACCAACGGAATGGGAAAAGATAGTTGCAAATGACATATCAGATAAAGGGTTAATATCCAGAATCTATAAGGAACTCACCAAACTACACGCCCGAAAAACAAACAACCCAGTGAAGAAATGGGCAGAAGACATGAACAGACACTTCTCCAAAGAGGACATCCAGATGGCCAACAGACACATGAAACGATGCTCAGCATCCCTCCTCATCAGGGAAATACAAATCAAAACCACACTGAGATACCACCTCACGCCAGTCAGAGTGGCTAAAATGAGCAAATCAGAGAACTCTAGATGCTGGCGAGGATGTGGAGAAACGGGCACCCTCCTACACTGTTGGTGGGAATGTAAACTGGTACAGCCCCTCTGGAAAACAGTGTGGAGGTTCCTCAGGAAACTAACAATAGAACTCCCTTATGACCCAGCAATAGCACTGCTAGGAATTTACCCAAGGGATACAGAAATGCTGAGGCATAGGAGCACATGTACCCCAATGTTCATAGCAGCACTCTCCACAATAGCTAAAACATGGAAAGAGCCTAAGTGTCCATCAACAGATGAATGGATCAAGAAGATGTGGTTTATCTATACCATGGAATACTACATGGCAATGAGAAACAATGAAATCTGGCCATGTGTAGCAACATGGATGGACCTTGAGGGTGTTATGCTGAGCGAAATAAGTCAGGCAGAGAAGGACAAATATCATATGTTTGCACGTATAGGAGGATTAGGAGGAACTTGACGGAGGAACAAGGGGGAGAAGAAGGGCGGAAATGGTGGGGGAAAGGGAGAGAGGCAAACCATGAGAGACTCTTGAATGCTGACAAAAACTGAGGACTGATGGATGTGGGGGGGAGGTGGGGATGGGCATGGAGGAGGACACTTGTGGGGATGAGCACTGAGTGTTATGTGGAAACTAATTTGACAATAAACTATTTGTAAAATAAAAAAAAAAGAAATCTTAAGTCTTTGATGGAAGATACAAAAAATAAAGAATCCTTGCCCAGTCCTAAAAAAAAAAAGAAATGGAGTTATCCAGTTTGAGGACATATTCCCACGTTCAGCATGAGGACTATGGAAGTGGAATCATGTTGGGGTTCCCCATTAATATCAATGACAACACATCTGAAGGGTTGGGGATGACAGATGAGCTAGAAATTGTCAGTATTGATACCAGGGAGGTAAACAGTTATGAGATGAATTAAGGGAAAGAGGACAAAGGGAAATATGTGTGATAGACCATTTAAGAACTTCCTGAACAAGAGAATGATTTGATATTGGGTCCTATTGGCCAGTACACATGTATTGGTTAAGAATTTATTATGTTCTTGGTACCTGCTACTCTTAGGTGATTCTGGGAAAGTGCATCATATTGCCCGCCTCTGACATTTGTTCAGGGCATCTGATCCATGGGCTGGCAACAGCTAATGATGTCTTGGTTTGAGAGTTCTTAAAATGATGTTAGTAACTTCTGCATCAGTAGGCTTAAGCAACACAGTGTAATGCTTAGCAATCCAAGGTCTAAAACCAGAGTGCATACCACTTGAACAAGTTATTTAACTTCTATGTGTCTCAAGTTCCTCTTTAGTAAAATGGATGCTTTAGTAAAAAGCAATAAAATTGCTTTAAAGTTACAATGGGTTATTTCATTAATAAGAGTATTCAATAAGCATTACCTATTATTACAACTATTAAGAGGCAAATACAAAAAGAATTATATCAAATCATCAAGTTATACAGCTTAAAGTTATACAATGTTGCATGTCAGTTACATCTCAATAAAGCTGGGGGAGGAAGAGACAAATACACCAAAGTGCCACCTTATGAACCAAAATAATAATAGTTATCTTTTCCTTGAGTATTGAAACCTGTATAAGTTAAGACTCTTTCAGCTGCAAATTACAGAAACCCAACTCAAACTAGCTTAAGGGAAAAAGAGGGCTTTCTTGACTGGTCTACCTGGAAATCCCAGGCCTCTGTACACTAGCTTCAATATAGTTGGTTTCAGGAGCACAAAGTGACATGATTGGCACTTGGCTAAGATCTTTTCATCTCCCAGCTCTGCTTTCTTCTCTGCTAATTTTATTCTCAGACAGGTTCTTCTAGTAGAAGCAGAATGGCTGTTGGCAATATCAGACTTATGTTCTCACAACAGAACAACCATGGTAGAAAAGGCAAGCAAAAGTTCTAACTCTGATTCCTATTGGCCTAAATTGTGCCACATGCTTATTCCTCAACCAATCTATGTCTCTCTGTTTGGCGAGACTTAGGTCATGTGCCTACACCTGAGTGAGCAGAAAAGGCTGTCCACAAAGGTAAAGTTGGGTTCAGTTACCAGATGAAAACCAGTAGAGATATATAGGGACAGATTTGGATTTTTGCGGAACCCGAGGCTTTATACTTTGGGCTCTCTTTAACAAATTTAGTATAAAATTACAAATTAAAAAATACATCTGAAATTGAATTTTATTTAGACTGAGAAAATAAACCACAACAAATTATTGGAATCTTGGAGAGTGGGGAAAGAGAGTTAAGATGGTGGAGCAGCAGGGAGACCCTATGCTTGCCTTGTCCCTGGAGCACAGCCAGACAAAGATCTAATCATTATAGAATCTGAGAGATTTGGTTTCTTTTCTTCTGAGGCTCACTTAGGCTATTTATCCGTATCACAATGCTTCTTGTCATGTAGCTTCCTCACCCCATCTAGAATACTCCGTAATTCCTAGAATCTTTCAGCACTTACAGGGACCCATGCAAGTAAAGGGCTCTGAAACTTAAACTTTGTTAGCTTCCCACTAAATTCACCTCAACACAAGGCAAGCAAAAACAACGGATGTCTATTTCTTAAATTTAGTTAATGTTTATTTATTTTTGAGAGACAGAGCATGAGTGGGGGAGGGGCAGGGAGAGAGGGAGACACAGGATCCAAAGCCGCCTCCAGGCTCTGAGCTGTCAGCACAGAGCCCAGTGCGGGGCTTGAACTCTCCAAACGCGAGATCATGACCCGAGCCAAAGTCGGCACTCAACTGACTGAGCCATCCAGGCGCCACATAGCTGCCTACTTCTTTCTTTCTTTCTTTCTTTCTTTTTAAATGTTTTTATTTATTTCTAGGAGAGAGAGAGAGACAGTGTGAGCAGGGGAGGGTCAGAGAGAGAGGGAGTCACAGACTGAAACAGGCTCCAGGCTCTAAGCTGGCTGTCAGCACAGAGCCCGATGCGGGACTCGAACCCACGAACCGCGAGATCACTACCTAAGCGAAAGTCCGACGCTTAACCGACTGAGCCACCCAGGAGCCACATAGCTGTCTATTTCTTAACTGCAAGTTCCTAGCTTTAAAGAATGGCAATATGGACATATATCCTAATAACTCTGCTCAGGCCACCATGTGTGAGGAACCTTGGGTCTTGGCAGAACAAGTGATCATCATTTTGTACTTTGCGGCACTGGCCAAGCCCAGCTGGATTTTTGCTACAAGGGTTTTAACAGCTCGGCACTCACGTAATTCCGTGCTTTAAAAGGCCATGTTTTATTTGGCACTGCTGCTTTCAACAAACTTGCAGGGACCGTTGGCCCCAGGAGTCCAAAGCTGAACCTGTCCTGAGACAGCTCTCAGCCGTGTCCTGATTTCCTCCTCTTCTTCTCATCTACCTTTGCCTCCACCTCCTACTTCTCTTCTTCCTCCTCCTTTTCCTCCACTTTTTCTTCTTCCTTCCTCCTCTTTCTCCCTGATTATTTTGACAGATCTTTGAGTTCAGACAGTACATCACACATGAGGCCTAAATTATGAGCAAATTCCACTGACGTCAGGCCATTTGTACATCCAGTGAACTTGGCTCGATTTTTGGCATCTCTAAGCTGTGTCTATTGGGGATGCAGACAAGTGCCTTCAGGGCAACAGAGGCATTCCAGATGGTGGTGTTCAGATAGGCTCCCCGGCACACTACCTCCCATCTGAGCCAGTGCTCTGAATGCCATAGGCCACTCTAGGCACATCCCCACAGCTGCTGTTGACTCTTGGAAGGAGCGCAGCAAACATACTGTGACTTATCAGGGGAAACCTGCAGATGATTAACTCTGGGCCCATTATATGCTGCATTTCCACCCAAGCGGACTCCAGGCTGGGGGTAAAAGCAGGGTAGGAGAGAGAGGGCAGACACGCTGGAATACCAGGAGTCTGGCAGCACTGAAAATGTTTTCCCCTAGCAAAGGAGACACATCAGTGGGAGAAAAAAATATTTAGGGATAGACCAACATGGGTTCAGGTCTCTATTTCACTCATTATCTGTGTCAGCTTGATAGATTGTGATAGATATCTGCCATACATTCTTTCCCACACTCCTACTTCTGAAAACAGTAGCCTCTTTCCTTTGGGGGACTACTTTCCTATTCCATATGGCCTCAGGGCTCTGTTCTCCCATCTCCACCCCCACCGCCACCCCTTCTCTCTCCTACCCCTCAATGATGGTACACAGGGGGACCAATTACAGTGTCATAGCCCCCTGGACATAACAACACATCGTTTATGCCAGCCCATTAGAGTCCTTCCTTGAAAGTTTCCAAAATTTCTAAATTAGATCAAAGCTCTACAAGAATGTTAATATACCTTACAACTCAAAAAGGAGGGAGAAAGGAAAACAGCTGTCGTTCTAGCCGGGAGAAAGGAGACATCCAAATTTAAAACGCTATGCCTCTACTTCTGTGAATGGCTGCCACAGCTACCTAAATTTATGGGGGCAATGTGGGATTACACATACGTGAATTTTCCTGGCAGCTGAAGGTTAGCCTTTCTAGCGTAAAAGGACCTCTTACTATTTTTTTCAAATGTTTTAAAATAACTTTTCTAAAATGTTTTATATACTTTCCTTCCTTTCAAAATGGGAAATACCACATTTAGCCTCTTCTGGAGGGCTCAGGGTCATCAAAACGAGCCTCAGTTAATAGGCTATGTGATAATACAGTTTGAGACCTATTTTTTTTTCCTGACGAGTATTCCACCCTGCACTTCCTAAGTCCTTCCTGCACTACAGGGTGAGCTCCCAACAAGAACGAGCTTCATTCATAGCCCAGCCCCCCCCCATTCCCTTTCTATCTTGCATCCCCCCTTCCTGATGTGCGTGCGCTTGCGTTCCTCTGGCTCCCGAACTTCTGTTTGCTTCCTGCTTTTAGTTCAGCAGTTTCCCCTTAGATCTCACCTGTGATACAGCTGCTCTGCAGCTGACCTTTGGCCCTCTTCCTCGTATGCCATTCTGCCTCTGCCCTTGGGCCCTTTTCAGCTTCCAGCTGGCATTTGCACTGAGCCAGGTGAGGGTCCCATGACAAGGGATCAGATGTTAATGTTCCTGTCTCCTCTCACATGGTTAAATGAACTGGGATCATTTACTTGCAGGGACAAACAACCTTACCACCAGAACTCCCAGAGTAAATGTGTAAAATAGCTGAGGGCAGACGAAGGGTTACAGAGGATATTTGCACTACTGCAGAGTAGTGTCCTCTATCCTAACAGGCAGGATAGATATCAGTTCTCTGGGGATCATCAGTCACCATTTTTACTGGTTTATTGGGTTGCAGATGCTTCTTTGGATTGTCGAATTTCCAAGCCTGACAGCTAATTTTGACTGCTGGCCCCTGCTTTACCCAGGCCTAGCTTTCCCTTGTTCCCTCCTCACTGACCCGTGAGCCCATGGCCACCCAGGTTACAATATTTTCTTTCCGCCCCAGCAGGCCCATCTCTTCATCTCCGTAAAAATGGTTTTAAGGTGAGTTAGAAAAACATGAACATGTATGTATATACATGTCAAAAATGAATCTTGAGCTGTTTTCAAGATTAAAGGGAGCTAACATGATAAAATTTGTCATTCTGAAAAAATAGACGCACTTTATTTAAAAAGTTTTTTTAAGTTTATTTATTTATTTTTTAGAGAAAGAAAGAGATAAAGCACGAGCATGAGCAGGGGAGGAGCAGAGAGAGAGGGAAAGAGAGAAAATCCCAAGCAGGCTCTGAGAGAGAGAGACAGACAGGTACACAGAGCATGAGTTGGGGAGGGGCAGAGAGAGAGGGAGACACAGAATCTAAAGCAGGCTCCAGGCTCTGAGCTAGCTGTCAGCACAGAGCCCGACACAGGGCTCAAACCCACGAACCATGAGATCATGACCTGAACTTAAGTCAGATGCTTATCTGACTGAGCCACCCAGGTGCCCCCACCCACTCTCTTTTCTTGACTGACAGGTGTGTGGAGTCTCTCTCACTACTGCAGCCACCACGAATCTCCTCTTCTGAATTTGCCTACTATTTTTGCCATTCTTTATAACTCTAAATTGAGTACTATGTCATTTCCTGGTCCTTTCATCTCAGGTAGAGAGATATAGCATGCTTGTGCTGGTCCCAGATCCAACCCTACCTGTGCTCTGCTCTTATATTGCCTCTCATGGCTCTTGATAGTTAAGGTCATGGGACACACCATCGAGGCTTGGAAGCAGTGGAAGGGAGAAGCCAGAGTATTCCTCACTCTTTCCCTGCTTTCTGTGGAAACTGGCAAGGTTCCACTTGACAGCCTCTCCCTACCTGGCCCCAGCTTTCCCTTGGGCAGTTTCACCAGTGTTTTCTGGCTTCCTCTGCCTGACAGCCCAGGTTTCCAGGCTCTGGTAACACTGTCTTCTTCCAGTGTCACCCGTGCAGCAGAGGAGAAGCCTCCTGGTTTTGCTAAATCTTTGAGTTGCTTTTCCATTCCCTATTTGGCTTCTTCACTTTTCTATTCATCTATGTAATTGATCCTTTGTAAAGAAGAAGAAGAAGAAAAAGAAGAAGAAGAAGAAGAAGAAGAAGAAGAAGAAGAAGAAGAAGAAGAAGAAGAAAGTAGAGAAGAGAAAAGAAAGGAAAAGAAAAGAATAGATAAAAATTTCCCTTATTCTGAAAGACTTATTTATTCTTCAGGATAGATCCCCAATTGCTACAATGAATAGTTAAAAAAACAAAAACAAAAACAAAAACAAAAACAAAAAACCCCACAAAAACCCAAAGCAAAAGCTTGGAAGCTGGAAGGACTTAAATCTAAATCCTGTTGCTCACTCTGTGAACTTAGACGAGTGACTTAACTTCATTTTGTAAACTGGGGCTTCACACCTGCCTAATTGGGCTGCTGTAAGTGTTAAATAGCATACAAGTCCAGCCATACTATAGGGATGGTGCCTATGCCATAGCGAGGACTCTGTCAATGGTAGCTGCCATTACTGATTTATAAATTTCCTCACAGCATGGCTATAATAGTACTCTCTTTGTGTCCCAGGGCTTTACCTAAAGCTGTTTGTCACATTTTTGCCTCAGAACTTTTATTTCAGCAGCAATTTATTGAGCACCTGCTCTGTGGTAGCAGTTGTCCTAGGCACAGGTTCTAAGAAACATGACAAAAATAAAGCCCTTGCTTCCAATGTGCTTGCAATCTAATAGGAGTAAGAGACGTGATAAACTAAGTCTATGGAAAGACAAACACAGCAAACTGAGGCACATGTCACATGGATGGATATATGGCTGGAAGAATGAGGGACTGACCCTGTCAGCGAATGTCATGCCCAACTTCAGAGAGGAGCAGCAGCTCTGCTGACTTTGAAGGAAGAGAAGGCTTCCAAAAAGCAATGAAGGCAAGCAAGGGGAGCCCAGGCTGAGGGGAGGGCACGAGCCAATGGTCGGACTCTGATCATGTATGTGCAGTTAAAGCACAATTTATCCAACCTGCTCCTTTAACGGGAACATGTGGAGGGTTATCCTAGAGGGAGACCTTGAAATCCTTGCTGCTTCCTGAGCATGAACTTGATTCTGCAAGTAAAAAAAAAAAAAAAAAATCAGGAAATATTTGGGGAAAGGAGTGATTTGATCCTTCTGTAACCCAAGGAATAGAAAAGTGGCGTTTGGGGAGACGTGTTATCAAGCCCCTGTGATGGTCCTACTGTGGTGTGACTCACAGACCCTGGGGACTGATTGATATTGGGGATGCTCAAGAGGGTTCGTTAAAATTGGCCCCAAGGCAGCTTTTCTCAATCTGTGCCACACAATAATGTCCCATGAATAACAACAATAGTTACAGCTATTTTTCAATGTCTTTAGAAAAACATATAGAGATATACATTTCATACACTGGTCTGTCATTATAATATAAGGCTCTACATGATCTGACTTGGGTGACCTCTTTTTTTTAATGTTTTATTATCATTTATTTTTGAGAGAGAGACAGACAGACAGACAGAGCATGAGTTGGGGAGGGGCAGAGAGAGAGGGAGACACAGAATCTAAAGCAGGCTCCAGGCTCTGAGCTAGCTGTCAGCACAGAGCCTGACACAGAGCTTGAACTCATGAACCATAAGATCATGACCTGAGCTGAAGTCGGATGCTTAACTGACTGAGACACCCAGGCGCCCCTTGACTCAGATGACATCTTGATCTGACTCCGCTCATCTCAACTCACCCTCTTGCTTGGTAGACTCTAGTTTTCAGCCACTTTTCTCTTCCTCAGATAGACCAACTTGGTCCTGACTTACTATTCCATCTGTCTGGAAGAATTTTCAAGACCTTTGCTTATCCTTCCATGATCTGGCACTTTCTTGCCACTCTGTTTACTTACCTTTGAGCATTGTCTCCCCTTGTTCTTCCTTGAGTATATCAGGCATGCTTTAGCTCCAGGGCTTTTGCATTTACTACTTCTTCCAGCCTAGAATTATCTTCTTCTAGGTTTCTGTAAGACTTACTTTCTCATCTTTTTCAGGTCTTTCATTGCATGTGTCACCTTTTCAATGAGGGATGCCTGCAACCCTATTTAAACGTTAAAGTTTAAAATTAGATAGTTGGGGGGCACCTGGGTGGCTCACTTGGTTAAGCATTTGACTCTTGATTTCAGTTCAGGTCATGATTTTATGGTTCATGAGATCTAGACCTGCTGCCAGCACAGAGCCTGTTTGGGATTCTCTCTCTCCTCTCTTTTGCCCCTTGCCCTACTCGCATGCTCACTTGCTCTCTCTCTCTCTCTCAAAATAAATCAACATTTAAAAACATTAATAGAAGGATGCCTGGGTGGCTCATTCAGTTGCGCATCCAACTCTTAGTTTCCACTTAGTTGGTTTCCAATTTTGGGGGCTTGGGATCAAGCCCTGCATAGGGCCCCATGCCAAGTGTGGAGCCTGCTTGGGATTCTCTCTCTCTCTCTCTCTCTCCCCCTCTGCTCCTCTCTCAATTTGTGCTCTCAATTTCTTTATCTCTCTCTAAAAATAAAATTAAGATTTAAAAAAATTTTATAAAATAATAAGATAAAATCAAGTAGTCTTCTCCCCTCCCCGCCGCCCCCCCCCCTTTTTTCCTTGCTTTTCCCTGTGGCACTTATTATCATTTTGGTGCACGATATATTTTCCTTTTGTCTTCACACACTGGAATATGAACTCTGTTAGGACAGGGTTCTATAACAGTCCTGACACCTATGGTAAGTATTCAATAAATATTTGTTGAATGAATGACTAAATGAGTGGAGAAATGACTCTTGTCTCATTCTATCTTCGGTCTCAGATAAAATGCCTTTCTCAGAAGTGCTTTCTCCAATCTTCCCATCTGAAGCAGCCATTTCCATCCTAGTTATTTTTTTTCTTTTTTTTTTTTTTGTTATTGAAATGATTTTATTTGCAAATTAATTTTTAAGAAGAATGCAGCAACAAGCACTTCTTTTAAAGGTGAAACATTCTAAATAGTTATTTTTTTTTCTTTTAGAGAGAGAGCACAAGCAGGGGATGGGGGAGAGAGAGAGAGAGAGTGAGAGAGAGAGGAGAGGAGAGGGGAGAGAAAGAGGAGAGAATCTTAAGCAGACTCCAAGCTCAGCACAGGGCCTGGATGCAGGGTTCCATCCCACAACCCTGGGATCATGACCTGAACCAACATCAAGAGTTGGACACTCAACTGACTGAGCCACCCAGGCGCCCCCCCTAGTTATTATATAACATCATCACATTTTTTTTTTCATAGTACTTGTCACTACCTGAAATTATTGTTTATTTACTTGTTTATTGCCTGTCCTCTGGTTCCTCCATTAGAATGTAGGCCCCATGACACCTGGGACCTTGGTGCATAGTAGGTAGTCGCTAAATATTTGTTAAATGAATGAGAAAAAGCTGTGCTGACAGCTTTCCGTGGATTATCTCACCTTCTGACAGCAATCCCATTAAATAACACCATCAGACTCCTTTTTTCTCAAGTGACAAACAGAGTGTTAAAGCACTAATACAACCTAGAAGGTGGTAGAACCCAGATTTGAACAAAGGCAGTTTGATTTCAGAACTAATTCTGAGTTAATTTATTAACTGCAGGACTTCTCAGACCTTCTGAATCTAAAATCTATAAGAGAAGGAAAGAAAGCATGTGCAACATTGCCCAAACTTACTTGACTACAGAATCCTCTTGTTTTGGTTGAATAGTCCTAGAGTTTTATGGAGATATTTTCGAAATGCCGTAATAACATTTCTAATTGGGAAGTTCATAGAGTTTTATTTGTGGGTCAATAACATAACTCCATTGTAATCCCATTAGCCCAATATGCCTAAGAGGTATGGTGGAATGAAAGAACAAAGATCTTCTCAATGGGGAAGGAAAGAGAGCCTAGGGTTATTGCTTTAAAAAAAAAAAAAAAAGCAATAGAAGAGGAAAAGTATCTAGGTGAAAGAGACAAAATAAATACATAAAATAAAATAAAATAAAATAAAAAGGTAGTGCTAGTATGGCACAAAGATCACCTTTCTTTCAACAAAATCTGACTGCTCAGTATGTCGGCATGAGTAAGTAAGGCAGCAGAAAATTATGTTGGCCTGTAGCATAGAGGAGTCTGCAGATACTCAGTGGATGAGTAGACATTAGTATTGTTTACTCAGCTTGGTTCTCTCTTTCCCCCTTCCTAATGGAAGCCCATGTTTGCCCTTGTAATTCACCCTCTTCCACCCTGCCTCGTGCTCCGTATCTCCTTGTGAGTGAATGGTGTAGAAATGAAAAGGTCACCTTGTACATTTCTGGTCAGCAAGACATAAAGGCAAGTCTTCCTGAGGACTTCTGGGAAAGATTGGCCTGTTCACTGAAGAGCCACACCTAGGTAGGGGTGTTGTGCCGTGCGCTGCCCGAGACTAGACAGAGCTAACATTTACCATGAGACGGCAGAGCAGAAAAAAAGGCATAAGCTCTCTTTAGCTTTCTTATGTCCTTTATTATTTATTTATTTGTAAGCCAGATATCTTGTGAGGCATATTCGAGGGATTGAATTTTAGGTGAGGAAGTAAATCACTCATCCCCAGCGAATAGCATTGTTCACAGCCACGTGCTTTTCAGTTTCAGAATTTTAGCCACGACTCCCTATTTCAGGTGACTGTCAGTTGACTGTTTCAGGAAGCAGGGGCTGGGCCTCAGTTACGCATGCAGTGTGTGCTGGGTGTTGCAACCCGGGGTGGATTGCTGCCAGATCAAGGGTGCTGTCTAAATTGGAAAGAGCAGGACTGGTGTCAGAAGTGAACATGAAGGGAGTGGCAATCAGATCAGTGGCGTCATACTGGAGTAATAGTCCCCAAGGTACTGCGATTGACAATTTTAGGGATTCTTCCCACTTGTTCTTAAACTAAGTTCTCATCTCCCTGGTACCCAGCTCTATGACTGTCCCTGCGTCTTTTGAAATTCCTACCTGAAACCTGCATTGTCTGCTGTCCTTCCACTTTAAAACAGGGGCCTGGCTGCCTGAGTTCTTGTCTGAGGTCCTCTGGCTATAGCCTGGGGAAGGTGTAGACCAGGTCAGAACCATGTCTCTTTTTCTTTTTTAAAATTTATTTATTATTTAAAAATGTTTTATAATATTTATTTATTTTTGAGAGAAAGAGAGACAGTGCAAGCAGGGGAGGGCAGAGAGAGAGAGGGAGACACAGAAACTAAAACAGGCTCCAGGCTCTGAACTAGCTGTCAGCACAGAGCCCAAAGCGGGGCTCAAACCCACAAACCACGAGATCATGACCTGGGCCAAAGTCAGATGCTTAATCAACTGAGCCCCAATTTATTTTATTTTAATTCTAGGTTAGTTAACATACAGTGTTATATTACTTTTAGGTTTTAGGTGTACAATGGAGTGATTCAACTATTTCATACATCACCCAGTGCTCATCATGACAAATGTGCTCCTTAATCCCCATCACCTATTTCACCACCCATCTCCTCACCCACCTCCCTGCTGGTAACCATTAGTTTGTTCTTTGTAGCTAAGAGTCTTTTTCCTGGTTTGTCCCTCTCTCCCTTTCTCTCTGTCTCTTTTTCCCTTTTCTCATTTGTTTTGTTTCTTAAATCTCACATATCTTAGGCTGCTTCCATATTTGGCTATTATAAATAACACTGCAATAACCATAGGAGTGCATATATCCCTTTGAATTAGTGTTTTTATATTTTGGGAGTGAATACCCAGTAGTGTGATCAGTGGATCATAGGGTAGCTCTATTTTTAACTTTTGAGGAACCTCCATACTATTTTCCACAGTGGCTGTCCCAGTTTATATTCCCACCAGTAGTGTGAGAGGTTTCTTTCTCTCCACATCCTTGCAAACACTTGTTTCTTGTGGGTTTTTTTTTTTTTTTAAGTTTATTTTATTCTGAGAGACAGAGAAAGAAAGGCAGAGGGAGAGAGAAGCAGAGAGAATCCCAAGGAGGCTCCGTGTTGTTAGTGGAGAGCCCAACTCAGGGCTCGATCTTATAAACAGTGAGATCATGACCTAAGCCAAAATCGAGAGTCGGCCACTTAACCAACTGAGCCACCAAGGAACCCTTTGTGTTTTTGATTTTAGCCATTCTCACAGGTGTGAAGTGATGTCTCATTGTAGTTTTGATTTGTATTTCCCTGATCACGAGTGATGCTGAGCATCTTTTCATGTGTCTGCTGGCCATCTGTAGGTCTTTTTTTAAATATTTTTAAAGTTTTATTTATTTAAGTAATCTCTATACTCCATGTGGGGCGTAAAGTCACCACCTAGAGATCAAGAAATTGGGCCAGCTAGGTTCCCCCATCTAGATGTCTTCTTATAGAAATGTCTGCTCATGTCTTCTACCCATTTTTAATTGGATTATTTGGTTTTTTGGGCGTTGATTGGTATAATTCTTTATATATTTTGGATACAATCCCTCATCAGAGATGTCATTTGCAAATACCTTCTCCCACCCAGTAGGTTGCCTTTTAGTTTTCTTCTGGGATATTTATGATTTCCTGTCTCACATTTAGGTCTTTAATTTTTAATTTATTTTTGTGTATGGTATAAAAAAAAGTGGTCTACTTTTATTCTTTTGCATGTTGTTGAAGAGACTGTCTTTTTCCCATTGGTTATTCTTTTTTTTCCTGCTTTGTTGAAGTTTAATTGACCATATAATTGTGGGGTTATTTATTTCTGGGTTTCCTATTCTGTTCCATCTATCTATGTGTCTTTTTTTGGTGCCAATGCAACACTGTTTTGATTACTACAGCTTTGTAATATAACTTAAAATCTGGAATCATGATATCTCCAGCTTTGGTTTTTTTTCTTTTTTCCAAGATTGTTTTGGCTATTTGGGGTCTTTTGTGGTTCCATTATAAATTTTAGGATTTTTTATTCTAGTTATGTGAAAAATGCTGTTAGTATTTTGTGGGGTTTTTTTCGTTATTTTTTTTAAGCAGTTTTAGTTATTTATTTTATTTTGAGAGAGAGAAAGAACAGGGGAGGGGCAGAGGAAGGGAGACAGATAGACTGAGACTCCCAAGCAGGCTCCATGCACAGCATGGAGCTTGATGCGAGACTTGATCTCAGGATATGAGATCATGACCTAAGCTGAAATCAAGAGTCAGATGCCTAACTGACTGAGCCACCCAGGTGCCCTGCTATTTTTTTTTAATAGGAATTGCATTAAATGTGTAGATTTCTTTGGGTAGTATAGACCTTTTAACAATATTTTTCTTCCAATCATTGTGCATGGAATGTTTTTCCATTTCTTTGTGTCATCTTCAATTTCTTTTATAAGTGTTCTATAGTTTTAAGGATATAGGCCTTTCACCTCTCTGATTAGCCTAATTCCTAGGCATCTTATTATTTTTGGTGCAGTTGTAAATGGGATTATTGTCTTAATTTCGCTTTCTGCTGCTTCATTATTAATGTATAGAAATGCAACAAATTTCTGCACATTGATTTTGTATCCTTCAAGTTTACTGAGTTCACTTACCAACTCTAGTGGTTTCTTAGTGGAGTCTTTAGGGGTTTCTCTATAGAGTATCATGTCATCTGTAAATAGTGAAAATTTTACTTTTTCCTTGCCAATTTGGATGCCTTTTATTTCTTTTTGTTGTCTGATTGCTGTGGTGAAGACTTCCAGCACTACATTAAATAAAAAGTGGTGAGAGTAGATGTCCTTATATTGTTCCTGACTTTACGGGGAAAGCTCTCAGTTTTTCCCCCGTGGAGTATGACATTCACTGTGGGTTTTCATATATGGCCTTTATTATGCTGAGGTATGTTCCCTCTAAACCTACTTTGTTGAAGACTTTTATCATGAAAGGATATTTTGCTTTGTCAAATGCTTTTTCTGCATCTACTGAAATGATAATATGGTTTTTTTTTTTTTTTTACCATTTTGCTCTTTTTTTAAAAAAGGTTATTTATTCATTTTGGGAGACAGAGAGTAGGGGGCAGGGGCAGAGAGAGAGGGAGAGAGAGAATCCTAAGCAGGCTCCATGTGTGCAGAGCCTGATGAGGGGGCTTGATCTCACAAACTATGAGATCATGACCTGAACTGAAATCAAGAGCCAGATGCTTAACTGGCTGAGCCATCTAGGTTCCCCCACCTTTTCTCTTATTGATGCAATGTATCACATTTATTGTTTTATGAATATTGAACCACCTTTCTGCCTACAGGGAATAAATCCCAGTTGATCATGGTAAGTGATTTGTTTAATATACTCTTAGATTCTATTTGCTAGTATTTTGTTGAGGATTTTTGCATCTATGTTTGTCAAAGATACTGGCCTGTAATTTTCTTTTTTGGTGGTGTCTTTTCTGGTTTTGGTATCAGGGTATGTTGGCTTCATAGAATGATTTTGGAAGTTTTCGTTCCTCTTTTATATTTTGGAATAGTTTGAGAAGAATAGGTATTAACTGTTCTTTAATGTTTGGTAGAATTTGCCTGTGAAGCCATCTGGTCCTGGACTTTTGTTTGTTGAGTAATCTTTGATTATTGATTCAATCTTCTTTCTAGAAGACTCATCTCTTGAGTTGTTGATAACTCTAGGGGAATGGCAACTCCATAAAATTAGAGCAGGGGTTCTCCCTGGCCAAATAATCCTGTCTACATACTCTCTTCAGGTCAATAAGATAGCCACGGGCTCCTGACTCTGATTTCAACAGATTTTTAGATGCTCTAAGGAGTGAAAGTGAATATTTCTACCCCACCCCCCCCACCCCAATTCCATGAATTTGCTCAGGTAGCTTGTCCAAGGCCATACTTTCAGTTAATAGAAGAATGAAGATTAAAATCCAAGTTAACTCCCAACATCTGTGCACATAACCATGACTAAATGAGACCTTTCAAAGTGTGAGCCCAGTAACTTCACACATGAGAAAATCCTGTGAAGAGCTTGTAGTCAGAAAAAAATAATGAGACTGACCCCTACTCTGACCTATCACCAGTCCCCACCTTTCACTACCACCTAAAGTTTGGTAAAGCCTTTCACTCTCAGTATAGAGTACTGGTTCCTCACTGTATATACACGGTTTCATGCTTCACACCCAGCATAGCACAAATAGGTATATGGGTCCTATCTTAGGTTTACGGGGACCAGCTTCCGGGGCACATCTCTCAGTTAGATTCTTCCCACCAGTGGAAGGGGATCGAGCAGGATGGAGAAACCCATGAACCACTAAACTTTGGTTGAAGAGGGAATCTCCATTACTATAATGGAGATGTTTTTCCAGAACTGAGTGCTTGGCCAAAGCTCTCTTGGGCAGTGAAAAGGCTGGGATATCATCAAGCTATTGGAAGTAGCAAGGAAAGTTGTTCTACTCATCATCATCTTTCTGGGACATTTGTTTAAGAGTTAAGAGTAGAACGTGTTTCATATTCTCTTCCTTGACTTGATGTATTCACTCATTAAGCAGAGAGCTCTGTGCCAGGCTTTCCAGCTCCTTTTAGATCTTCAAAGGCATGAAAGAATGATAGTTACAGAAACTTGTTTGTATGTATATAATAATAAATAAAATAATAATTATTATCATGTGAGATAATAACATCATATATATGATATGTCATATAATCTCACAAATGCTTATAATTTGATCCTTTTTTTTGTAAGAAAGAATGGGAAATCATGCTTATAGTCCTGGAGAAGCCATATTTGGACAGGTACTAAAAACAACTAATGGTGATACAGCGGATGACATGGTGATAAAGTTTAAGTAAATAAACTTGGATAGGTAAGACAAGAAGCTATGGCTATTGATCTAAAGTACAGAGAAAGAGAAAGACAGAGCCCAGCTTGCACTAAGTGCCAGTTGCCTTTACGCTGAAAGCAGAGACAAAGGTAGTGAGTGTTTCTCATGGATTAGATGTGGGCTCAGCAGAAGAGAGCCAACCTGGAGCCATTTCAAATTGTACTCAGGAGTTCTACTCAAAAAGATGAAGTGACCCCAACAAAGGGCTGGTTCACCTGATTCCCACTGCCATGGGAGTAAATACAAGTGACCAGCCGGAGGTAAATGTTTCACCCACAGTACAGGCAGTTCAGTGTGGGAGCCTCCAAAGTATCCATGAAACCACCCATGAGAATAGTCAGCTTTGAACATCCACCAGAAAAAGACAGCTTTAAACATTTGCCACAGCCAGAGGAAACCAATGCCAAAGTACCTTGGTGCCAGTCAGGTAAGACATTTCCTACCCTTTGGTTCTTATTCCTCTCTCTGTTTTAATATTGAAGGATCCTGAGGCAGCCCAGAGGCAAGTAGGGATGGAGGAAGAGAAGCACCAAGTAAGGGAACAGAGATGAGGCTAAGACCTTTCATTCACTGCAAGTACTTTGTCAAGGGGAGAACCTTTAACCTTAAATGGAATTTGGACTTTCAACTATTACATTTAAATTACCAAACATTTTGATTAACAAAATAAGACTATTCATATGACTAGATGTAATTGGAAGACCGTCTTCTTTTTTTTTTTTTTTTTTTAAGGTTTTCTCTTTTTAAGTAACCTCTACATCCAATATAGGGCTCAAACTTACAACCTGGAGATCAAGATTGCATGCTCTACTGACTGAGCCAGCCAGGCGCCCCCATGGAAGACTTTCATTATCTAGGAATGTCCTGGGACTTCTCTCAAGGAAAGGATTAGCACCTCAGGATGGGTGGTGTGAAGCAAAGGGAAAGTTGTTTTTGACTGTGCTGATTCAAAGTGCCTGTCATAGTGTTTTGCTGTAGTTACTTTTCTGTTATATGAAACTGAAAATGTTCTAATACCATAGTGAATATTTCATGCATAATTAAATGCCAAATATACACAAAAATGAATTTCCTAAAGTAATGTCTTACTTCTAGTTCTCTCCGCTTACTGGAAAGGGCATTTAGTAGTCAGAAGAAACGTATTTTAGTGTTAGAAAGGGCTTGTGAAGGGTGCTTTTTCAGGGGATTTTGTAGGGAATCAACATTAGATAGTATACTGACTTTCTCAAGAGAAAACTAAGCATCAGCCTCTTTTCTCTCCCCCACAGAGGAATCAAGCCATGAGCTGTATATATTCCTCTTCACAGAGCTTTGGAACTAAAGCTTCTCTTTGCCTTTGGATTCCTGGGGCATTTCTTGATGCTGGTTTCCAATTCATAATTTTATGAATCTATTTTTTCTGTTGCTACATCAGTGCATTTTGAACAAATTTGTTTCTTGCATTTGTAATTAAATAGTCGACCAACCCAAGTCCAATAAAAATGTAATTGAGGCCATGTATTTGCTGCTTTTAGCATGCCTACTAATTTCCATCTTTCTTTATTCAGCCATAAGTATTAGCATTTTATTTTTCTGCTTTCCACTCACTTTTATAAACTAGGTTCAAACAAAATATTCAAATCATTGCAAAAGCCAACAATACTTTACAGATAATAATACAGCCAGACAAAATGGTATCAATTGCTGAATACACCATCATGAAAACTTTATTAATCAGTAAATGTTTGAAATTCCAATTTATGCATAGAAAAAGTGGGTTATAGGGTATGAAAAGACAGTGTCAGGGTCTCATTCATCTGAGGGTTACTAGTCATTTAGAAACATGATGCTCAATAAATGTTTGCTCAGGGAATGAATTCCCTTCCTAGAAGGTGTGGAGTAGATTTGCAAATTTGATAAATTTTACCTTATTTTTAAGGTAAAATTTTAATCATGTTAATTCTACATCCTTGGCTATTATGTTCAGGCCATTTCAAATATCTAGATTCAAGCTTTTCCAGGTCTCTAACACAAAGATGAAAATATTGGGGCAATACAATTTTGGACTCCTTGTCATGTGCTAGAGGTCACATGAGAGAATCAGATAGTTAGAAGTTGTTTTCCTTCAAATCACTTCTTTCGAAGTATTTGCCAAGACATTTGGTGAGAGATTTCAAATATGACCATTTAAAAATTCAAAAGCAATCCAAGACCAAAGAACCAAACTTTAGGAACACTAGTAAAGTATTCACTAGTTGGATGTTTCTAATTTGTGTGTGTCAAAAGCTTTCCTTATGAAAATAGAATTATAATAAGAAATGACTAAATTAAAAAGCATGAAAGCTAAAAACTCAATTTCTTCTTGAATTCTAATTCTGCCACTTGTTAACTATATAATCTTGGGAGAGTTGCTTGGCTCACCATATTTCAGTTTCCTGTTAGGTAAAAAGGGAATAATAGAACTTTCTCCCCATGAGAGTTTAGAACTCATTGTGAGATAGAAAAGAAGATAGTGATCAAAATATCACCTGTTCAACTGATAAAGATTCAAATTGAAAATGTGGCTTTGATGTATGACAACAATAGGCATCCTGATGTAGAACCATGGTCATACATGGAGTAGTATTGAAACTGCTGGTCTCCCCAGCAAGAGCCTGCCTCTGTAAAATGTATGGTGTGGAGAAGCAGGATAGAATGAATGCTTTTTGTGGATTCTGGGTTAAAATGAGGTAAGCAGGAGCTGAGATAAGCATTTTAAAATTCTTCTTTCTAACTCATCAGGATGAGAAGTCATCCTCTTTTCCTGTGGGAGGATTGAGAGAGGTTGTCAGAGTTGACAGGAGTATTACATTAGTGAAGTTCCTTCTATAAACATTGGCATGCGACGGGGGGATTTCCTAGACTTTTGTTCTCTTGATCCATTGGGCCAGCCCGGTTAGCCTGTATTCAATCAGGCTGTGGCTATCCACTTGTGGGGAAGAGATCAGCAGACTATCAGGATCGTTGTATTCTCACTTTCATTAGGCTGTTCCTCCAACACTAATCATGCTCTTCCTGATATACTGCAGGTGAAAAATGTTGCTTCTGCCTTCAAAATGCTCTGAAATAGGCCAGATGAATGCACTAACTAAATTAACTTAGAGGCAACACTGAGCCCAAGACCAAAAATCAATTTCCTATTTTATTTCCCAGCCTAAATTATGTCTAGCCAAGTTGTCCAATTATAGTTGACCCTTGAAAAACACAAATGTTCAAGGTGCTGACCCCACACACAATCAAAAATCCATGTGTAACTTTTGACCCCCGAGAAACCCAATTACTAACAGGCTACCATTGACTGGAAGCCTTGCAGATAACATAAACAGTAGGTTAACATGTTTGTATATTATCTGTATTATTTACTGTATTCTTACAATAAAGTAAGCTAGAGACAAGAAAAGGTTAGAAAAATTATAAGGAAAAGAAAATACATTCACAGCCCTGTTCTGCATTTATTAAAAAAAAAAAAAATTTACATTTAAGCAGACCCACACAGTTCAAATCTGTGTTGTTCAAGGGTCGACTGCACACATTGGATTACATTGGTCCACTAAGAAGCAGATTCCATGAAAGGACCAAACATGTAAGGGATTTACTGAGAGAGGAGGTAGAAGGGGAGGAAAACCTTCAAACCACAGTGCTGGTCTGACCCTTGTGTAAGAAGAGAAGGAAAGGATTTTTCCTACACCTGGATTGGAAGACTCGTAGACTATAGTACAGTTCCTAGAAAAGTTAAACTTGGTTGATGGGGAATCCTTGAGCCAAAGTTTCTTGTCAGAGGAGTTCTGCCTCATTTCATGCCTAACTGAAATGAGCCTGCTTTAGTGCCCCAGCCATCCTCAGTCATTGGCTAGGAGCAGCCAGCCGACAGGGTGGCCTTGGTATGAACATGATGATGGATCAAAGTCCATTATGTTCCTGCAGCAGGGAATCTGAGCAGCCTAGGTTTTACTTAAAGTGCTGCTCCTTCCCTTCCTAATGCACATAAAACCTCTTCATTTCCCTTTTCCCATCGAGTCTCATGTTTCCAACATCCCATGCAGAAGAGTGGGGCTTTGTCTACTTACCTGGCTTCCATGATGTCTGATGAACAGCATTTCAATCCTCAGCCACAGGGATTACTGCTTTTCCTTCTTGCTGCAGCTGAAACACCTGCCTCCTATGGATGACTTCTGTCTGCTTCCCAAAGTTGTTTCAACAGGATAATCCCTTTCAGCAGAGACCTGAGTTAATGCTGCTTTTGAAAACTGGCCCCTATGGGCCTGGTGAGTTTCTATTCTGTGTGTTACATACCACTTAAGACCTTGCCTTTCACTTTGAATGTTACAAGCCTTGAGAAGCATTTCTTTTCAGCTACATCTTTTTCTACAGCAAGAGATTAGGCCACTGGTGTTATATTTCCTTCCCCTTTTCCTCTGCTACTTTTCAGCAAGACTCATCTGAGTTTATAACATTTCAACCTGTTTTTTAGTTTGATCCCCTTCTTTCTCTATCTGTAGGAAAGCTAGTACTGTTTGCTAGATTTGAGCAGTCTTCCTTCTTTTGCTTTGTTACACAAACATTTTTCTTGTCTGTTTTTTTGTTTCCTGGCCCAGACATGCATTTTTCTTTTATTTATTTATTTATTTGTTTTTTATTTATTTCTAGGAGAGAGAGAGAGAGAGAGACAGTGTGAGCAGGGGAGGGTCAGAGAGAGAGGGAGTCATAGGCTGAAACAGGCTCCAGGCTCTGAGCTGGCAGTGAGCACCGAGCCCGACTCGGGGCTCGAACCCACGAACTGCGAGATCATGACCTAAGTGAAAGTCGGACGCTTAACCTACTAAGCCACCCAGGTGCCCCCAGACATGCATTTTTCTTACACACACCTCTAGGTTTTGCTTTGTGGGGCCTTTCATAGAGAGATGTATGCAACCTATACATTTTGTGTTTCCCAAAGGCAAATAAATTCTCACCTTTCCAAGCTGCATACTATTCCCAGGAGATAGTTTCCTAAGAAGTCAATATCCAATCCAGGCCTGGACTTGACTTATCATGGTGTTTTCTCAGCCTTGCAGAGGAAGGACCTTTACCACTCTGCTCCTGGCTCTTTCCAGAGCAGACCAGAACACACGCTTTTTGCAGGCTGAAATGTCTGAAATGGTGAAGAGGAAAGGAATATTGGTTATATTTGATCTTTATCATGTGCCCTCATCCCAGACTCATCAAAGTTGCATCTTCTCTCGTGGGAGGTAGTAAGTGCAGAGACCAGGAAGATTGCCGTAGTTCTTCCTCATCCATGGTTTCGGTTACCTGAGACCAACCGCAATCTGGAAGCAGATGAGCCTCCTTCTGATGTCTTGTCAAAAGGTCAGTGGTAGCCTAGGACTACATCATTGTGCTTAAGTCATTCACCTCAATTCATCTCATCATGGAGGCATTTTATTATCAGACGTCACCACAAGAAGAATGGAGAGTACAGGACAATAGGATTTTGAGGAGGGAGAACACATTCATAAAACTTTTATTATAGTATATTGCTACAATTGTTCTATTTTACTGTGCTTAATTAATAAATTAAACTTTTTCATGGGTATGTATGTATAGGTAAAAACACAGTTACATATAGGGCTCAGTACTTTCCATAGTTTCAGGTACCTACTGGAGGTCTTGGAATGTATGCCCTGCAGATCACACGGGACTGCTATACGCTCATGGAAAGAAATGTAGGCCATATGGAAGGAAATAGCAGGAGTGGGGTGTAAGTGTTTCCCCACAAAGTTATGTGAAATACTTAGCATAGTGACTGAAAAGAGATTAGTACTCAAATGTTGGCTATTATAAATCGAAAAGGAATGGAAACGTAAGATGAAAATTATTTCCAGTTTGTTATTTATAGGAGTAGGGCAACGAAGCAAATTCTACAATATTGGATTTTTTTCTCAGATTTTTTTTAAGGGTAAAACTCTTTACTTGAAAGTGTCCTTTTAATGATCGTCTATGAATACAACCTGCTTCAGACATGGAAACAGCCTCCAGACAAACAAACATGATGAGGTCAGTGGTGAATTTCTTTTCCTTGGATCTCAAGACCATAGCTTTGGATTAATCCTAATCTTTGGTTATGACACACTCTCCTCATTGGTTCTTACCTCTCTTCCCCCTTCCCTTTCCTTCCTTCCACCCTCGTCTCTCCCTCCCTGCCCTCCCTCCCTCCCTCCTTGCCCCTCCTCCTTCCTAACTTGCACCCCCTCCTAGGGAATCTTACCACATCAATGCCTCTTTCTGAGTGGAATAGAACTTTTGGACACCTTTGCCCTTCTCCTCCTTTCCCTCCCAAGCAACTGTCTTTATTTGTTGGGCTGGGTTTCAAATTTGAATAAACACTGAAAGTGACAGACTTGTCACATCTGGAGGAAGCTGCTGCTGTTTCTTCTGGTTTTTCACAGAATTTAAGTGCATCCCTAAAGCTCAAAGGAAGGGTATGATTTTGACTCAAACTTTGCCCTGTTTGCCAACCTCAGAAAGTCTAGATTGAGTTAGGGAGAATGTAACAAAACCTGACAGTAGACAAGTCTAATGTGGTTTGGAGTTTTATTATGAAACTTCTGCATAGTTCTGCTTTTCACCCAGTTGTGTCATAAGAAAACAGCCAAAACAGTCATTTCAGTTTTTGCTAACTATCTTTTAGAATAACACACACATTCAGTATTTAAGTTTTCTGTATTGTAATTAACAAATTTGTATAAGATGTTGAAATTTCAATATGTACCGATTCAAATGGACTGGAAGCTATTTTCTTTCTTTCAGTCATGACTATATATATGTGTGTGTGTGTATATATATATATATATACACACAATGTACAATATCAAGATCTATATAAAAATGTGCACATTAAAATCAAACAAAATATTAGGGGCGCCTGGGTGGCTTAGTCGGTTAAGCGTCCGACTTTCCGACTTTCGCTTAGGTCATGATCTCGTGGTTTGTGGGTTCGAGCCCCGCGTCGGGCTCTGTGCTGACTGCCAGCTCAGAGCCTGGAGCCTTTTTCAGTCTGTGACTCCCTCTCTCTCTGACCCTCCCCTGCTCACGCTGTCTCTCTCTCCTAGAAATAAATAAAACATTTAAAAAAAAAAATCAAACAAAATATTGGACTACAGATTTTTTTAACAAGTAAGAACTTGGCATATTGTTCCCATGAGCCCCATTTATTTATTTATCTAGGGGAAGAAAAAGAATCCTAAGCAGGCTGTTGGCATGGAGCCCAATGTGGAGCTTGATCCTATGAACAGTGAGAACATGACCTGAGCCTAAATCAAGAGTCAGATGCCCAGCCCACTGAGGCACCCAGGCACCCCTGGACTTTAATTATTTTTATTATATACACAATTAAAATTTTTTTTATGTTTATTTATTTTTGAAAGAGAGAGAGACCAACAGTATGTGAGCGGGGAGGGGCAGAGAGAGAGGGAGACTCAGAATCCAAAGCAGCCTCCAGACTCCAAGCTATCAGCACAGAGCCCAACATGGGGCTCGAACTCATCAGCCATGAGACCATGACCTCAGTCTAAGTGGACACTCAACCGACAGCCACCCAGGAGCCCTATATATGCAATTTTTATTCATTAAAGAAAAATTGGATAATAGAAAAAATTAGAAAAAATGGGGATATTATATATGGGGCAGTTACTTAGTTCATTCTGATAGCTGATACTGTGCTATGTGCTGAGAAAAATTCATAGACGACTAAGACATGGACTGTGCCCTTGAGGAGAAAGAGACATTAGGAAAAAAAACACATATTTTTAGGAGGCGCCTGGGTGGCTCAGTCAGTTAAGCGTCCTACTTCGGCTCAGGTCATGATCTCATGGTTCGTGGGTTCGAGCCCTGCGTCGGGCTCTGTGCTGACTGCCAGCTCAGAGCCTGGAGCCTGTTTCAGATTCTCTATGTCCCTCTCTCTCTGACCTTCCCCTGATCACATTGTCTCTCTCTCTCAGAAATAAATAAAACATTACAAAAATTTAAAAAAACATTTTTAAAACAATGGAAGGTTAAGTTTGTCAAGCATCTGCAGTACTTAAGAATTTTCCTGTTACCTTTAACTCACTCATCTGGAGGTAAGCTCTGTTTATTGAGAGATCACATGATCTCTGGGAGCCTGGTCTGTATCATGACTGAACTTGAGGTCCAGTCCTCTTTAGATTGCATGTATCTGCACTTGATTCTTTAGAGAGGTGGCATTTGGAAAGAAATCTTTCCACTTGTTACATGGGTTGGGTGGAAGAGTGATAAAGGTAGTGTTGATAGTACCCACTGAAGGCAAAGAAAATGCATTAAGATGGAGGTAGAAAGGGGACATGGTTACCCAGTATATGAATGACTCATTCCATGTTTCACAAGAAGGTCAACCACCAAAGCAGAATGTTTTTTCTAAAGCTATTTTGAATAATATTTTTAAAAGAGGATAGTCAATAATTTCACAATTTTCAATAGATATAGTAAGACACCTACTGATCCTGTGTAAATGTGCAGTCAAAATCAATTGACTTTTTGGGGCACCTGGGTGAGTCAGTTGGTTGAGCATCTAAGGTCATGATCTATGGGTTGACGAGTTTGAGCCCCGCATTGGGCTCTGTGTGCTGACAGCTCAGAGCCTGGAGCCTGTTTCAGATTCTGTGTCTCCCTCCCTCTCTGCCTCTCTCCTGCTCATGCTCTGTCTCTCTCTGTCTCAAAAATAAAGTAAACATTAAAAAAAAATATTTTTAAGTCAGTTGACTTTTTGTGCTATTAATGGTAGACTTCCGTTGGCTTCAGATCATTAGAATTATGTCTAATATTTATAAGTAATTATGCTGAGAACTATACAAAAGAAGTAAAACTGTGAGATCCTATACCTATGATTATCTAACATAGTAAAAAAAAAAAAAACTAGAAGAAAAGTATTTCAGTTCTTAAGGTATTTGAGGCAACTAGACATATGGAAGAAATGCAGTTGTCTAATTCTGGCTTTCTTTCACTGATGCAGCAAAGCTAGGCAGTTTCTAAATCTCCCTTGATCGTATTTTTTACATACTTATATATGTATATCAAACTCCTAACAAAATCACCACTTCTTTAATCTGTTGTTTTCATTTATCCATCTGTCTACCATCCATTCATCCAGTAAATATTTATTATGTACCTACTACCAGTGAAAGCACTTTTCTGGACAGGGTATTACCAAATGCCTCAGTTGAAGAATAATCACATGTCACTGAGATATGAGTTTATATAATAAAATGAAGCTGCTATGGGAAACTTGGAGTTTATTTACAAAATAAATGAGCTTCAATTTAAGGAGCAAATAGCACTCAGTTTTTTCAAAACTTAGGGTGGCTTGGATGTTTGTTTTTTAAAGAACAGTCCTAAACAACCATGCAGTTCTGAGTTCTGAGTTTCTTTTACTAATGAACAAATGAAAAGCTCTTCCCATGGCAAGGAGCATCAGCAATGGATTATTTGACTCTCACTGTGGTTTATTTCATTATACGATGTGTCACATTTTTTCCTTTGTTAGTTACAGAAGTTGAACAAAATCTGGTGGGTATATTTGACATAGGCTACAAAATATAAAATTATTCCTCAAAGTGTATGTCTGGCTCTTAATCTCTCTCCAGAGTCTTGGCCATCTATTATCCTTTGCCAGCTAGACATTTCCCCATCAGTGCTCTACAGGCACTGTGGACTCAGTATGTGTAAAGCTGAACTCTATGTTGTCCAGTTTTCTTGAATTCTCTCCCATACTTAGTAGTACCACCATCCGCCTGGCTTTTCAAACTAGAAATCTAGAGCCTGGGGCATCTGGGTGGCTCAGTCAATTAAGCATCCAACTTCAGGGATGATCTCACAGTTCATGAGTTCAAGCCCCATGCTGGGCTCTGTGCTAACATCTGGGAGCCTGGAGCCTGCTTCAGATTCTGTGTCTCCTTCTCTCTCTGCCCCTTACCTACTCATGCTCTCTCTCTCTCTCTCTGAAAAATAAAATAAACATTAAAAATATCTAGAGCCTGTCTTTGCTGGCATCCACCATAATTCTTAGGTCGCCAAGTTCTATTTATTTTATCTTCAGAATAAGTCTAGAATTTTCACTTCGTCATCAGTGCCACTGCTTTAGAGCCACTCACCTTAATCTTGCCCGGACTGTTGAAAAGACCACCAAAAGGATCTTTCTGCTTCTAGTCTCTCAATACTCTAGTCTATCCTCTCTACTGCTGTTAAATTTATCTTTTTCTAACTTAAATATGTTCATGCCACTTTCTTTGAAAGTCTTCAACGGACTCTCCTTGACTACAGGAATGTGCTAAATCATTTTAACACAGAATTAAGAACTTTTCTAATCTGGTCCTAGATTTTATTTTCAGGCCCATCTCTCCACAAGTATTGCGTACATCTGCCAAATGGGACCACTTGCCTAAATATACCATGCATGCTCTTTTTATATCTATGAGCTATTGAATATGCTGTTTGCCCAGAACATCATTACTCATGTCTCCATTTGGTAAACCCCTACTTACCATTCAAGAGGGAGCTCAAATATTACCTCCTTTAAAAGGTCATCTTTGAAATCGTCTGGAAATATCAGTACCTCTACTCTCTGTGCTGGGCTATTCTTTGTTTGCCTCTCTAGGTTCCCTGTCCACCATTCTTTACCTGCCCTGTGCCATTGGAGGCTCACCTCTTTGGACAACATAACCTGATTTTCTTGCCCTCTGACTTCTCGGTGGATTCGAATAATCGGAGGCCCTGGAAGAAGAGAGCAGAAGAGAGTGAGATTATAGTATATCTCCCTAACTCCCTTCCTCCTGGGCCGGAGCTATTGAAAGAGTTCCTTTCTGGTAGACTTTCTTGTAATTCAAGCTTTCTTTCTGGGTTTTGGTGATAGCTCCTTTTTTTGGCCTCTTCAGGCCTAGGTGTGGGGGCCTTTTCTCAATGTTGATGCTTAATTATCCCTAACTCAGTCTATATCTTTGTAAATAAAGTCCTTTATTAAACTTCCTTTATTCACTCCTTTCAAGTATGCCATCTGTTGCCTCTTCTGATTGGTGCACTCCTGCGGTACCATTTAGATTGCTTTATAACTATTCCTAACACATTGCATTCTAATTATTTTTGCCTATCTCTCCATTTTCCCCATTAAAGTCCTTAGGAAAGGTCTGATTCCAGGGAAAGAGTCCATGTGACTAGGTAGAAAGGAGCTCTCATTTTTTAGGAGGGCTTTATGAAGACCAGGGTAGAACATGCAGAGGCCAGAGCAAGGAGGGATCCCCAGAGTGTGCAGAAAACCTGGGGGACATGGGAGTCATCTTTGAGAATCAGGTAAGGAACCGCCTGCTTGCCTGAATCCAAGGAAAAAATCTGGTTGAAGAGGGAGATAATACTTAAAAGGGAAATCAGAAAACAGGGACTGAAGAATTTGGCCCAACTCATTAGCTATGTCAACCTCAATACCACCTTGGGCTAAAATCTAAGATCCTTGGTCTGGCATTTGGAATTCACTGATAGAGTCTCATAGATTTCATCGAGTAAGAAGACTAAGAAGTATAAATAAAAGGGCAATGACTCTAAGAACTTTAACAACCATTAGAAGTGAGAGTTGGAGAATCCCTATATAGCATTTCTCCTTTCTGCCCGAGTTTTCAACAAATTGAGAAAAAAAGATTAGGACAGATAGAGTCAATAATAATGATAATAGTAATGATAGCTCAAACTTCCAGAGCACTGATACTGTCATAGGCATGGTTCTAAGGGCTTCATTTGTATGACCTCAGTCTTCAGGCCAATTCTATGAGTAGATACTCTTAGTCTCATTTTATAGGTGGAGAAATTGAAGCACAGGGAAGTTGAGTAACTTTGGCCAAAGTCAAATGGCTGTACTAAGTGGCAAATCTGGGGTATTAACAAGTTTGGCTCTAGTGTCTATGCATTTAACCACTATGCAATATTGCCTCTTAAGATACAACATTTATTTTGGACAAAACTAACGTTGGAGAATGTGATTTGCATCTATGAACCAGAAGGATTTCTAATAATGAACCCCTAAGTTGCAGACAGTGCCAGACTTCTGCAGGCTTCCTTGCATAGAGTCTGTCTCTGGAAAACTTAGGACATGGAAAAGCAGGCTTTTGCAGGTAGATTGGCTGTGAGAAGAGAGACAGAGGGAGAGAAATAGAGAGACAGACAATAAACGGGGGACTTGCCTATGCATGCCCACTTTTTTTCATACTCATCAATCAGATAAAGTCTCCTTTCCTGGGAAAAAAGAGTTGAGGGGTGGAGGAAGGTTTGAGGTATTATACTAGTGGATCCTCCCCCACCAGGAAGAAAACATCAAGAATTAGGAAGAGGTCTTTTCCCTCAATATAATGTCCCTATATTTATTACTTTTATTACCTTTTTGTTCTTAATATCAATGCAAATTGTACCATAATCATTTGCGTGTCTGTCTGTCTCTACCACCCAGTCCCTTCCTCACCTATGCACTTCTTTTTTTTTTAGATGTTTATCTATTTTAAGAGGGGGAGAGAGAGAGCGAGAGAGACTAGAGGAGGGGCAGAGAGAGAGGGAGACAGGATCTGAATTGGGCTCTGCACTGTCAGCATAGAGCCTGATTGCGAGGCTTGGACCCACCAGCCATGAGATCATGACCTGAGCTGAAGCCAGAGGCTTAACTGACTCAGCCACCCAGGCATCCCCCACCTATGCTCTTCTTAACAACAGAAATCTTTTCTATTAACTTCTGGATCTCCAGTGCTTAGCACATGGTACACATTCATGAATAGCTCATCAAACAAAAGAATGAATAAAGAGATACTTTTCTATAATCCCCAGAAAATACAGAAGAATTTAATACACCCTAGGATTAGTTGTTAGCTCAGAAATGGATTAGCTGCTTTAGACTTCAATGCCCTGGTTTGAGTTCATTCTCACCCTCTTTAATTCCTGACTTTTTTTTTTTAATATAAAGTCTTAAACAGGTGAGCCAGACAAGTTGTAACTTCCTACTTACCAGTGCTGCTATTCATGACTTTGCTGAAACTGGAATCAGAAAAGATGGTAAGGAATAACAGAGTAGCGTCTTGACACATATCTTGGTTATCTCTGTCTAGTGGAAAGAAGATAGGGGCTTTGGTGTCATTCAAACTCGTTTTGAAAACCCATTTTACAATTCACCTGTGTGACCTTGGGCAGATTATTCTTGTAGCATAGGAGCTATGTTCTACGTGTTTTTAGGCAATTCCCTTGTGTGAGGACATTATCTGCTTTTCAGAAAGATTCTCATTTGACTGCTTTTATGGAATTATGCCCTGGCCCATGGTCTCATTTTCCATTTTTAAAATCTGCGTGCTTTATCTTCCAGACATCAGATTCTGCTGTCTGATAGCATGTGACTATCGAGAAATGTGATTATTCCTCTTACTTCTTTAATTTATCCTGTTTTTCTGGTTTGTGATCGTATCTCAATTAACTATTTCCTTGGTTACTGATTGACTTAATGGAATCCAGCTTCATTGACACAATTGTGAACTTTGGCTACCACTAACATCTACTTGAACCATAGTAGCTTGTCAAATTGCCTTGATATTTTTATTGCAACTTCAAGAACCACTGAAGCTTACTATCAATGGTCACTTCAAAATGCATCAGTTATTTTAGCATCTCAACCGAGTTATCCAAATGTAACAAGTTTCCTTGACCAACCAAGCCTCTGTATTTTGTACCTGGTAACACATATTTCTGGGAATGTTATGTGGAACTATCCAAGTCCTAAGCATCTAAAGAAATGGTTATTAATAAACCAAGACACAGAAATGAGTAATTGAGAAAGACTTCAACAAGATCCATTTTTCCAAAACTGGACTCCCACTGCATTATGGGACAACTTCTGGTCAACTTGCTTCACTTACTAACCCTTCCATAGTCCTCCTATTCCAATGAGTGAACTTCATTGTTGTTTTCACAGACTGTTGATTCACAAATTCAGAAACTTTTCCCTGAGGGCTGCTGAGTAATAAGTAACAGTGATATTTGCCCACATTCATGTAGGATTTCACAGTTTATAAAGGGGTTCACATCCATTCTCTTAAATAGATTTGAGTTCTCGAACAGAAGATCTTACATGGTCCATGTTTAAACTACCAGAATAATTATTCTCTGTTTTGTATTATTGACATTCCGGGTGTTTTTCTGCCTCAAAGCCACTGATCATTCATTCATTAACTCATTCAACTAACATTCATTGAATCTTCCTCTGTATTAAGAACTGTGCTAGACATTCTGGAAAAAAAGTGAATATGACATAGTCCTTGCATTTAAGCCTGGAAGAGAGAATTTTTTTTTTACATTTGTTTATTTTTGAGAGACAGAGCACAAGTTGGGGAGGGCCAGAGAGAGAAGGAGACACAGAATCTGAAGCAGGCTCCAAGCTCCGAGCTGTCAGCACAGAGCCCGATGCGGGGCTCAGGCTCACAAACTGTGAGATCATGACCTGAGCTGAAGTCAGACACTTAACCAGCCGAGCCACCCAGGATCCCTTGGAAGAGAGATTTAAAATTAATCAACAAAGGGGCTCCTGGGGGGCTCAGGTAGTTGAGCGTCCAACTTTGGCTCAGGTCCTGATCTTGCAGTTGGTGATTTCAAACCCCTCATTAGGCTCGCTGCTGTCAGCATGGAGGCTGCTTCAGATCCTCTGTCCATCTCTCTCTCTGCCCCTCCTACATTTGTGCTCTCTCTCTTTCAAAAACAAACATTAAAAGAATTAATCAACAAAAATACGATGTTCAAATACTGTAATACAGATTTGTATAAACAGCTAAAAGAATACAGCAAGGGGAGAGGTTCATTCCAGCCCAAGCTTTAGGGACTCTCAGTAGTCAAAATGGAGATTATATATTAAGAAATCAACAACAGGGGTACCTGGGTGTCTCAGGTTGGATATATAAGCATCTGACTCTCAATTTCGGCTCAGGTCATGATCTCATAGTTTCATGAGTTCGTGCCCCATGTCAGGCTCTGCACTGACTGCAGGGAGCCTGCTTGGAATTCCCTCTCTCTCTCTCTCTCTCTCTCTACCCCTGCCCTGCTCATACTTTCTCTGTCTCTCTCTCTCAAAAATAAATAAATAAATAATTAAGCTATATTAAAAAAGAAATAAACAACAAAATAAAGCCTTGAAGCAAAGTAAGATTAATTTAAGTGTATCTAAGTAGTTTTTTAAAAATTCCATGTAATAGATTCATATTTTTTTTCTTGAGGGAACAGCAGAACAGGAAGGATAGTTGTGAAATCTCTCAAATGAGATAGGTGGTCACAACTTCAAAGAGGTTAGAAATCACTGTACTGGTACACATAAGTTTAAATGCTGGATTACTCAAATCTCGTTACATATAATTTCTAGAATTTGAGCAATGAGTTCTGGGAGCAAAATTTGTGCCAAGTAAGCAGAACTGAAGGATTTTAATAGCAATCACTTACTTATATTTATCTTAATAATTATGATAGTTGCTACAAGGCATCAGAAGCCAGATGAGCATTTACCTTTTCATAAACAGGGACATTTTAAGTTTTATACTTGAAGAATATTGGGAAAATACTCTTAATTCTCATGTACCTAATAGTAAAGACAACAGTGATGTCCTATTTGGTTACAAATATTTTTTGTTAGGGTGTGTGTTTTAAATGGTGTTTTTAGGGGTGCCTGGGTGGCTCAGTCAGTTAAGTGTCCGACTTCGGCTCAGGTCATGATCTCACAGTCTGTGGGTTCAAGCCCTGTGTCGGGCTCTGTGCTGACAGCTAGCTCAGACGCTGGAGTCTATTTTAGATTCTGTGTCTCCCTCTCTCTCTAACCCTACCCTGCTCATATACACACACACTTTCTCTCTCTCAGAAATAAAACATTAAAAAAAATTTTTTAATAAATAAATAAATGGTGTTTTTAGCATTATAACAGCAATCTACTTGAGTTCTTTGATAAATGTAACTGTAACAGAAGAAAGAATAAAACCAATAGGATTTCCTCTATAACAAATATTGACTTAACTTTATAAGGTCCCATGCCTGAACTCCTCTGTTTATTCATGAAGCAGATTCAGGCTATTGGTCTATCAGGATTTACTTCCAACCTTCATAGTTCAGACTGTACAGCCAGGGTAACTCCTGGACTCTCAGATGACTCGACTTACAGAGGTAATAGAAAAGGCCAAGCAGCACTGAGAGGTGGCTAAAGAAACCCACGTGCTGGCCCTTAGCCCAGTAGACTAGAGTCCCTCAGTGAAAGAGATTTTCCACTGATTACACTTGGGAGTTACCCCTGGTCTAGCCTTTGTCTCAAACCATCTAGAGGCCAAAAGTGCTAACAAGCCACTGACTCACAGGCGGAATACATTCAGTCTGGTGATTCTGTTCTGAAAGGCTGTGGAACAACAGAGATACTGGCAATCAAACAACAAAGCAACTTCCTAAGTTTCAAGGTCATCCCAGCCTGGTTGTGACATGACATATTGATAACTCAGAGCAGGTACTAGACACTTGTTATAGCGGCTAAGCTTTCTTTGTAGGAGGAAGAAGCCCTGTTTCAGGTTTCATCTGATACCCTTTTCCTAGCTTTCTTAGAAGTAGCATGTGTGGATCTTTTCTTAGAGACCCTGGAATTATGTCACAGCTCTCAGTGTGACAATTGTTGAGAAAGTGTAATGAGACTTGGCAGTCCCCTGAGAATCATCAAAATCATTTTAAATTTGACTTCTAAGCTAATAGCAGAGGGTAATAGCTTTAAGTTGTCTCAATCACAATAATATGCAAGACAAGTATTTCTCCTAATGAAGACTAGGGTGTGTGTGTGTGTGTGTGTGTGTGTGTGTGTGTGTGTGTTCTGGTATAATACTTTTTCATTTTCTTGTACTGGCTCTTAACTAACCTACTTTAAAAAAAAATTAGGGGCTCCTGGATGGCTCAGTTGGTTAAGCATCCGACTCTTGTTTTCGACTGGGGTTCATGAGTTCTGAGGTCCAGTCCTTCGTTGGGCTCTGTGGCTGCTAGTGTGGGGCCAGCTTGGGATTATCTCTCTCTTCCTCCCTCTCTCTCTCTGCCCCTCCCCTGCTCATGCATTTTTTTTCTCTATGAAAATAAATGAACTTAAAAAAAATTTAAATAGGCTCTACACCCAATGTGGGCTTTGAACTCACAACCCCAAGATCAAGAGTCACATACTCTACTGCCTGAGCTGGCCAGCCACCCCTAACTACACTCACCTATTTCAGGGAGATTAAGATGTGAACATACATATTTTTTAATATATAGAAGCAGACATTTAGGTAATGGGAAAACTTGTTTTTGTGTGATGACTATGAGGCACAAATGCATTTATTCATTTTATTTCAAGATCATGTTTCCCTTTGTTATTAGTGAGAAGCATTTGCCAAGAATCAACTTCAAGATTTTATGAAATTATAGCAACCCTGGTAATGAATTGGCACACAGTAACCACCATTTCTTCCCATTAAGGTAAATGTCTTTTTCTATAAGTAATTAGTTTCCTATCAGCTTTATAGTCATTTTCTTTTGCTCAGGAAAAATATTCCAGGCATTTTCACTTTAAAAGGCAACTCACATCTCTCACATGTCACTTAAAACTCTGGTCAAGGAGTCAGCCTCATGTCACATCTCTATCATCTGATAGTTCTCTATGACATGGAAAATAAAATTAATAAGATATACTGACTGCTTTTTAGGTGCTAGGCACTGTTGTAAATGCTTTACATTTAGTAGGGAGCTATTAGTCTTCATGATAACCCAATGAATTAAGGTCAGTTTATCTAAATCAACCTAAGTAGCCATAGTCTTGAATTTCATCCCCAATGTATTAATTCATTTGTAAATTACTTATAGAATGTTTGTTAAATTCCAAGTACTGTCTTAGTTGCTCTAGATTGAAACAAACAAAAAAGACTGGGTACCCACTCTGCCTTTTAGGAGTTCAGGGTCAAGCAATTAGTAGTCCTAATTGCAGCCGATTTGCTGGGCATTGTGTAATTGATAGAGCATATTAATAAGGCTTCAGGCTCGTGGTATGTGCAATTATATGGCAAACACATTCTTTTCTATTCCAATTAGAAGAAAGATTCATAGATAATTCACAATGCTGCAGGATAGGCAATAATATTCATTTAAGCTTTTGCCTCAGGGCTACATTAACTCCCCTGTCCTCTGAAGAGACACTCTGAAGAAATCTGGACTGCCTGGACATCTCACAGAACATCCCACTGAGGCACTGAATTGATGGCATAATTGTTTAGGATGAACAATAAGTGACTAGTATGCTAAAGGGCTCGGTAAGAATCAGTGTTCTGGAGGGTTGGAGATAGTTCTATGGAGATTCAGGAATCTGACACTTCAGTGAAGTTTTTAGGGTTCTAGTGGTCAGAAGCATGACAAGATACCTTCTTCAAGTAAAAGAGAATTGTTGCATCTTGCATTTGCTACTACAAAGAGGAAAACATCATTCCTGGTAGAGCTCTTTGGGTTCTAGACATAACACATTCCAAATTTACAAATGGTCCATCTACTTAGTGACACAGAAAGCTGCAGTTCTGTGTGGGGAGGTCCAGTCTACAGTATGAATAGGCCCACTACTTGGGCCATACAATCCAGCAGATCTATCTTAAGGTGTTAGAAATGTCTGTGGTGGGAAAGGATATCGCGTCTTATGGAAAGCCTATTGGGAGAATAATAATGCAGGCCTCTGGGATTCCATTTGTAGCATAAAATTATAAGTCTTTTGGGAAATAGTGCTTGGTGAGTTATTGGGAATAGGAGAGGCAGAATGCTTCATGGGGCACCAAGTGACCATGGTCCAGAGCTGCCCATCCTGAACTCGGTTTCATTAGATATGTTAAGTTATAAAGTTAGATAGATCCAACAGCAATTCGTGGTAATTTGGAAATGATACTTGTGTGATTGAGCCTGAGCAGAACAGAGGACACAGTAAACTATTTGAGTAGGTAGCTCAGACTCATATGTTGCTCGTAACAGTTGCAGCTGTACCCTTCCTCAGCTTGCTCCTAAGGCCATATGGGGGATTCCTGTAAGACCAACTGAAGGAGAAGGAAAAGCTCAACTTCATATATAGATGGGTCTGTTCAATACGTAGGTACAAGCTGAAAAGAGACCATGACTGCATTATAGCTAAATGGGTGGAGATAGCAGAGAGGGAAAATATTCCCAATGGGTGGAGCTGTGAATGGTGCACCTACATATCTGTGTTTTGTGGAATGTAAACTGGCCCAGTATATACAGATATGGGAAGTGGCCTGGAAAAAAAAGAATTAGAAAATTGGAGACAAAAAGATAGAGGCATGTAGATGAACATGAAGAGTTTGTATCACACATTATAGCCCAATAGAAAGCATCCACCATGGAAAAGGTACTGTAAATAGCCAAGCAAATATAATAACTGTATCAGTGGACACAGGCCAGCTTTTGTCATTAGCCACCTTGGAACAGCTGTGATCGCACATGGAACAGTTCCAAGGTGGCAGAGACCAGCTCTGCATGAATTCAATTGTAGATATCCCATTCCCGAAGGTGATGTAGCTTCTGCTGTTGCTGAATGTCCAGCCTGTCAGCACCAGAAACCAATATCATTATTTTTTGATGAGACCAAATGGTTAATTGGTAGAAAGTCAACTACAAGAACTAGTGGTTTGTCTTCACAGGGATGGATACATATGCTGGGTATACTCTTGTCTTTCCTGATTGCAGTGTGTCAATCAGAGCCACACTCCAGGGGCTTACAGAATGCCTGATCCATGAGTATAGAATCCCACACAATAAAACATCTAAACAGGTGATCTACTTCGTTGTGAAGGAGATGTAGGATTGGATTCACGGGAATGCACTATCATATCATATCATATCATATCATATCATTTCATATCATATATCCTGCATCATTTTGAAGCACCTACCAGGATACTTCTAAAGGCACAGCTGCAACAGCTCAGAAGCAGCACTCTGGAAGGATGAGGTGCTACCTTTCTTCAGGCTTTTCCTCCTTCCTCCCTGGTTACATGAGAACCCCCTCCTGCTGGCTCATATAACCATAGGTATGAGCTGCAGATGGATGTTGTTGCAACTGCAGTGGCTGAAATGGGGATCTGGGCTAAATCAGAGACCTCTGCATGGTCCTCAGTAAGAATAACACTATGGACACCAAGGGGTAGAATCCAGAATGGCCCCACTTACATTCACTCTCAAAATTCAGTGGGAGATTTTGTGCTTCCTGTACCTGCTATTCTGGAAGTACTTGTCCCCAGAAGGGATGCACTCTTGTCAGGGAATAGAGTAAATATCTCATTGGACCATATGCTAAGGATACTGCCAGGGTACTTTGAATTCCTTGTGTCCAGGGACCAACAGGTGAGAAAGGGACTCACCATCTTGGCAGGGGTAATCAACTCTGATCATCAGAAGATAGTGCTGCTTAAAAAAAAAAAAAAGATAGCGCTGCTTTTACACAATGGGAATAGGAATATGTTTGGAACTCAGGTGACATACTTAGAAGCCTCCTGGTACCTCCTTGATCCACTGAAACTATGAATAGACATGAGCAGCAACACTGACTTGAACAGGGTACAATAGACTAGAGCTGAGGCTCAGCAGAAATGAAGGTTTAGGGGCATCTGAGAAGCTCAGTCAGTTGAGCGTCTGACTTTACCTTAGGTCATGATCTTGTGGTTTGTGAGCTGAAGCCCCCTCATCAGTTTCACTGCTGTCAGCCTGTCAATGCAGAACCAGCTTCTGATCCTCTGTCTGCCTCTCTCTACCCCTCCCCTGCTTGCACTCTCCCCAAAATAAATATTAAAAAAAGAGGGGCACCTGGGTGGCCCAGTTGGTTAAGCGTCCGACTCCAGCTCAGGTCATGATCTCACAGTTTGTGGGTTTGAGCCCCACATCGAGCTCTGTGCTGACAGCTCAGAGCCTGAGCCTGCTTCAGATTCTATGTGTGCCCCTCTCTCTGCCTCTCTATCATCATGCTCTGTTCTCTCTGTCTCTCAATAATAAATAAATGTTAAAAATTTTTATAAAAACCATGGGGCACTTGGGTGGCTCAGCTGGTTGAGGATACAACTCTTAATTTCGGATCGGGTCATGACCTTTGTGAGTTCAAGCCCCACATCAAGCTCTGCACTGACAGTGCAGAGCCTGCTTGAGATTCTTCCTCTCCCTCTCTCTCTGTCCCTCCTCTGCTTGCTCTCTCTCTCAAAAAAATAAACTTAAAAATAAGTTAATTAAGGGGTTCCTGGGGTGGCTCAGTCGGTTAAGCGTCCGACTTCGGCTCAGGTCATGATCTCAAGGTTCATGGGTTCGAGCCCCGTGTCAGGCTCTGTCCTGGAGCCTGCTTCAGATTCTGTGTCTCCTTCTCTCTCTGACCCTCCTCTGCTCACACCGTCTCTCTCTCTCTCTCTCTCTCTCTCTCTCAGAAATAAATAAAACATTAAAAAAATGTTAATTAATTAGAAAAAAAGAAATGAATGCTTGGGTCACCCCATGAGGTGAGCTACCTAGTCTTGCCTAAGCAGTAGCTGAGGGTGATGGGAACTGAGAATGCAGTGGAGGGGGAGGATGACTACCAGTTGTAGCCCCAAGAACAACTGCAGCAATGGGGGCTCTGATTCATCCCACTAACTTCCTTCTTTTAAATTTTCTCTCAGGAGGAGAGTCTCATAGGAATCATAGAAGATCTGTTCCTCAACTCTTCATAGAGAAGTGGATTTGTCCATAGCATGGGGTGGATTGTGACAACACAAAAATGTGCTACTCAGAGTGTTGTGGGCAGCAAAGTTGACTGTTGGACCTAACCCTGCCCTCTGGATCCACCCCTGTTTTTGCACTGAGCTAACACTTCCCTTGGGCTTCTTGTAGCCAATGTCAGCATGGCAGAGGTGCTAATCGAAGCCCATTTCTGGGAGACAAGGACTCCTCTAACAGGTGACTTTGGCTCAAGGCCTCCATATTGACCTCGTTGTAACTCAGAAGTGTGCTATAGTGTAAAGCTCTTTCTGCCTAATCTTCTTTCCTTCCTGCTCTCTTTTACTGATGTCAGACTTGCATCATGCTCAGAAGGCTCTCTGGCTTCTTCTCCTGTATCCCTTACAGGCATGTTCCCCCTAAATCTCTGCAAGTCTAATTCCCTCTTGGCATCTGCTTCTCAGAGGATACCAGCTAACAGTGCTGCTGGGGAAACGAGATCTTGTCTAACAGGCAACTGTAGGGCATGAAGAAGACAGGCTTAGAATCTACCTTCCTATACTGGATCTCTAGAAATTGCTTATACAATGTTGACATTGTCTACAAATGCCAATCTGTAATTTCTTTATTATTTTGCTACCTGAAAAAAAAAAAAAAAGGAAGTGCTGGCAAAACGAAAGAAAATGAAAGTAAAGGAATCACTTCCTCTATCTTTAACTGCTCTTTCATGCCCCCCCCCACCCCCGTTTACAGTTTCTCTTATTACTTAAGCTGTAGCCCATTGTGTTGTCTACCATTCTGCATAGAGAAGTGGATTTGGCATCTGGAGCAAACCTATTCCTAAAGGACCAAAGACATAATCTTAGTCCATATAAATGGGAGAACTACTCCCATTGACTACTGCCTAGTCAATTGTTTAAGAAGAGAACTAGTCAGGGGCACATGAGTGGCTCAGTCAGTTAAGCATCTGACTTCAGCTCAGGTCACAATCTTATGATTTGGGGGTTCCAACCCATCAAGCTCTGCACTGACAGCTCAGAGCCTGGAGCCTGCTTTGGATTCTGTGTCTCCCTCTCTCTCTGCCCCTTCCCATCCTGCACTCTGTTTCTCTCTCTGAAAAATCAATTAACATTAAAAAAAAATTAAAAAGGAAAAGAAGGGAACTAGTCACGGGGTGCCTGGGTGGCTCAGTCAGTTAAGTTTCTGACTTTGGCTCAGGTCATGATCTCAGGGTTTGAGTTCAAGCCCCGTTCTGAGGCTCTGTACTAACAGTGCAGAACCTGCGTGAGATTCTCTGCCTCCCTCTCTCTCTGCCCCTCTTTAGCTCATCCTCTCTCTCTTTCTCTCTCAAAAGAAATAAATAAACTTAAAAAAAGAGAGAGAGAGAACTAGTCATTAGGAATCTATACAGTATTTTGAGCTCATCTTTGCTACTAATGTTTGGGTACATCTCTTGAATTCCTGAAACTATAGCTTACTTAACTAGAAAATAAGGGTAAAGCTATTTTCTTCCTAGAGCTAAGGAAAGATATTTGCCCACATGGGCCTCTTACATAATAACTAAACTTTATGGCGTGTGTGTGTGTGTGTGTGTGTGTGTGTGTGTATGATAACAAAAACAACTTAAGATTTAGGTTTGGAGACCTGAGCTCAGCCTTACAGCTTGTAAAAAGCCCCAGGTAAGTGCTGTTTGCCTTATTGAGTCTTGCCTACCTCAGAGCTTGTTGCAAAGTTCAAGTGTAACAGAGCATGTGAAAAGGCTTTGTAAATTATAAAGTGCCATACAGAAGTGAGCTTTTATGATAGTGATGATAACTAAAGATCTTCTTTGGCACAGTGTCTGTTATGTCACAGATACATGCAGCTTAAGAGAAACGGGAAGTTAATTTAGCTCATTGCACTGGTCTACTAGGGATACAGTAACAAAATACTACCGAGGGGGTGCTTCACAGTTGTGGAGACTGGAAGTCCAAGATCAAGGTACTGACAGGGTTGATTTCTCTTGAGGCCCCTCTCCTTGGCTTGCAGATGGCCATCTTCTTGCTATGTCCTTACATGGCCTTTTCTCTATGCAGGCATGCCCCAGATGTCTCTTCCTCTTCTTACAAGGACACTAGTCCCCATGGATCAGGGCCCCACCCTCATGACCTTACTTAACCTTAACTTTTTAAGGTCCTTGTCTCCAAATACAGTTGCGTTGGGAGTTAGGGCCTCATCATGCGAAATTTTTTTGGCAGGGTGAGGGCACAGTTCAGTCCATAACACTAATCATTTAAATATGTTCAAGGCCATTCTAGGTCCTGCTCAACACTGCCATGGTGTGTTCCTCAGGATACCTCAAGATAGTGTGGTTCCTGGACCTTTGCTTCAGGATCATTTAAGGTATTTGGTAGAAATGCAGAATCCTCAGTCCCATCTTGGGTTTATGAAATCAGAATTGTTGAGGTTCAGCAATCTGCATTTTTACCATCTGGGTAAAAGTTGTTTTGGGGTACCAAAGTGTAATAATTACCAATGCAATGAGAAGCACAGAGAAGTTTGGAATCATACTGCCTGGGTTTGAATCCTTGCTCTACCAATTTCTAGATGTGGAATCTTTGCCAAAATACTTCATTTCCCCATGCCTCAATTTACCTATATGTAAAATGAATATTATTACTACCTTCATATTGTTGTGAGGAGCAGAGATAGAGGATTAGATGGTGCTTCATAATTTAAACATTTTTATTCTTCTTCAACTTTATGTTCTGATAAAATAGTGGCCCATGAAAACTTTCTTCCCTTTTTTATTCCTTGCAGTGCCTTTTTTCCCTTTTATCTTTTCTCTCATCTTTTATCTTCTCCTCTCTCATCACTAATCCTACACATCCTGTAAGGTGGAGTTTTTTTTAAGTTTACTTATTTATTTTGAGAATGGGGAAGGAGCAGAATCCCAAGAGGTTCCACACTGTCTGGGCTGAGCCTGACATGGGACTCAAACTCATAAACTGTAAGATCATGGCCTGAGCCAAAATCAAAAGTTGGATGCTTAACTGACTGGGACACCCAGGCCCCTTAAGGCCAACTTTAAATCCCACCTATCTCATGTCATGTTTCTTGATCCCCGTTACAACCTGGCTATCTCATTGTGTATTCCATTTTTGCATTATAGCTATTTGTATATGTCATGTTCCCCACTGGCTGCTGACAGCTATGAGAAATAAGCCCACCAACCCATCAAAGGAGGGACAAGGAGACTCGGAGCACAGTGAAGTGAGTCTTTAATCAATGTTCTTGCAAGAGCAGGTGTCTGATGGACAGGCACACTCAGGGCAATTACAGCAGACAATTTATTTCCTAGCACGCAAGTCCCTCCTCCCGTTTCTCATTGGCTGAGTACTACAGAGGTTACAGCCTTACCCAGACATCACCTATGTTCGTGTAATGCAAAAAGTAGTCTAATTGGAACCAATGTACAGACCCTCAGGTGACACAGACTTTCAGTTTCTCCTCCCTTTGTTCTTGGTGCATGCTTGTTGCAAAGTCCACAAAAATAAGCCCTCAAAATGGAGAGGAGAACAACCAGGAAGTTAAGTGTGTAAAGGTTTGGGACTCTGTTGTTGGGGAGGGGGGTTCGTATGTGTTTCCAATAGGTTGTAAACCTACTGCTAACTAGACAGCACAGATTTTATTTGGTATTTCTGAAAATCATCTCCCTTCCTATTCACACAACTGATCCCATCCCAAACATATACACATGTGCAATATACATACATGCATACAACATGTATTCTTTTAGGGGCATTGGAATAGGATTCAAATTAATAAATATTTATTGAATGGAAACAATGGTGATCTACTTTTTTAAGCTAAAGGTCTTGTGAAATTCTTTGCAAAATTCTCTCTACACCCACTATCTACTGGAAGAAGTAGCTCATGATTTAGGGTCTGGTAGTGAACAGAAAAACTGGAACCAGAATTTTGACAAATGTAAATGTATTCAGGGAATAAAGCTAACATTTTTCTCAATTCGTATATCCAAGTAATTGAATAGAAGTGAATCCTAAAGGGGAGTAGATTTTGCCATCCCAAACCCCTCTTTGGCATAGGATTATTTTGAGCTAAAGGCAATCAAAACCCAGAAGATTCAGGAAAAACTCTTTACCTTCCCTTCAACTGCCAAAATTTACATGGGAAAAGGAAGAGCTATTACCAGAGATACCTTTTTACCTAATACATTTATCTGCATAACAGGGCAACCTTTGTTTTCCAAATATCTCCTCTGCCTTCCTGTGAACTGCCTTCCTCCCCTTTGGCTTTCCTTAGTTTAGGTTCTTGTGTAAGTTTAAATTACCTGGTTGCCTTTTGCATCTCATATTTTTACGGGGCTTTTTTATGTATGAAATTTGTTTTTCTCCTGTTGATCTGTCTTATATCAATTTAATTATCAGACAGCCAAAGAACCTAGAAGAGAAGAAGGGAAATTGTTCTGCCTCTACCACCCCTTGGTTCTTATGAATATGTGGCCAGAGTAAAGAGCTTGAGAAGGAGGTTGATGAAGGATGAAGGAATTTTGATTGTTAGAGAAACTTGGAGCCTACAGTTTATTTTGAAACTATTTTTAGCAATGATTTAGTCAGGTTCATTCCTATGAAGGCTTGGAAATGTCTGGTCTATTTTATAGCACAATAAAACCTCATGGTTTCCTGGTTGGCTGGTATTTGTTTAAAGAGAGTGGGTTACTGGTCCAGACAACATTTGAGAGGTTATAATGAGAGGAAATCTGATGTAAACCCTTTCACCTGTAAAAAGGAGAGGTTAGCAAGGAATAATATCAGCCATACCCATGAGATTTATTGGTTAAAAAAAAACAAACATAGTTTTGGTTTATTTAAAAGTCTTGTCCATAGAGTGTGGATGTTAGTCATCGGTGCAAATATGATTACACATCCCATCCCCAAAGATAGTATTAAAATCTTGAATTTATATAAGGGTTCTTGTTATTTTTCACAGTTTGCACTTACATTTAATACAGTTACTAAAGCACCAAACCATGCTAGAGAGCTGTCGCTGGGAATAGTACAAACAAAATTGGAGTGAAGATGAATGGTAGGCCAACTGGAACACTGCACTGAATCCTGGTTGTTTAGCAGGAAATGGATGTTAAATACACTTGCCTTTGTCTGAATTATCTGACCACATGTTTTTTTTTTAATTTTCTAACTGTACTAATTGATCTCTTGTGTTTCATTAGATCTAGTGGCTTGTTTACTATTCACAGAGCTGCTGAAAAATACTGTGATCTTAAGTTAAGAATGTTGAACAAGGGCATTTAAATGATCTTGTCAAATGAGTCTTCTCAAATAATGATTTCTCACCAACTTCAAAGGGATGCAAGAAAAAAAAAGAATCAGACTAAGATTGTACTATTCATCTAAGCTAAATAGTAACTGCTTAGTTAAAAAAAAAACCTCTCATAGATATGTTAAACATTTATTAGCTTCTGTATTATATAAAATCCATGACCTCACTTAGTTTTTATTTGTTTATTTGTAGGACACCACTATGAACACAAAATAAACGCTGGTTTATAATACCTATTTAGAAAGATATAGGGAAGGGGCCACCTGGCTGGCTGTCAGTTGAACATGAGACTCCTGATCTCAAAGTTGTAAGTTCAAGCCCCATGTTGGGTGTAGAGATCAGTTAAAAAAAAAATAAAAAAGATTTAGGGAAGGCTGTAGACACACCATTAAGGGGAATGCTATTATTTTTATACAGGAGAAAAGTGTGTGTGTGTGTGTGTGTGTGTGTGTGTGTGTGTGTGGTCGTTACACTGTATCAGGCAAGCTATCTAAATTGTTTTTTGGGGGGTGCCTGGGGGCTCAGCCAGTTAAATGTCCAGCTTCCACTCAGGTTATTATCTCCTGGTATGTGACTTTGAGCCCCAAATCAGGTTCTGTTCTGACAACTCAGAGCCTGGAGCCTGATTCAGATTCTGTGTCTCCCTCTCTCTCAAAACTAAATAAACACTAAAAAATTTTTTTAATTATATTTTTTAGCTCAAACTATCAAAAATAATGATGACACTAAAGGTAAAGCTTTTTCCTGACTAAACATCTAGAATGAAACTTTTCCTAACGTTTACATAAATATTAATTCATTTTTTGTATATGTGCTGCCAAAGCGAGCACAAAATATTAATTCATTTTTCAATCCACTGCAATCTGCCTTCTGCCCTTACCTTGCAACTATTCTACATAAGGTTGGCAAGGACTTCCTACGGATACTCTCCTGTCTTTTTCTTTTTAAAATGTGGCATTGGACGTCTTTTGTCACTCTTCTTTAAAATTTATCTAAGGGGGGGCGCCTGAGTGGCTCAGTCGGTTAAGCATCCGACTTCAGCTCAGCTCATGATCTCACGGTTTGTGGGTTTGAGCCCCGCGTGGGGCTCTGTGCTGACAGCTCAGAGCCTGGAGCCTGCTTCAGATTCTGTGTCTCCCTCTCTCTCTGCCCCTCCCCCTTTCATGCTCTGTTTCTCTCTGTCTCAGTAATTAATAAACATAAAAAAATTAATAAATAAATAAAATTTCTTTTAGTGGTGCCTGCGTGGCTCAGTCAGTTAAGTGGCCGACCTCAGCTCAGGTCATGATCTCACAGCTCATGAGTTCAAGCCCAGTGTTGGGCTCTGTGCTGACAGCTCAGAGCTTGGAGCCAGCTTTCCCTTTCTCTCTGCTCCTCCCCTGCTCTCTCTCTCTCTCTTTCTCTCTCTCTTTCTCTCTCTCAAAAATAAGTCAGCATAGAGCCCGACATGAGGCTTGAACTCACATACTTTGATATCACAACCTGAGCAAAATCAGATGCTCAACTGAGCCACCCAGGCTCCCCTGTCTCTCTTTTTTATTTTTATTAAAAAAATTATTTTAATGCTTTATTTATTTCTTAGAGAGAGAGAGAGAGATAGCATGAGCAGGGGAAGGGCAGAGAGAGAGGGAGACACAGAATCTGAAGCAAGCTCCAGGCTCTGATTTAGCTGTTAGCACAGAGCCCGATGCAGGGCTCTAACCCACGAACCGTGAGATCATGACCTGAGCTGAAGTTGGATGCTTAACCAACAGAGTCACTTAGGTGCCCCCCCACCTGTCTCTCTTTTTTAATTGCCTATTCTTATTTTTATTTATTTATTTGTTTGTTTGTTTTAGAGAGAGAGGAAGAGAGTGAGCAGGGGAGGGAGTAGAGAGAGAGAGAGACAATCTCAAGCAGGTTCTATGCTCAGCACAGAGCCCAATGTAGGGCTCGATCCCATAAGCCTGGGATCATGACCTGAGCCGAAATCAAGAGACATACACTCGGGGCTCCTGGGTGGCTCAGTCACTTGAGCGTCCTACTTCAGCTCAGGTCATGATCTCACAGTTTGTGAGTTTGAGCCTCGCATCAGGCTCTATGCTGACAGCTCTGACATGCTCTGTCTGTCTCTGTCTTTCAATAGTAAGTTAATGTTAAAATTAAAAAAAAAAAAAAAAGAACCATACACTCAATGGACTGAGCCACCCAGGTGCCCCCTGTCCTTATTTTAGTAAGTAACACTATTCTACTTGATTATCTTTCTAACTTTAACAGTCCCTTTTAGTCATGCCTTTGAGAAAACATTTTGCTCTCATGTCCCTTATAAGTTGGTTTTCCTCAGAGTTCAGACACAGAATCTCTTCTCTTCTCAAACTATATACTATCCTAGGGGATATTCCATTTTCCTTCGGGGCTTCAACTTCTGCCTATATACCGCAGACTTCCAAACTATTTCTTTTGTCCAGACTGTTCTCTGAGTTTCAGATTCCTACATCCAACTGCCAAGGAACATCTCCACCTGGATTCAACCTCTTCAAAATGCAATCCACCATCTTTATTCTAATTATTCCTCTAGGACTTCTTATCCTGGCTAATGGCTTCAAGATACTGTAGTCACCTAGCTTAGACCTAGGGAACCCTCTCTGCATTCCCCTTTTCCATCTATAGAATTGATCCGAAAGTTCTGTAGTTGCTGTTTATCCATTCAATCCTTCCTTTCCAAATTTACTGCCATTGCCTTCCAGAACTTTATCTTTAATTTAGCCTATTATAATGGTTTCCTAAATTATTTTTCTGGATTTGAGCTCACATTCTTCCAAACTATTCTTCATGAAGTACCAGCACTGAGATTGAAATGAACAATTAAAATAGGTCTGCAAAATGGGGTGCCTGGGTGGCTCAGTTGGTGAAGCAGCCTACTTCAGCTCAGGTCATGATCTAATGGCTCGAAGGCTTGAGTTTGAGGCCCGCGTCAGGCTCTGTGCTGACAGCTCAGAGCCTGGAGCCTGCTTCAGTTTGTGTGTCTCCCTCCCTCTCTGCCCCTCCCCTGCTTGTGCTCTGTCTGTCTCTCTGTCTCTCAAAAATAAACATTAATTTTTTTAAAAAGGGAAAAAATAAAATAGGTCTGCAAAAGAAAAAAATGATCATGTCTGTTCCTTGCTTTAAAACCTTTAACAGTTCCTTATCACTCACAGAATAAATCTCCGCTGGTTAGGATGGCCTAGAGGGCTTCCCAGGATTTGACTTCTACCCATCTATCTGGTAGATTTTCTGGTATCATTTCTCTATGCCCATCCTCCCACCACCCCAGATCGTACCACCTGGTTATAGAAATGTTCATGCTGCTTCATGCTTTTATGTCTTTGGACATACTGCTCTCTGTTTGGCATGTTCAGCCTTCTCCTGTCTACTAGGGACCCCTATTCAATACTTGAGCTAGCGTGTCTTTATCTATGAATTCCTCTCTGTCTCACCATGGTAATTGGTAAGAGCTATATTAGGACATTTCATACTGTGCTGCACTTGTTTACATATTTTCTCCCCTACCAAATTGAGGCCAAGCACTATATCTTATTCAGATTTGTATTTTTAGTATCTAGGGCAATGCCCAGCACATGCTGAATGAATGAATAAACTTTTACAAACATAAATATTTTCTTGTCTTCACTAAGTTTCATGCTATCACGGATGGAATTGATTGCTGCAGTTTGATTTTTTTTTTCCTGTTTCTCCCTATTACCACATATGGGCCTTAAATCAAAACCTTTCAGCAGAATGATAAAAGGCCCACAAAATTATGACAATGATATGCAGTCATTCCTTAAACATTAATGCATTAATTTTTTTTACATTTATAGTGCATAATTAGAATAGAACATTAAGCCTGCTATAGCATCTGTCTTCTGATGAAAGAGAGTTGCTGATTTATCTATTTGATTTCAGAGGTAGGAGGACATACTTAGTTGAACAAAATAGCCTGGAGAGAAAGCCTTGAAAATGAGTTGAACAGACGATATATAGGGGCACCTGGGTGGCTCAGCCAGTTAAGTGTCCAACTTCGACTCAGGTCATGATCTCTCAGTTTGTGAGTTCGAGCCCCACGTCTGGCTCTGTGCTGACTGCTCAGAACCTGGAGCCTGCTTCCAATTATGCATTTCCCTCTCTCTCTGCCCCTCCCCCACTTACACTCTCTCTTTCTCTGTCTCTCTCTCTCAAAATTAAATAAATATTAAAAAAAAAAAGAACAGATGATATATAATCTGAGGATATCCTTGGAAAAACTCATAATTTATGGAATCTCCAAAAAAGTCGAGAGGATGGGGAAAAGGTAAAGAATAGGATGTAAGAAACATAAAATTACTGAGCATCTAGTCATTGTTAGTTATTTTGCATACTAATTTAATTTAGTCCTTAACAGTGACCTGATGGCAGAGACCCTGTTATCCCCATTTTGTAGATGAGGTAGGCAATGTGAGACATTAGGTTACCGCCGACGTCATGCAGCTACAAAGTGGTAACTAGATCTCAGGGACTAGTTTCCTTCCTTCACAGCACGTTGCCCAGACTTTCAAATAAAGTTTCCAGAGCGGCCTGCTGCTGTGTGCAGCTTAGTAACACACCCAAAGACACATTTTTTGCTCCTATTTGCAATAATCATATGTAGGCAGCTCACTTAGTAGTTCCAAGTAATAGGATTACAATTTTATTTCCAATCTCCATGCCGATTTAAGAAAATTTGTTAATGAAAAGAATAGTCTCACATTTGTTGGGGATGCTAATGAATTGGATGAATTGTTTTGAGCTGCAGAACAACAGAATGCACTCTAAGTAGGTTTCGTGGAGAAAGCATACTTCGACATTTTTCTTCTGTGTGCCCCGCTGCCGGCTCCATTTGGAATCCAGAAATGACTGCTGTCTGGGGTAAAAGGCAGTTTGCTCTTGCTGCTCCTGCATATTGCTTCGCCTGGCAGTTTGTCACTCTCCTGGGCACAAATCCAGCTTGTGGTAGTGAGGTGGTTTTGTGGCAGAACTCCACAATTAACCACAAGTTCAGTGTCAACGGTAGGCTGCCACCTTAGTGGCTGTGATCCTTCAGATCTACTGGGATAGCCAGAGCTGAAGAAACTACCTCTTGTCTAAGGAGGGAACAGGAAAACTTGGAAGGGGTTTGCATTGCTGTTCATTGTTCAAGGTTCAGGTTTTAGGCTTAACAACACAAAATCCAGGACATTTCAGATTAATACGTATATAATTAATTATATACAACCTTTATCAGTTGTTTTTTGTAAAAGTATGTTGAGTTTGTGTCACAGATACAATTATTGCTCTGAAAACCAGAAATAGAGAAGCGAAAACTCTTAAAGTAGTAGAATGTATTCTCTCATAGCAAAAGGCATCCAGATATCACCACTTAAATTAAAAGAAAAAATTCACTCACATTGTCTTAAACATTTATTTTATTGAAAATTAAGCCAAATATAAATATGTGTATAATGTTTTCTATAAACCTAGGATAGAAAGGGCTTTTTTACTGATTTTGTGAAAATGGATGTTAAGAAAAATGTTTTTCAATAACAATATAGAAAATTTTTGTATTAAATCATATATTAAGAGTTTCAACTTGGGGCGCCTGGGTGGCTTAGTCGGTTAAGCGTCCGACTTTCGCTTAGGTCATGATCTCGCGGTTCGTGGGTTCGAGCCCCGCGTCGGGCTCTGTGCTGACTGCCAGCTCAGAGCCTGGAGCCTGTTTCAGAGTCTGTGTCTCTTTCTCTCTCTGACCCTCTCCTGCTCACGCTGTCTCTCTCTCTCTCTCCTAGAAATAAATAAAAAAAACATTAAAAAATTTTTTTTAAGAGTTTCAACTTAAATTCATCGACATATAAATTCAAGGACATACAACTAAAAAATGTGATTTATAATTGTTTTAAAAATACAAACGGCGCCTGGGTGGCTCAGTCAGTAGGGTGTCCGACTTCAGCTCAGGTTATGATCTCGCGGTCCAGGAGTTCGAGCCCCGTGTCAGGCTCTGTGCTGCTTGCTTCAGATTCTGAGTCTCTCTCTTTCTCTCTCTCTGCCCCTCCCCCACTCAGGCTCTGTCTCTCAAAACTGAACAAATGTGAAAGAAAATTTTTTTAAAAATGCTTCAAAACATTTTGAGTGGGGCGCCTGGGTGGCTTAGTCGGTTAAGCGTCCGACTTTCGTTTAGGTCATGATCTCGCGGTTCGTGGGTTCGAGCCCCGCGTCGGGCTCTGTGCTGACTGCCAGCTCAGAGCCTGGAGCCTGTTTCAGTCTGTGACTCCCTCTCTCTCCGACCCTCCCCTGCTCACGCTGTGTCTCTCTCTCTCCTAGAAATAAATAAAACATTAAAAAAAAAACATTTTGAGTATTGGGGCACCTAGAAGCAAGCTACTCTTGGTCTCTGGGACGTGAGTTCAAGCCCATACAGGTTACTTAGAAAAACTTTTTTGAGTCTTAACAGAAAACTCTGGTAGTCGTGGCGTAGATATTGAGATAAGATTGAATAAGATAGAATTCTTGTGTTTGAAGAATATATTGAAGCGGTGCCTGGGTGGCTCAGTCTGTTAAGCATCTAACTTTGGCTCAGGTCATGATCTCACAGTTCGTGGGTTCAAGCCCCGCATCAGGCTCTGTGCTGACAGCTAGCTCAGAGCCTGGAGCCTGCTTCAGATTCTGTGTCTCTCTCTCTCTTTGACCCTCCCCTGCTCACGCTCTCTCTCTCTCTCAGAAATAAATAAATAAATAAATAAATAAATAAATAAATAAATAAAAGAGTATATTGAAGAGGTAGCCATATAAGCAAATATGATAACAGAATTTGAAACTTTTATATAACAAATAGAAACAATAAAGTCCAGTTCCATATTAGAACCACACCATGTCTCTAGCCTCCTTATTCTTGTTCTTTTTCTCTGCATACCTCACACTCCAGCCATAGGATAATTGAGATTTCCCAAATACACCACGGTTGTATTCCAGAGTTTGGCACTTGCTTTCTTCCTTTGCCCAGATTATATTTCTTCCTTCTTTATGTAGGTAACTTCTACTCAACTTTCAATATCAAGCTCAGAAATCTCTTTCTCTGACTTCCCAAGAGCATTATTCCCTACCCAATATTCACATCCTAGTCTGGGTTAGGCATCTCTCTGAACTCCCAGAGTACACTGAGCTTCCTTATCTCTACATCACAGTGCCTATTACACTGAGCTCTAGTAGTCTTTTTATTTTTCTTAGCTTCCACTATGAACTCTTAAAGGGAGGAACTATACCTGTCATCACTGTGTCTTTGTCAGCTAGCACAGTGCCCAGCACGATGCCAGGTACTTAATAAATGTTGAATGAATGAATGCATTCAATAAGGGAGAGTGATTAAACGTATATGGGAGAACTGAGGAAGTAAAAGTAGTGAAGGAATTGAATATAAAGATGAAAGACAGAAGGCAGGGGGAGGTGAGCGAGATAGGAAGAGAGCCATGCAGATCCAGTCTGGGGAGACCACTGGAACTGGTAGAGGAGAAACATTGTGAAAAGCAGCAGAGACAACCATACAGTGGGGACACTCTGGAAAAGAATGATACTCTCCTTCTTTAATAGTTCTGAATCACTGTTCTCAACAGTTTTTATCACATATTCTCTTGTGCTCCTTCACAGTCTATGTGCATCGACATAAAGTTGCAGCTTGAGGAAACTTCTAAAGAATTTTATAGTTTTTTTTTTTTTTTAATGTTCTAAATAGCATCTAGCAGAGTGTTCTGCAGGTAGTAGTTTTGTCAAGATGAACTAAAGAGTGAGTCAAGGGAGGTCCTGACCTGGGGATGAGTGTCAGCTGGAAGGAAAATGGGTATTGGTAACATGAGTAGACAATAGAGTTGCCATTGTATATTGAGCACAGGGATCCTTTCTATACCAGAGAAGAGCCAGTCTATTTGATTTTCAAATGTGTATTTGCAAATAGGAATTCTTTCATTCTTTCAAAACCTTTTATGGTTTTCATGTATCTTAAGGAATGGCTCTAGTTTTAGGAATTTGAAATCTCAAACTTGTTAATTTCCTGGCTATTCTTGCAAGTTTCTTTGATATTTAAAATTAGTCAGACTGCTTTATAACATTATTCCTGAGAAATTAGGGCTGTTTTATTACTGAATTCAGAAAAATTGCAGTTTAGGGGAGCCTGGGTGGCTCAGTTGGTTAAGTGTTCGACTTTGGCTAAGGTCATGATCTCGCGGTTCGTGGGTTTGAGCCCCACATCGGGCTCTGTGCTGACAGCCAGCTCAGAGCCTGGAGCCTGCTTCTGATTCTGTGTCTCCCTCTCTCTCTGACCCTCCCCTGCTCACACCGTCTCTCTCTCTCTCTCTCATAAATAAATTTAGAAAAACATTAAAAATTTTATAAAAATTGCATTTTAGAAAGAACACTCAGTTCTAAGTATTTTCCCAAATCCAATTCAAATCCATTAAAAAAAAAGTTGATTAATTTATTTTGAGAGGGAGAGAAAGGGAGGGAGAGAATCCCATGCAGGCTCTGTGCTGTCAACGTGGAGCCTGAACCGTGGGATCATGACCTGAACTGAAATCAAGAGTCAGACACTCACCTAACTAAGCCACTCAGGCACCCCCAAATCCATTTTTTATGGTCTCTTTTTTAGAGGTTGGAAATCTTTCTGGGGTGCTTGGATGGCTCAGTCAGTTGAGTGCCCAACTCATAATTTTGGCTCAAGTCGTGATCTTGCATTTCTCAAGTTTGAGCCCCACATTGGGCTCCCCGCAATATCAGTGCAAGGCTGCTTGGGATTCTCTCTTTCTCTCTCTCTCTCTGCCCCTCCCACATGCTCTCTGTCTTTCAAAATAAATAAACATACTTTAAAAAAAAAGAAAATATTTCTCCCTTCTTTCTTTTCCTTCCTTTCTCCCTCCCTCCCTTTTTTCTTTTCTCACTTCCTTCC
>NW_024081030.1:441437-763404 GCF_003009895.1 Hyaena hyaena | reverse complement strand
CTGCTCACACCGTCTCTCTCTCTCTCTCTCTCTCAGAAATAAATTTAAAAAAACATTAAAAATTTTATAAAAATTGCATTTTAGAAAGAGCACTCAGTTCTAAGTATTTTTCCAAATCCAATTCAAATCCATTAAAAAAAAAGTTGATTAATTTATTTTGAGAGGGAGAGAAAGGGAGGGAGAGAATCCCATGCAGGCTCTGTGCTGTCAACGTGGAGCCTGAACCGTGGGATCATGACCTGAGCTGAAATCAAGAGTCAGACACTCACCTAACTAAGCCACTCAGGCACCCCCAAATCCATTTTTTATGGTCTCTTTTTTAGAGGTTGGAAATCTTTCTGGTGTGCTTGGATGGCTCAGTCAGTTGAGTGCCCAACTCATAATTTTGGCTCAAGTCGTGATCTTGCATTTCTCAAGTTTGAGCCCCACATTGGGCTCCCCGCAATATCAGTGCAAGGCTGCTTGGGATTCTCTCTTTCTCTCTCTCTCTCTGCCCCTCCCACATGCTCTCTGTCTTTCAAAATAAATAAACATACTTTAAAAAAAAAGAAAATATTTCTCCCTTCTTTCTTTTCCTTCCTTTCTCCCTCCCTCCCTTTTTTCTTTTCTCACTTCCTTCCTTCCCTTCCTCCCTTCCTTTTTTGCCCAAGGAAGAGGGCTTTAAAGAGGGGCTTCAGGTCAAAAATAGGTGTCAGAACTGCCTGATTGGTATTGTCAGGTTCCAGGGGACACCTCCATTTTAGTAAGAGCATTCTGCTTTTATTTGCATACTATTTCTTTTTTTAAAGTTTTATTTGAATTCCAGTTAACATACAGTGTAACATTACTTTCAGGTGAACAATGTAGTTATTCATTGCTTCCATACAACACAGGGTGTTCATCACAATAGGTGCATTCCTTCATCTGCATCATCTATTTAACCCATCTCCCTCCCACGCTGCCAACTCCTCCCCAACTGCTCCCCCCTAACCATCAGTTGTTTGCATAATATTTCTTTCAATATATTTTTTAATGTTTATATATATTTTTGAGAGAGAGAGAGAGAGAGAGAGAATGAGCAGAGAAGGGGCAGAGAAAGAGAGGGAGAGAGAATCCCAAGCAGGCTCCACATTGTCAGCACATAGCCCAACTTGGGGCTTGATCTCACCAACTGTGAGATCATGACGGGAGCCAAAACCAAGAGTTAGACACTTAACTGACTGAGCCACCTAGGTGCCCCATAATATTTCTTTCGAAAAACATTTTAAAACCCCTGGTTGCGAGGCAACAACACAGAATGGGAGTAGTAATAAGAAGCTCTTAAAGAACTAGCAACCAATTATTCCCTGCTTTTCAACTGCTGTTAGCAAATCTTTAAAATCTGCTCCATAATCATCCTGAGTAGTCACCTGACCACAGGACAGCAATGTCTGGCGCCAGTCCTATTCCTCATCCTACTTCTCTACTACTCCTTCCTTCTCACATTCCGTGATAATTATAACAGAGTCACCAATAGGCGTAGCTGCTAAGATCCATTTAAAAATATTTAATTTTAGAAGGGAATTTCTGGAAATACTGCTCTAGAAATGGATTTTCTTTACATCTAGATTTTAGAGTTAGAAAATAATCCCATCTTCTTAAAAAAGGTTGAAAGCACAAGTTATAAGGACAGGTTGTTGCACCTTATCAGAAGACAGGGCAGATGGGGAGAAGGTGAGACCTAACAGGAGGCTCAATTGTTATTTTGCTTCTCTGAAGATGAAAGTTAAGAAAAGAACAAGGTAATTCATAGAGACAGCAATTTCCAGTGCAGCAATGGTGAACACCAGAGGTCCCAGGTGAAGAGGTAGGTATTCTAACAGCTGTGCTGAGCCCAGTAACGGGACATGCATTCAATATAGGAGGGAGATAATGGTATGTAGGTGAACTGAGGAAGTAAAAGTAGTGCTGCTTATAAGGTTAGACAAATGGGTAAGCAGTGGCATCTAGAAGGTCCGTCAATGGGGATACTTAGCTACTAGACTAGTGACTAGTGTTTAGGGGCTGAGCTTTTGGCTCTGAGACCGGAAACAGGGTTTTAGCTCTTCCATAGTTAATTGGAGGCACTGTCAGCTTACTGGTGTGGGTATCTAAAATGGAGAAAGAAATTCTCATCCTACAAACTGGGGAAACTAGGAAAACTGGGTCTCTGGAACTTGAGAGCAAGGAGCCCATTTAGAATAGAGGAATACACAGGAGGCTGCATTGCACCAGGACAACTGGGAAGCTGGGTGTTAAGTACTAGGATCCCATGTCAGGGATTATCAAACTGGGAGAATGATTCTGGTGGAGGAGATCATGGGGTCTAGATGGGAGCACAGGGAAAATTAGGTAAAATATGGCTGGGGTAGAGTACTGAGAAAAGTCAAAGGTATGTCATGACTTTGACTTTAGGTCTTTTTTTTTTTTTCACAACAGATAACGGTCATACATTCCTGCATCTAAAGACAAGAGCTAAGTAATTCTATTGGTTGTTTATATCTGGCAAAAGAATAATTAAATAATCTGAACTCTAAGAAATGCGGCTTACTAATAATCTTTGACATGGACTGTAAACAGAGAAGGGAGTTGCTATAAACATAGCAAGCTCATTCTTTTTGTGCATAATTTTAGTTAAGTAAACTGATGGTCTTTGGTTACATCCTTATATTTTATTTTAGAATCCAGTCAGGTGCTGAGTTTGTGTTTAGAGGTATGCATGCCAAATATAGGTTATTGGAAGAGTTGGGCTGTTAGCCTTATAAAGACCTGGGTAGACAGCTGAAAGAAGGTGAAAGAACTGGGATGTATGAAGAGTATTTTGAATTTCATTTGCCAGATAATAGTTCTTTGATACAAAGTCTTTTACTTTTTACTTTGATTTGTCAACACCAAGAGTTTGCTTTAGTTTGATGGTACAAATAATTTAAAGGTTGCTCTTGGGAATTTGAAACATGGATCCAAAGGATGCCTATATATTTTTGTCACACAGTTATCAAACGTTTTAAGACCGGAAGGGACTTTTTTTTTTTTTTTGGTAACGTTTATTTACTTGAGAGAGAGAGAAAGAGAGAGCGTGAGCACGAGCATGAGTGGGGGCAGGACAGAAAGAGGGAGACACAGAATCTGAAGCAGGTTCCAGGCTGCAAGCAGTCAGCCCATAGCCCAACGCAGGGCTAGAACTCACAAGCCATGAGATCATGGTCTGAACTGAAGTCCGTCGCTCAACCAACTGAGCTGCCCAGACACCCCAAGACCAGAAGGGACTTTAAAGGTCTTCACAATGAACTTTCGGCGATTTCACAATTGAGAAGAATGAGGACTGCACTGGAAATGTTATGTGACTTGCTTACTGCTGGGGCATGAATGGCTGGGCCAGGATTAGAAGCTATGAAAAGAAGTTCCAGTCCATTAATATTTCCATGCCTATCCCACCTTAGATTACTACCCAAGGTTTTATTTTTTATTTTTTTTTATATTTTTATTTTATTTATTTCCAGGAGAGAGAGAGAGACAGCGTGAGCAGGGGAGGGTCAGAGAGAGAGGGAGATACAGACTCTGAAATAGGCTCCAGGCTCTGAGCTGGCAGTCAGCACAGAGCCTGATGCAGGGCTCGAGCCCACGAACCACGAGATCATGACCTAAGCGAAAGTCGGACGCCCAACCGACCAAGCCACCCAGGCGCCCCTTAACAGCGTAAGCTTTTGAGTTAGGTTAGGGTCTTCAACTTCCCCGTAATGCAGCTTTAGTGAAGCTACTGAACCATTCTGAGCCTCAGTTTCCTCATCTGTAAAATGGTGATACTGTTGCTTACCTCATAAGGTGGTTGGGTGGTTAAGTAANCGAGATCATGACCTAAGCGAAAGTCGGACGCTCAACCGACTAAGCCACCCAGGCGCCCCCCCCCAAGGTTTTAAAACAACAACTATAACCTGAAGTTGTTCTAATTTTCAAATCGGTTTATTACTTCTTACGAGAATTTATAATGGGCATTTCAGTGATGCCATTGGTAGCTTTGCCATGCCCTTCTGTAGAAGCTCAAAATATATCCACTCAGTTTCCTACTTTGGTAGTGATGAGTTCTGTGCATATCATTTAAAAAATGTATTTGTTGAGCTGTGTTATGTTGATACTTAAAAAAAATTTCCATTGTCATGGTGCAAAAAAGACATCATGGATTTTGGATTTTAAGGAAAGCATTTGAATAATCAATTTGAAAACTGTTAAATACTTCTTCTTTTGTTCAAGAGACAGAAAAGGAAAGGAAAATTCTGGTCTTTTTTTCATCTTGGTCAAATGCTTCTGCTAATTTCTCAGGATTTCTGCTATGTATGTGAACTATGGCCATATACGAAAATGGTCTGTTTTAGGTCATGCCTGTGGGCAGAGATTAATTGGTGAAAAATGGGCCTGTTTGTGGGATTTACCACACAGTAAGCTTTCTCATCTCCCTGGAAAAATGTGGAATTAGCTCTTTGAGAAATGCAGGCCTGTCATGAGGTTGAAGGGAGAGTTTCGGTGGAGGGAAACACAGTTCACTCTCTAAGGCAGTTATGATTGGTTAGATTCCAAAGCAGTCCCTTTGGTACAGCAAAGTTCTCACTTTCAAGTCAGTGTTTCCATGTTATTTTCACCAGGAGTTCACAGATAGCATCTTATTTGGCTTCTTTCATGGCCAACAGATCCAAACTGGGTACCGGTCTTGGAGAGGATTCCTAATCCTCCCATCCCTCCTCTCTTTTCCACGCTGTTACAGTGAAAAAAACGTCCAGTGTGGAAAAAGGTGTGTGACAGCAGCTTTTCTTCTCTTGTTTAGGGAGATACAGATATCAACCAGTGGGTATGTGTGGCAAGGGTATGAAGTGGAGGATGGGACGTTAGTTCCTTGCCTGTGAAGACGGTTCTTGAGGAAGACAAGCTCAATAATACCCACTCGGATGCTCTCAGAGAGCACTCCAAGTGCACGCTCCTTCCTAAGAGCCACGGAGAATATCCCGGGCCTGCTGCGTGGCCCAAGATCCCATGTTGCTATTGAGGGCAGATCCAGTCACAGTGGTTCAGGATCCTTCTCCATGTCCCGGGCCGTGGCTGGTCCTTACCGGACCACAGTTCGGACAGTCCAAGGGGCCCACTCTGAACCGGATGAGGTTAGAGTGGGGTCCGGCTTCCCTCCCTCAATTCGGTTTCCCAAGTAGGCACTCCGTTTGGGGGCCGCAAACGCCCTCTCTCCCCCAAATCCCAGTGGCGACCAGTCGGAGCCTGGCTGCGTGTCTGTGACTTACCCCCAAAGGGAACCTGCGCGCCTGGGGTCCCAGGACGGCGGGCTTGCCCCCTTCCCCCGGGAGAGTACCCCGCCTGTCTCTGCCAGCCAGGGTCGGTCCCCAGGTTGCCCCGGCCACGCTCTCCCGGGTCCTGGCACGCTCACTCCGCGGGATCCCCGGCTCGCGTCCGCGATAGCGGCGGGACGGGGCGCGGGCGCGCGCGAGCGGCGGGCGGGGCGCGCGCCGGCCCGGGGTAGGCACGGGGGAGGAGCGCCAGCGCGCCCGCCGCCGCTCGCGCGCCCAACGGACCAGGCTGGGGCCGGGAGGTAACTGTTGCAGCCCGCGGGAGCTGGGAGGCGACGCCGAGTCTCCAGTCCCGAGCGGCGCCCGAGGGACACTGAGGGGGCGGCCGCAGCGGTCCCGGGAGCAGCCCCTTCCGCCCCTCCCCTCCGCCAGCATGTCGCGGACCCCGCCGCTCCTCCGCCCGCGCGGCGGGGACCCCGGGCCGCGGCGGCGGGCGCAACCCTGAGCCGGGGGGCGCCCCGAGCGCGGGGCTGGGGGCTGAGGGCGCGCGAGCGGCCGCCGCGGTCCGAGAGGGGCGTGCCGAGCCCCGCGGCCAGCCGGGGTCCCGGCCATGAGGAGGGACGAGCGAGACGCCAAAGCCATGCGGTGCCCGCAGGCGCCGGACGGGGCCGGCCCGCCCCCCGAGAGTCTGAGGAACGGCTACGTGAAGAGCTGCGTGAGCCCCCTGCGGCAGGACCCTCCGCGTGGCTTCTTCTTCCACCTCTGCCGCTTCTGCAACGTGGAGCTGCTGCTGCCGCCGCCGGCGTCCCCCCAGCAGCCGCGCCGCGGCTCCCCCTCCGCCCGGGCGCGCCTCTCGCTGGGCGCCCTGGCCGCCTTTGTCCTCGCCCTGCTGCTCGGCTCTGGGCCCGGGAGCTGGGCTGCTGGGGCCGCCCGGCTGCGGACCGTGCTGAGCGTGTGCTCGCACAGCCTCAGCCCCCTGTTCAGCATCGCCTGTGCCTTCTTCTTCCTCACCTGCTTCCTGACCCGGAGCAAGCGGGGCCCCGGGCCGGGCCGGGGCGGCGGCGGCGGCGCCTGGTGGCTGCTGGCGCTGCCAGCCTGCTGCTACCTGGGGGACTTCTTGGCGTGGCAGGCGTGGGCTTGGGCTTGGGGGGCCCCCGCCGCGGCCCAGCACACGCCCCCCGCGGTGGCGGGCAGGTTGTTCTCGGTGCTGAGCTGCGTGGGCTTGCTGACGCTCGCGCACCGGGCCCGGCTCCGCCACGGCATCCTGGTGCTGCTCTTCTCCAGCTTCGTCTGGTGGGTCTCCTTCACCGGGCTCGGGTCGCTGCCCGCCGCCCTCAGGCCGCTGCTCGCCTGCCTCGTCGGCGACGCCGGCTGCCTGCTCGCCCTGGGCTTGGATCACTTCTTCCAGATCAGGGAAACCCCTCATCATCCTCGCTTGGCCAGTACCGCCGAGGACAAAGTGCCTGTGATCAGACCCCGCAGGAGGTCCAGCTGCGTGTCGTTCGGAGAAACTTCGGCCGGTTACTCCGGCAGTTCCAAGATGTTCAGGAGACCTTCGTTGCCTTGCATTTCCCGAGAACAGGTATGGTCCCAGAAGGCACGGCTTGGTAAGGAAGCGAGCGCGGTTGTAATCGCTTCGATTTCCAGCTTGAGTTAGCGTTCTCGAAAGCAAGTTAACTTCCAGGGTGGGGGGTAAAAACAAAGTTTTGTTCTGGAAAGAAATCCTAAATTACAGGAAGCTTTGTAAACATGCAGAAGTACCTTTTATCTTGGAATAGAAATGAAATCGCAGACTGGCCGTATTGCAACTTTTAAGGACTTTGTTCTTGCCTTAGATGAGTTCTTAGAGGAATGAGGTGAGTTATTTGCGGTTTAACAGATCGAGGACTGCCACTTTGGCACACACTGAATTATGTCTTTTTGGCGCTGTTTGTCTGCTGCTGGTGTAATGGTGGTACCTTCACCATTATATGTATTATCCATGCATGATAACCATTATCCATTATCCATTCATAACATGCAGCCATTAGATTGAATACATGTGTGTATATATATATATATATATAAATTTTAGTCAGTGTTTTCATTCTTAATAATCGAGAGGAAGAATTCGAGATCATAATGTACAGGGATGAGCTCTTGAACTGAGTCTTGTTAGTGTAGATGGAAAGATTGTTGGGAATAGTTTTGTTGTTGTTGTTGTTGTTGTTGTTGGGAATAATTTTTAAGGGATTCTTCTCCCCCGCCCGGACCCCCCCCACCCCAGTTTCAGTAGTATAGGCCATCATAATCTTTTACAGGCTAACTCATGGTTGTGTGTATTTGTTGCATAATTAGGAGAATGTTGTAACAATATAACCTTTAAACTTGGTAATGTCTGGAAAGATGCCAGAAGTATTTCCATTCTGGTCCCCACCTCCAACCCCCACTTCAGGTTGACATGTTCTTGTTTTTTAAAGGAATTGAAATCATCCTCAGGGGAGAGTTTTCTCTTTATGTAGTTTTGAGAAATCTTGTTCTACATTACCAAGAAATCAGCAAATATTGTTGCTACTCATTGAACATTTGCTAGGTGCAAAATGTTACATTCATTGTTCCAAATCCTCACAGAAGCTCTGTAGGGTAGATGGCATCCTCAATTTAGAGATGAGTAAATTGAGGCTTATAGAAGTTACCCAGCTGGGAACATCCGGTAAGTGGCAGTGCTGGGACTTGAACCTAGACCTTTCAGTTTTCAATGCTGTTTTCTAAGCAACTAGAAAGATGAGTGTAGAGGTTTTAAGTAGGAGATTAGGAGTCTATACCGTTGGTTTTCAGGCTTTTTGACCCGTGATATGTTTTACACTGGGACCTAGTGTATTTGAAGCAGAAGTTTCTTATTCTTACTGTCTGATGTTCTCTCTTCTTAATATTATCTTCAAGCTACTACGTTAATTTTATGTTTAACACTGATCTGAAGGGTTCAAAAATGAGACCACACTTTGCTTTCTTGAACAGTGTTCTCAGAGGCCACTTTTGTGGTCTGTACTTACTAGGCCACATGCTGGAATGAATTGTTCAAAAAGTGTTATGCCTTTTGTTTTCTAAGTTTACAGCCAGTGATAGTAGGCAATGCTTAGAAAGATGTGTGTCAGGAGAAAACCTGTTGGGAGAGAAGCTGCAGAGGAAAGTCATACCAGCTCATTTCACAGGCTAGACTGGCAGTTGGCTGGACCATATGTGAATAGATTGCATTTTTAACACCGGAAAAGTGTTTTAGCAATCTCATCACATTTGTAAACAATTTTCCTGCATTTAATAGTGTTACACTGTAAGGTATTTTAATTGTAATCTGTTGGTATAGTCAATTATGGCCTTTCTCTTGTAAATTGAAGATTCCTGGTCTTAATCCTAGTCTGGTCCTCTTTCCATAACAGTAGCCTTTTTCAGCCTTCAGCTAGGTGCAGTGGAGTTGTTATTGCTAGGTTGCTTCATTTATTATTTGTATTAGAGGAAAATACAATTTCACTTTTACAAAGGGCGTATTTTCTTATTTCAGAAAACTCGTGTTCACATTCCCTTATGCACAGGAACCATTTTTGGGGTCTTAAATATATGAGGTTAACTCAAGGGTTTATACAGGGCTATTTAACATTCAGTGTCATAAAATAGTACTATTTTGGCATTACTAGAAATTACTAGATATTTTTAATTTAGCAAAGATTGTAATAACATTCATTTTTACTTATGCTAAATTCCTGAAGTTTACCAGTGGGTCTGTGGCTTTTGTTTGCATGTTTATTAGGTTAAACTGTTTGCTAAGGGGAAATTAGTACTTTCATGGAAGTAAAAGATGGAGAGATTTTTTTCTAATTTTCGAAGTGGTGAACTTTGTATGTGACAATTGTGAAGTCACCTTTTTGTTTTGGAAAGTGAAGGAAGGCAAAAGATTTTGGGTAGAACTTGATACAGGGGGAAATGCCCTGAATTCATAGGCAGAGGGTCAAGGGTTAAGTCGTGGCTCTACTGTGTGATCTTGGATAAGTGAGTGAATCTTTCTGAGTCTCAGTATCCTGTCAAGTTAAGGGACCCCAGATTAATTCTGTAGTACCTTTCAGTTCTAGAATCCGTTTCTTTTAGTATGGTATAAATAAAAGTATAACTGAAACATCACATATTAGTAGTTCTTGAAGTTTTACTTAAATGTTGAATGTTGATACTAATAAGCTATATTTTCTAATTGGAAAAGATGAACAAATATTCTATATTTTGAATAGAAAACTTTAAAAAATTATGTGGATTCATTTTTGGATTGATAACAAAATTATGATACTTTCATTTCTTTAAGAATTTAAATGTTTTTATGAATACCTTTGAAAAACAATTGAAAACTCATACAAACGTTTTTAATTGTGTCAGAGTGTATTTAAAATAATTTTTAACTTTTGTTAGGTACGATGTTGAAAATTAATGGCATATATTTGTAAGACACTTGATTTTCATAATTAGATTGGTAGTATTTGATGTAAATGATGTGTATGCGTCATTTCTTAGCTAAGGGTTTTTGCTGTGTTTAGCAAAGCATTTAGAGATTTAAAGTTTAAATCTAGTTACTGCTGACTGTGTTCTCTCTCTGGTTAATAGGAAGAAGCACTCAGTTTGTAGTGCATTCGCCAGCAGTCAGCTGAAACTAATAGGAAGCTAAAAGAAAAAAAAAATCAGTTGTGTACATAGAAGCATTGACCAGAATTCAACAAACTACATATCTATGCCATTTTAATTGTATATTCTACAATGTAGTTTTCAGCTTTTCAACCAGATCATTTGGTGTGTGATAGACTGGGTAAATACGAGGCTTTGAAAGGTGTAAGTTACTGTGTGAGATATTTTTCTATACCTAAAATGCTAAGTGCTTTCTAAATGGTTAGGTAAATATTTAAAAGTTCTGTGGCCTTAAAGCCCATAAATATTATTTAAAGTGTTAATTTTATGTGAAAGAGATATACACATGTAGTCTGAATGCTTTTTAAAAAAGACTTTAAAGTTTAAGTGATTATTTACCCCCTTAAGGAATTTGCAAGGGAAACCTCACAATGAATTTCTTTACTCATACTGTAGTATTTGGGAAATTTATTTTATGGTTTTAATGAGTGAGCATTTTATTCTCATTTTATGTTAATATTTTTGTAGTAAAATAGAAATCTATGTAATAATCTTATGTTCTATTTTGTAAATATGTCCTCTACCGTCAGAGTTATCTTTCAAAATCACAGATTTAATCAGATCACTCATTCTTATAAATCTCTTAGACTTTTCTTTGTTCACAGGATAAAGTTCATGCTCTTGACCCTTGCCCGCAAAGTCCTTTATAGCCTGCTTTTAGCCTTTTGTTTGTTTTGTTTTTTAAAAAGCCACCTGGGATTTATGGAACACCCCTTCCTCACATCCATCCTTGGCTCTAGCTGTTTGAGGACTAGCTGATTTTTATTGACTTGTGGGCTTTTCTCTTCTGCTTCTATCATTCACACTGGTTAAAATCTCCTTTAAGAAACACATACGATTGAGAATCTTTAGAAAGTACAGTGATACTCAAATTAATGTATAAGCGGAGGACAGAGCTCCATTACAGCAGAGTTGGCCATGTATAAAAATAAATCACATGAAGCAGTGAGGACATCAGATAGAATATTTTCATTATATCGTATGAAATAGTAAAATCTCCATAGTTTATGTTTTTCCACACTGAGTGAAAGGTAAATAGGGTCAGCCATGAGTAAAACCATGTAAGTTTGTTTTCATTGTCTTCTGACTTTTTATCCTCCTCAGTGGCAGGCCATTCTTATTCTCTTTCCTTATTCCCAATTACCATATCAGCCCATTGTCCTAGCATATTTTCCTCCTTTCCTATACCCCTCTCTAAAGGAAGAACAGACTATATTTGCTGAATAAGTTTATTTGAACATGAGTATGTTTGTATAGCTATAGAAGATATTTAGAATTTGTCTAATTGAAATATCATTTTTTTAAAGTTTATTTTGAGAGAGAGCTTGGGTACATGCATGAGAATGGAGGAGGGGCAGAAAGAGAGAGAGAGAGAGAGAGAGAGAGAGAGAGATTGAGAGAGGGAGGGAGGGAAAGGGAGAATCCCAAGTAGGCTTTGTACTGGCAGTGCTGAGCCTGATTCCAGGCAAAATCTCATGAACTGTGAGATCATAACCTGAGAAATCAAGAGTCATGCACTTAACTGACTGAGCCACCCAGGTGCCCCAGGAAAGAAATTCAACTCCAGAGAGATAATATCATCTCTAGGTTATGCTGTGAAATATTGGGACACAGGGACTAGAGCCTAGGTCTGTATTTTCCATAAAGAGTGCCTGCATTCATAGTTTTCCAAGGCTGTCTTTAATGTTGCCAGCTATCTCCAATTATGTGATAAATATTATCCTTGGTTAAAAGAGGTGGGTGGGGTGGGGAGTGATGGGAGAGAGAGGAGTGAGAGATGGGAGAGAGATAGGAGTGAGAGATAAGAGAGACTCTTGATCGTATAGTTTATATTGACCTTGAAGACACACTTGATACTCGACGTGGTTGTCTCAGGGTGACTTGTGGAATGCAGTTGGTTTCAAACTCAAGTGCCTTCAGAGGGCCAGCCACATAATGCATTTATGTTATATGTTGAGGAAGGAGGGGAGGGTAAGAAGAATGGAAGTGAACTGACTATTGCCTACTTTGCCTAAGGGCTTTCCATTTAAACAAAACAAACTGAAAGCCTATGTCAGCCAAGCAAAACTTTAAGAGAGCTGAGTTGTGTTTGAGTCTTTCTGACAGTTTGTAACATTGTTCACTTTATTATATACAAGTTGATCCTTGTTTATTTAAGTGATTGCTGGAAGCGTGTTCCTAAAACGTGGGCACAGCAGTATATTTCCCACTGTCTTTTCCTTTTGCAATCTAAAACTTTCCCTCTAGTATGGATACCTAGCAGATATCTTATTTTTATAAGATAAAGATCTTTATCCCTTCTCCATCCTTAGAGGTGTTGTTTGACTACTTCTTCCCTAGATTTCATACAACTTTCATCCAGGGTTTTTTACATTTATTTAGTTAGCACTTAAATTTGTAAATGAGAAATGCCATACGTGAAAGACTATACATATGTATATTTTTGTATGGTTTAAAGAGGAAAATAAACCAAACAAAAGCCATGCACTCACCATTCATTTTCTTTAAAGTTCCTCGTTAACCTATTTTGTATCTCCTCCCTGCCCCAGTGGCAACACATCTGTCTATCTACCTACCTATCTATCCTATTCATTCCCTTGCTTAGCTTTACTATTAATCCCCATGAATGTATTCCTTTATTTTTATTTTTTAATGTTTATTTGTTTTTGAGAGAGAGAGAGAGAGAGGGAGAGAGAGAGAATGAATGAGCAGGCGAGGGATAGAGATAGGGAGACATAGAATCCGAAGCAGGCTCCAGGCTCCTAGCTGTCAGCACACAGCCGGACACGGGGCTGGAACTCCCAAACTGTTGAGATCATGACCTGAGCCGAAGTCAGATACTTAACCCTCTGAGCCCCTCAGGCGGCCCTCCCCAACCATGAATATATTCCTAAGTAAATAATATGTTGAGTATTGTCTACGTCTGAGCTTTAAGTAAATAGAATCATGCTGTATGAATTCTTCTATAACCCTTTTTCCTGATGTTTTCTGAGATTCATGTTGATTTGGATAGTTTTAGTTAATTTTTGAGTGCTTTATAGTATTTTATCATATGGACATAGTAAAACTTATTTATCCATTTCACTGTTTGTGGACCCTTGGGTGGTTTTCAGTTTTTTGCTACTATATACAATGCTGCTATGAAAATTCTAAATTTTTTAAAAATGTTTATTTGTTTTTTAGAGAGAAACAAAGTGTGAACAGGGGAGGGGCAGAGAGAGAGGGAGAAAAATTCTTAGAAATATCTCCTGGTGCATGTGTGCATCTAGAGGAAGAATTGGCTGAGTTGCAAGATATGCTCATATTCAGCTAGTATTACTAGGCAGAATAATGGCACCTTGAAGATGTCCCTGTTCTAACCGCTGGAATTTATGATTTTGTTATTTTATATGGCAAAGGGAACTTTGCAGGTGAGATTAAGTTAAGGGCCTTGAAATGGGGCCATCAACTGGGATTGTCTGAGTGGATCCATGTAATTGCAAAGGCCCTTAAAAGAGTGGAAGAGGGAGGAGGAAAAGATGTGACAGAGGCTAAAGGGTTGGAGTAATACAGGGTGAGGAAGACTCCCTTAATCCACCTTTGACTTTGAAATAGGAGTCAAGGAAAGCAGGCAGCCTCTCAAGGCTGAAAGAGACAAGGAAATGGGTTTTTCCCTAGAGCTCCCCGAACAAAATGAATCCCTGCCAACACCTTGATTTTAGCTCAGTCAGACCAACCTGACCCATAGAGCTGTGAGATGATAAATTTGTGTTGTTTTATACCATTGAGTTAAAAAAATTTTTTTTAACGTTTATTTATTTTTGAGAGTCACAGAGAGTGAACATGAGCAGGGAGGGGCAGAGAGAGAGGGAGACACAGAATCTGAAGTAGGCTCCAGGCTCTGAGCTGTCAGCACAGAGCCCGATGTGGGGCTCGAACTCATAGACCACGAAATTATGACCTGAGCTGAGGTCAGAGACTGAGCCACCCAGGCGCCCCTATACCATTGAGTTTTTAATTGTTACAGGAATGTATTACTTTGTAGTAACTGCTGTAGCAGTTTGCATGGGTTGCTGTAACAAAAGTACCACAAACCAGGTGGCTTGAGCCACAAATCCATTGTCTCAGTTCTGGAGCCTAGAAATCCAAGATCAAGGTTTTCCCCGGGGTTGGTTTCTTTGCAAGAGCTCAGAGGGAAAGCCTGCCTGACAGCTTCTGGTGGCTTGCTGGCATTCTTAGGCATTTTTCGGGTTGTAGATGTATTACCCTTAATATTACCTTCATCTTCACATGGCACTTCCTCTGTGTCGCTTCACATGGGTTTCTCTCTGTGCCTGTCTTTGTGTCCCAATTTCCCCTTTTTTGTAATGATCTGAAGTCATATAGGATTAGGGCCCACCCTAATGACTTCTGCGAGAAATCCTTATTTCCAAATAAAGTTACCTTCTGAGATACTGAGAATTAGGATTTCAACTTCTTTTTTGGGAAAACACAATTCAACCCATACAAGTGGCAGTAGGAAACTAAGACACTATGGCCAAGTTGAATGCTTTTTCAAAATGGTTATACCCTTTATACTTTTGCTAGAATTCCCTGAAACCAATGACTCCTGTTTACTGACTTTAATTTTTATTAGTTTTTTTTATTAGTCTAGAGGGTGTGAAATGGTATTTCTTTGTGATTTTAATTTGTTATTTCCCTAATTACTAATAAGGTCAAGTACTTTTTATGTTTATGGACTACACTCCTTTTTAAAAAATTTTTTTTAAATGTTTGTTTATTTTTGAGAAAGAGAGACCAAACACAAGTGAAAGAACCGGTAGAGAGAGAGGGAGACACAGAGCCTGAAGCAGGCTCTGGGCTGTCAGCACAGAAACCAATGCAGGGCTTAAACCCACCAACTGTGAGATCATGACCTCAGCTGAAGTAGGACGCTTAACCCACTGAGCCACCCAGGCACCCCTAGACTACATTTCTTATTTGGGGCTTAACTGTTTATGTCTTTTGCTCTTTTTCTCAATAGGTCATGAGCTCTTTATGTTTTCTGGACATTGGACACTAATTATTGATTGAGTTGCAATATCTTCTTTCACTTTTTATGGTATCTTTTGATAACTGAAGTTCCTTTTTTAAAATTTATTAATTTATTTTGAGAGAGAGAGAAAGAGAGAGAGAGAGAGAGCAGGGGAAGGGCAGAAAGAGAATCCCAAGCAAGCCTCGTGCTGTCAGTACAGAGCCTGATTCCGGGCTCAAACTTACAAACCCTGAGATCATGACCTGAGCCAAAATCAAGAATTGGATGCTTAAATGACTGAGTCACCCAGGCATTTGATAACTGAAGTTCTTAATGTTGTCAGATTTACCTATCTTTTCCTCTAATGCTAAGACTCCTTTGTGTCTTATTTATGAAAACTTTCCCTATTGGAAGTCATAATATAGATTTGTATATTGTCTTTTTAACGTTTTAAAGTTTTGCCATTCAAATTTTTTTTTTTACCTATGCAGAATTGCTTTATATGATCCAATCTCATTTTGTATCCAACGGATGTTGTGTCAACACAATTTATTGAAAAATTTATTCTCCATTTATCAGCATTGCTACTTCTGCCATATATTAAGATAAATGTCTGAAGATTTGGTGTATGTGTGAATCTGTATCTGGGCTCTTTTTTTTCAATTTTTATTTACTTTTAAAATTTTTAAATATTTATTTATTTTTGAGAGAGAGAGACAGAGCATGCATGGGGGAGGAGCAGAGAGGGGGGAGATACAGAATCCAAAGCAGGCTCCAGGCTCTGAGTTGTCAGCCCAGAGCCAGACATGGGGCTTGAACTCAAAAACAAGGTCATGACCTGAGCCGAATTTGGACACATAACCAACTGAGTCACCCAGGCACCCCTCTGGGCTCTTTATTAAGTTACATTGGTTAGTTTATGCACTCTGTGTTTATACCACACTGTCTTTAAAAAAAATTTTTTTTTTTATGTTTTATTTCTGAGAGAGAGAGAGACAGACAGACAGATAGCATGAACAGGGAAGGGTCAGAGAGAGAGGGAGACACAGAATCTGAAACAGGCTCTAGGCTCTGGGCTAGCTGTCAGCACAGAGCCTGATGTGGGGCTCAAACCCACGAACTGTGAGATCATAACCTGAGCCAAAGTCAGATGCTTAACTGACTGAGCCACCCAGGTGCCCCTCAATATAAATTTTAGAATCAGCTTGTCAAGTTTCACAAAAAATCCTGTTGAGATCAGCATTGCAATACATCTTTTGAATAATTTAGAGAAGAATTTGCTTTTGATTGAAATTTTTAAGATATTTTTCTAGGAATTTATGTAACTTTTCAAATAATTTTCTTGATTGATAATAACTTTTTATTATCTGTTTAGTCTGTTCAGCATCTGCATTAATGTCCTGTTTTTCATTTTTTTAATGTTTATTTATTTTTGAGAGAGTGCATGTATGTGTGTGAGCAGAGGGGAAGGGGGACAGAAGGTCTCAAGTGGATCCTGTGCTGACAGCAGAAACCTTAATATGGGGCTCGCTTCAGAAACCAGGAGATCATGACCTGAGCCAAATCAGACTTACACGACTGAGCCACCCAGACTCCCCCTCTTTTCCATTTCTAATATCATTTGTATCTTTTTTCTTTGTTTCTTAATTGGCCTTGTAGAAGTTTATTTGCTTTTTAAAAAAACATTTTTTTGGGGTGGGGAAGAGAGAGAGAGTGAGAGAGAGTGAGAGAGAGCGAGCTCACACACATGTATGCAAGTGGATGAGAGGCAGAGACGGAGGGAGAGGGAGAGAATCCCAACAAGCTCTGCTTTGTCAGTGCAAAGCCCAGTGTGGGGCTTGAACATATGATCTGTGAGATCATGACCTGAGCCAAAATCAAGGGGGGGATGCTTAACCAACTGAGTCACCTAGGTGCCTCTATTTGCTTTCTTTTTTAATTAAAAAAACAGTTTTTAATGAGAAAGAGAGAAAGAGAGAGAGAAACAGAGAGTGGGGAGGGAGAGGGGCAGAGAAAGAGGGAGACACAGACTGCAAAACAAGCTTCAGGCTCCAAGCTATCAGGACAGAGCCCAATGCGGGGCTCAAACTCATGAACCAGGGGATCATGACCTGAGCCAAAGTCTGTTGCTTAACCAACTGAGCCACCCAGGCTCCCTGCCTCTATTTGCTTTTTAAACTTTTTTTAAAAAAACCAACTCTTTGGATTGGCAATTATTTTCTATTTTGTTTATGTCAGCTCTTTTATTGTTATTTTTTTCTTTCTTTGAGTTTTTCTTAAAAAAAACAGTTTTTAATGTTTATTTATTTTTGAGAGAGAGAGAGACAGAGACAGAGCACAAGCAGGGGAGGGGCAGAGAGAGAGAGAGAGAGAGAGAGAGAGAGGAAAACACAGAATCTGAAGCAGGGTCCAGGCTCTGAGCTGTCAGTACAGATCCTGACTCAGGGCTGGAACCCACAGACTGCAAGATCATGACCTGAGCTAAAAAGTCAGGTGCTTAACTGACTGAGCCACCCAGGTGCCCCTCTTTGAGTTTATTTTCTTCTTCTTTTTTTGACTTTGTAATTGAGATGTTAAGCCCGTTAATTTTGAGGCTTTTTAGTGTATTCATTTAATATTATACATTTCTCTAAATATTGCTTTAGCTGACTCTCACAAGTTTTGATGTGTAGTATTGTTATTGTTCAGCCCTCAGCATTTTCTAATTTTCATTTTGATTTCCCTTTTGACTATCAAGTTGCTTTGAAATAATACAAATTTGTAATCATACAGGTTTTGTAGTTATTTTATTGTTGTTCTCTGATTTAATTGCCTTGTGGGCAAAGAATGTGGTCTAACATATCATCATCAGTTTTCATGACTGTTTTATGTGCTTGAAAATAATATATATATTTTCAATTTTTAGGTACAATATTTGTTAGCTGTCTGGTAGGTAAAAGTTGTAAAATGTTCTTGTCACATTTTCTGTGTCCTTATTGACTTAACAAATCTTCTTGACCCACCAGTAACTAGGGAGACTATGAAAAATCTTACTGTACTGGGGCACCTGGGTGGCTCAGTCGGTTGAACTTCCTACTGTTGATTTCACCCCAGGTCATGATCTCACAGTTCATGAGACCCAGCCACTGTGGGCTCTGTGCTGACAGTGCAGAGACTGCTTAGGGTTCTGTCTCTTCTCTGCTCCTTCCCTGCTTGTGCTCTATTTCTTTCAAAATAAAAAAAATTGGGGCTCCTGAGTGGCTGAGTTGGTTAAGCGTCTGACTTTGGCTCAGGTCATGATCTCATGGTTCATGGGTTTGGGCCCTGTGTCGGCCTCTGTGCTGACAGCTCAGAGCCTGGAGCCTGTTTTCAGATTCTGTATCTCCCTCTCTCTCTGACACTCCCTTGCTCATGCTGTCTCTCTCTGTCTCTCAAAAAAAAAAATAAAATAAATAAAAATAAAAAAATAAAACATTAAAAACAAACAAACAAAAAACTTAAAAAACAAAATCTCAGGGGGTCCTGGGTGGCTCTGTCGGTTGAGCCTCCGACTTTGACTCAGGTCATGAGCTTGCGGTTTGTGAGTTCCAGCCCCGCATCAGCTTGCTGCTCTCAGCATGGAGCCTGCTTCAGATCTTCTGTCCCCCTCTCTCTGTTCCTCTCCTGCTTGAACTCTCTTTCTCAAAAATAAAGCATTAAAATAAAATCTCACTTTAGTTTCCCCCTCATAGTGTGCAATTTGCTTCTCATGTCCATGAGTGCATAGATGGAGAATAGAACTTTTCAAACTGGATAGAATTACCTATCAAAGGAACAATAAAAATTATGCATGAGGGAAAGGACGGTTCAAATGTCTAAAGAGTTAATGTAGGAAAGTAATGAAAAACTAATTTGATCAGAGTTAGCATATATTTGCAAATTGCCTTTTGTATATGCCAGGCCCCCGAGATACCAAGCACAAGGCCTGTATTGCAAGGAGATCAAACTAATGCAGAGAGAAAATGTAAGTAAATAATTACAATTCAATGTGGAAAGTGTTATAGCAGAGGTATAAACAAGGTACTATGGGAACAGTATGGAAGAAACAACTAACACTCTCCAAGAGGAAAGCTGCAAAGCCTTGAAGAAGTAATTAACAATTGACCTTTAATTTTCAAAGAACATTTCTCCTTGATATAAAATAAGTCAGAAATTATTTCACTACTATGAAAAAATTTCACTCCTATGACTTTAAAAATAATTTTTTAGAATTTATTTTATTTTTTTTAAAATATAATTTATTGTCAAGTTGGCTAACATACAGTGTGCTCTTGGTTTTAGGGATAGATTCCGTGATTCATCGCTTACATCCAATACCTAGTGCTCATCTCAACAAGTGCCCTCTTCAATGCCCATCTCCCACTTTTCTCTCTTTCCTGCCCCTCCCCCCCGCCAATCAGCCCTCAGTTTGTTCTCTGTATTAAAGTTATTCTGGTGTGGGAGCACCTGGGTGGCTCAGTCGATTAAACAGCCATCCCTTGGTTTCAGCTCAGGTCATGATCTCATGGCTCATGGGTTCAAGCCCTGTATCGGGCTCTACACTGGCAGTGGGGAGCCTGCTTGGGACTCTCTTTCCCTCTCTCTCTGTCTCTAATGTACTTTGTCTGTCTCATGTGCTCTGTCTCTCTTTCAAAATAAATAAATAAACTTAAAAAAAAAGTTATTCCAGCATGATTTCTACCTTATTCCAAGTGTGTATGGAGATAAATACTTCTTGTTAACTAAGAGACTGAAAGTCACAGAAATCATACTCAGTCAAATCAGGCAAGCTGTTCATTTTCAGTGACCATTCAATGCTAATAACTAAAAAAGATGTTTAAGCCATTTATCAGAAATGTCAATATCAGTGGTAAAAGTAATATAGGCAATAAAGCAATGTAACTCAGAATCAGAAAAGAGAGATTATCATAAGATATAATAATTACCAAGTGCTTACTATGTGCCAGTCTTAATAACCCTGTGAAATAAGTATTGGGATTCTGTTTTGCAGCTGCACACTAAAGCAGAAAGGTAAATTAACTAGCCCTAAATCACTTAGCTAGTACATAGAAAATACCATAATATGCTGAGTGCCATTTCCAGTGTAAACAAACCCCTAAGAGCTCTCCCAGCTGAAACAACTAAACTACAGGTTTAAACATTTTATAGAATACTTTTTGAAAGGAATCACTGAATAAGAAAATCTCAGATCCCAAAAAAGAACTGAAGGTAGTGTAAGGTAGAAAACATTTCCTTTCTAGGTTCTTTGGCTGGTCTAATAATTAAATTGATATAAAACAGATTACCAGGAGAAAAACAAATTTAACTGCATGTATGGGGGGGTCCCATACAAATATGAAACCCAGAGAAGTGACCAAAGCAGGAATCTTTTATACCCTTCAGACAAAGAAACAATAAATGTATGAGAAATTGAGAAGACAAAGAGGTTTGGGGTTGGGGTAGTAAATTGGTGAAGAAGTAACAAGTTTTTGTTTATACATCTTTCTTTTTTAAAGATTTTTTTTTAATGTTTTATTTATTTCTAGGAGAGAGAGAGAGACAGCGTGAGCAGGGGAGGGTCAGAGAGAGAGGGAGTCACAGACTGAAACAGGCTCCAGGCTCTGAGCTGGCAGTCAGCACAGAGCCCGACGTGGGGCTCGAACCCACGAACCGTGAGATCATGACCTAAGCGAAAGTCGGATGCTTAACCGACTAAGCCACCCAGGAGCCCCTGTTTATACATCTTTCTTTGCTCTTAATTTCCCCATCTCTGGTGGTAAGGATGCTTTCTACCTTCCTGGCACTGGGAGAAGTACCTTTCATAGTGGAGATTTAGCTCTTGCTTTTGAGAGTGCGGGAGACAAAGGGGGGTTAGAGTGTCCATATTGCACTAGCTGTTTCTCAAGTACCTTTATTTTTATTTATTTTTAAATTTCTATTTTTTATTGAGTGTAGTTGACAAGCAGTATTATATTAGTTGCAGGTAAACAGCACAGTGGTTTGACAGTTACATACATGATGAAATACTACGATGAGTGTGGTTATCATCTATCACTATACAAAGTTATTATAGTATTATTGATTGTATTTTCTATGCTAATTCAGAGTAATCAGCATGCCAAAGTGGCAAATTTGGGGATGGCATATTCTGCTCTTCTTTAGTAGGAATTCTGAGAGGGGAGCACACACTAAAACTAGCTTTCATTAGAAGAGTTTCTCGCCATCCTTAGAGACTTTGAACGCTTGCTTCTGTTCAAAGATATGGCCAGGTTCAAGAGACAGAATCTAGAGTCTGTCCAGAGTCAGGAATCTAGAAAGAAACCTTTGCATAAAAGCTGAGACCCCAAAGTGCTACTCCCCCAGTCAAAGGGTAAATGAGAAATAAATATGGCTGTGGATACGAGGTGCCTGTGTTGACTTTGGCACAAGTGAGTTGAGGAGGAATAAAATATTGTAATGTATAACAACAAGAGGACCCTCATGTAATTTTTTTTTTTAATGTAAGCCCCCAACTTGGGGCTTGAACTCATGAACGTGAGATCAAGAATTGTATGTTCTACAACTGAACCAGCCAGGTACCCACCCACACCCAGTTTTTTTTTTTTTTTTTCCCAGTTGTAGTTGACACACATTGTCACATTAGTTTCAGATGTACAAACAACATAGTGATTGGTAACTCTGTATGTGCTCACGAGAAGCACAGCCACCTTCTGTCACTGTATAACACTATTACAATATCATTGGCCGTATTTCCTATACTGTACCTTTCAGTGTGATTTATTCATTCCGTAACTGGAAGCAGATGTCTTTCACTCCCCTTTACCTATTTTACCTATCCTGTAACCTCCTCCCCTCTGGCAGCTAGCAGTTCTCTTTATTTATGGGCCTCTTTCTTCCTTTTTGTTTGTTCATTTGTTTTGTTCTTTAGATTACACATGTAAGTGAAATTATATATGTCTTTCTCCAACTTATTTCACTTAGTGTAATACCTTCTAGGCCCAATCATGTTGTCATACTTCTTTATGTCTGAGTAATTTGATTTTATACACGTGCCACATTTTCTTTATCCGTTCATCTATCGATGGACACTTAGGTTGCTTCCATATCCTAGCTATTATAAATAATGCTGCACTAAACATAGGGGTGCATATATCTTTTTTAAAAAATATCTTTTTGGGGCGCCTGGGTGGCTCAGTCAGTTAAGTGTCTGACTTCGGCTCACGTCATGATCTCATGGTTCGTGGGTTTGAGCCCCACGTTGGGCTCTGTGCTGACAGCCAGGTCAGAGCCTGGAGCCTGTTTCAGATTCTGTGTCTCCCTCTCTCTCTGACCCTACCCTGCTCACGCTGTCTCTCTCAGAAATAAATAAAACATTAAAAAAATAAAAAAAATATCTTTTTGAATTAGTGTTTTCATTTTCTTTGGGCAAATACCCAGTAGTGGAATTACTGGGTCTTATGGTGTTTCTATTTTTTTTTTTTTAATATTTTTATTTATTTCTAGGAGAGAGAGAGACAGCGTGAGCAGGGGAGGGTCAGAGAGAGAGGGAGTCACAGACAGAAACAGGCTCCAGGCTCTGAGCTGGCAGTCAGCACAGAGCCCGACGTGGGGCTCGAACCCACGAACCGCGAGATCATGACCTAAGCAAAAGTCGGACACTTAACTGACTAAGCCACCCAGGCGCCCCTGGTATTTCTATTTTTAATTTTTTGAGGCGCTTCCATACTGTTTTCCACAGTGGCTGTACCTGTTTATATTCCTAGCAGCAGTGTATAAGGGTTCCTTTTCTCCACATTTTTACCAACAGTTGTTATTTCTTGTCTTTTTGATACTAGGCAGGTGTCAGGTGGCATCTCCTTCTGGTTTTAATTTTCATTTCCCTGATGATAAAGATGCTGAGCATCTTCTTATGTGTCTGTTGGCTGGCTGTATGTCTTCTTGGAAAAATGTCTATTCAGATCTGCCCATTTTCAAATCAGATTATGTGTGTTTGTGATGTTGAGTTTTTTAAAATCTTTATATATTTTGGATATTAACCCCTTATCAGATACATCATTTGCAAATGTTTTTTCCCATTCTGTAGGTTGCCTTTTTGTTTTCTTTGTTTTTTAATTTTTTTTAACATTTATTTATTTTTTGAGAGACAAAGAGAGACAGAGCGTGAGCAGGGGAGGGGCAGAGAGAGAGTCAAAGAATCCAAAACAGGCTCCAGGCTCTGAGATGCCAGCACAGAGCCTGACGTGAGGCTTGAACTCACGAACCTTGAGATCATGACCTGAATCAAAGTCAGATACTTAACTGACTGAGCCATCCAGGTGCCCGCCTTTTTGTTTTGTTGCTTCCTTTGCTGTGCAAAAAGCTGTTTATTTTAGTGTAGTCTCAATTGTTTAATTTTACTTTTGTTTCCCTTGCCCAAGGAGACATATGTAGAAAAATGTTGCTAAGGCTGGTGTCAAAGAGATTACTGGCAATATTTTCTTCTAGGAGTTTTATAGTTTCTGGTCTCACATTTAGGCCTTTAATCCATTTTGAGTTTAGTTTTAGTATATGGTTTAAGAAAGTGGTCCAGTTTCATTCTTCCTCATGTAACTGTATAGTTTTCTCAACACCATTTATTGAAGAGACTGTCTTGCCTCCTCTGTTGTGGATTAATTGACCATATTAATGTGTATTTATTTCTGGGCTATTGATCAATATGTCTCTTTTTGTATGAGTACCATACTGTTTTGATCATTATATCTTTGGAGTATATCTTGAAATTTGGGTTTGTGATGCCTGCAACTTTGTTTTTCTTTCTCAAGATTGCTTTGGCTATTTGGGGTCTTTGGCGGTTCCACATAAATTCTAGTTCTGTGAAAAATGCTATTGTTATTTTGATAGGAATTGCATTGGATATGCAAATTGCTTTGAGCAGTATGGACATTTTAACAGTATTCATTCTTCCAGTCCATGAACTTGGAATATCTTTCCATTTGTTTTGACTTTATTTTCTTGCATCAGTGTTTTATAGTTTTCAGAGTACTGATCTTTCAGTTCTTTAAGTTTATTCCTGGGTATTATTTTTGGTGCAATTGTAAATGGAATTGTTGATTTCTTTTTCTGCTACTTCATTATTGTATGAAAACATTACAGATTTCTGTATGTCATTTTCTATCCTGCAACTTTACTGAAGTCATTTATTACTTCTGATAGTTTTTGGTAGAGTCTTTAGGGTTTTCTGTGTCTTGTATTATTTCATCTGCTATAGTGACAGTTTTACTTTTTCCTTATAAATTTGGATGCTTTTTACTTATTTCTTGTCTAATTGCTGTGGCTAGGACTTCCCATACTATGTTGAATAAAAAGTGATGAGAATGGGCATCCTTGTCTTAAAGGAAAAACTGTTTTTCACCTTGAATACAATATTAACTGTGGATTTTTCATATATATATATATGGCTTTTTAATGTATATATTCTCTCTAAACAGACTTGAGCATTTTTATCATGAATGGATGTTGAATTTTGTCAAATGGTTTTTTTGTATCTATTGAGATGGTGATGTGATTTTTATCCTTCATTTTGTCAATGTGTGTCATGTTGATTTGTGGGTATTGAACCATCTTTGTTTTGCTGGAATAAATCCCACTTGTTCATGGGGAATGATCCTTTTAATGTATTGTTGAGTGCAGTTTACTGTATTTTGTTGAGAATTTTAGTTTCTATGTTCATCTGGGATACTGGCCTGTAGTTTTTGTTGTTGTTTTGTTTTTTGGTTATTGTTTGTTTTTGTAGCATCAGGGTAATGGTGGCCGTGCAGAATGTATTTGAAAGCTTCCCTTTTCCTTCTATTTTTTGGAATAATTTGAGGAGAATAAGAATTAACTGTCCTTTAAATATTTGGTAGAATTCACCTGTGAATCCATCTGGTCCTGGACTTTTGTTTGGGAGTCTTTTGACTACTGATTCAGTTTCATTACTAGTAATCAATCTGTTCAAATTTTCTATTTCTTCCTGATTCAGTGTTGGAGAATTGTATGTTTCTTTTCTCTTCTCTTCTCTTCTTTCTTTCTTTTGTTCTTTCTTTTTTTTTTTTTTTTGGTGGTGAAACACACATAAAATTTATCATTGCAACCAATTTAAAGTGTGCATTTTAGTGGCATTAAGTACATTCTCACTGTTGTGCAACCATCACTACCATCCATCTCTAAAATGTTTTTACCTTCTGAAACAAAACCTATAATCATTAAATAACTCTCTATTCTGCTTCTCCCCACCCTGCCCCTGATAACTGCCATTCTACTTTCTGTCCCTATGAGTTTGACTACTTTAGGTACCTCATATAAGTGGAATCCTACAGTATTTACCTTTTTGTGACTAATTTATTTCACTTACCATAATCATTGTTGGAATTTTCATAGGTTTTGCTTTGAATTCATAGATTGCTTTGAATAGTATTGACATGTTAACGGTATTACATCTTACCATCCATTAACATGGGATAGCTTTCTATTTATTTTTCTATTTATTGGTGTTTTAATTTCAGCAGTGTTTTATAGTTTTCAGTGTAGGAGTCTTTTTCCTCTCTGGTTAAGTTTTTTTCTAAGTATCCATTTTGCTGCTATTGTAAATGGACTTGTTTCTTAATTTCATTTCTGAATTGTTCATTGTCAGTGTATAGAATACAGCTGATTTATATGTGTTGATTTTGTGTTTGCAGCTTTCCTGAATTTGTTTATTCTAACAGGTTGTGTTTGTGTGAGTGTAATCTTTATGGTTCTCATTTAGTTAATTTTTTTAAAAACTAAGGCTTAATTAAGTTATCATTATTATTTTTTTAAGATGATTTTATTTTAGAGGAGTTTAAAGTTCACTGGAAAATTGAAGGGAAGGTAGAGAAATTTCCCATATACCCTTTGCCCCCATACTGGCATAATCTGTTCCATCGTCAACATCTCCCACAGGATTCGTTACAACTGAGGGCCTACGTACATTGAAACTTCATAATCACTCAAAGTCCATACTTTACAGTATGTTTCACTCTTGGTGTTGTACAATCTATGGGTTTAGATAAATGTATAATGACAAGTATGCATCATTATGGAAAATGTAAAAATATTTTCGCTGCTCTAAATATCATCTGTGCTCTGCATATTTATTCCTTCCCCAGTCCCCACCCTTGGCAGCCACTAATCTTTTTACTGTATTCCTTACTTTTGCCTTTTCCAGAATTATAATTGGAATAGTAAAATACTTAGTTTTTGCTGAAATTAATTCTATATATACAGACTGAGAAAACACAAGTGAAAAATGTAAACTGGTCCCAAGTGACTGTAAATTCAGATTCCTCAAATAATTCCCACAGATAAAAATTGAGCAGTGCATTCATCAAAAATCCATAAAACATGCAGGGAAACAAGGCACAATGAGTAAGGACATGCAGAAAAATGTATACAGCAAAAAATCACACCCCAAAAGCTTTCAGAGGTCAGAAATGTCATATACTAGATATAGGAAATGTTAATCTGTTTAAAGAAATGAAATAGAAAGTTGGGAAAAAGATGGGTTAACAGAGAGTCAACAGAACAGTCATACAGATTTGAAAATTAGAACTTCTGAAAATGAAAAAAATTACCACAAATTGAAAACCTGATGCACATGTTAATTAGCAGTTGAGGGCAGAATTCGTGAACCAGAAGATAGATCCATAGACACTATCCATAATATTTTGCAGAGAAAAAAAGAGATGGGGATGAAGAGAAATAGAGCAGCTTGGAGAATGAGGAGAAAAAGTTTAACATGGATTTAACTGAAGTTCTAAAAGGCTATAAGAAAATGGAAAACAGGCAATATTTGAGGAGATAATGGCTGTAAAGTTGAATTTTATAGCTCTGATGAAAAATACCAACTGATAGCCAGAAAGTCCTCTGAGTCTTAAGCAAAATAAGTAAAAAGAAATCCACCCCAGATGTATCATTGCAAAATTCAGAACACACAGGAAAGAGAAGTACTAAAAGAAGTCAGAGAGAAAAAAAAGAATGTCAATTATACTGAAAGGTGACTTATTAATAGCAACAGTAGACCCTGAAAATAGTAATGTCAATCTTCGTGTGCTGAGGGAAAGCAATGGTCCAACTAGAAACCAGTGTCCAGCAAAGCTTTCTTTCTGGGAAGAGAACAAATTAAAATCATTTGAGGGCAGCAAAAATTGGGAATTTTTCTCACCAAAAATATATATAGTTCAGGCATAAAGAACTGAAATCAAGAAGAAATGCTGATAATAGATATGTAGGTAAAACCAAGCAACTGTGATGTTACAAAACATTACCAGCAATGCCTAATTTGTGACTAGAGAATGAGCTAGGACTAAATCAGTAGAAAACAATAGCATTTACACTGGAAGGAAAAATTAGGATAGTGAGACTCCATATGAAGATATTTCAGGTTTGGGGTATGTGGAGGTTAGTGGTATCTTTAGTGTCATTAGTTACCATAGAGAATGGAAAGTTGCTGGCTTGGGAGAAGTGACCAAAAGCTTGGCTTTCTCGGGTAACAGCTTGTTATTTTCTTATGAATGCTCTTGCTTCCTGGGATATATAAGCTCCCTGAGAACAAGGCTCCAACATTTCTAGTTTGTGTTTCTCATAGTACATTTGTGAGTTCACAGTGGTTATCTGTGTCTGTTTTTACTCTTATTATCATTTTTCATCATAGTTCCATGTTACCCTTGAGTAAAGGAAAGAACTGTAGGTGGAGATGAGTTCCAGTCTTTGGTATTCTCATTAACAGGAAGTTGTGTTGCACAATGTCAAAGCCAGACTGCTTGAGTTTAAATGGCATTTCTGCCACTTATAGGATGTTGGGCATGTTATTTAACAAACTGTGTAAAATGAGGGGGTAATAATAACATCTGTCTCACTGCTGAGAGATGTTGTTAGAGAATTAAATGAATTAATAACCTGGAAAATTCCTGGAACAGTGTCTGGTACCTGGCAAGCTGTCAATAGTTAATTGTTAGTGTTGTTGTTACTAACAGTTAAAATTTCATCTTCAAATTGCTTGATAGTTTATTCCAAATTACTCTAAAATCAATGGTAAGAGTAATAAATTTAGATCTTTCAAAGAATACCTTTTTATTATACCAATAGTTCTCTTGCAACCTGTATTAAGTAGAAAAGTCTTCTATAAGGGATTATATAGGGGAAATTCTTTCAGCAGTTGCCAGTATTAGGACAACAAAGAAAAGATACTATTGATGATTTAAAAATTGATTCAAAGGGTTTATTGGGGATTTCTTACCTTTTGAAGTTTCAGACTTCAAGGTTAAGAACCTTTGGTCTACAAGATAAAGAATTTGTCAGTTATTGCAACCCTAACTTACTGTTCCCTATAATTTTTTGTTCCAGTTTGTCATTTCGGAGTTTGAGGTACATTAGAACTTCAAAAAAGTGTCCTTACCCATAACTATCGCTTCATAGTTCACTACTAAGCCTGTTGACAGCTATGTAGCCCTACCCCAGGGATGGTAAGAGGGAGACAGAAGATAAGAGAACAGAAGGAAGAGAAATGGTATGTAAAGTGGCTCCTCCAACCCTGTTTCTTACTCCAGTCAGCCTTAGGCACTGCACTGTACTGTGTTTAGATAAAGTTCTGTGAGGATCTTCTACTATGTAAATGGTAATGGTTTAAAGTGGACAAAAATATGTATGGATGTGAATTTTTACAAATATATGAGGAAATATTTTTTCTTAAGGGGAGAAATGCCTACTTATACTTAGTAAACGCCAGTGTGTATCATTATATGTCATTTATTGTTTTCTTCTCTTGTAAAAATAAGCGCCATATAGAATTGGCTTTAATATCTGAAAATTAATTTCTTCAGCAGACACTGCTAAGCCATTCTGCCAGGAGCTATGAGGGCTACGAAGAAGAATCATGTAAGGATACAGCACCCCGAGGTTTACTGTAAGATAAAAGTGAAGATTTTATTTTAAATTAGACAGAAGGGCATTGTAATATTATAATGTCTGAGGAGGGCTCAATGAATAACACCCATATTCCCTGCCCAAATTCTGAACAAATTAAAAAAAAGCATGACAGATAAGAGATCAAAATACCTTTATTCCTGATAAAGCTTATACTGGAGGACTTGCCTTACTATGCAGGCAATTGTTTTCTTAATACTGAAGCCCAGAGTTAAATAGACATACCTGCTCACAGGCAGGACAGGGCCAGGAACGTCCTTCCTATTTGTAGAGAAGCCTAACCATGGAGGAGCACTGGAGAACTCTTTCCAGCTAGCAGGTAGGCTCCCAAGAGTAAAAACATAGGTACAGTTATGCTTACATAACTCTTTAGTCTAAATTCACCAATCATGTAACTCACTAATACCTTTCTAGAAAAAAAATAGTGAGAGATAGAGAGAGGCCAGAATTATTAGGGAAGATTGCTCCTCATAGAAACCATACGATTGAGGAAAAGGCATTGCCTTTCAACATGAAAATAATCATTTTAATCTCAGAATCTTTTACGTAACAAATATTTTAAGTCTTGCATTCCCTTGTTTTTGCAAATGTAGTTTTTACATAGTTGCATGGAGTGTACATAATTTTAAAACTGAGGCTAGAATAGACCTTCCTTCATTGCTTCCTGTCTTGACAAAATTGAGTCACTTCCCTCTCATTGTGCATCTGTTATTACTTTTAACACTCAATTTTATTTGTGTTGACAGGTCTTTCTTACCTCTTTATTTTGTGTGATTTTATTTTATTTTATTATTTTTTAAAGTTTGTTTATTTATTTTGAGAGAGAGCATGAGCAGGGAAGAGGCAGAAGGAGGTAGAGAGAGAATCCCAAGCAGGTGCTATACTGTCAGCGCAAAGCCTGATGTGGGGCTTGACACCACAAATTGTGATGCTCATGACCTGAGCTGAAGTCAAGAGTTATTTACTTAACTGACCGAGCCACCCAGGCACCCCAGTAGTTTTTTATATTCTAAGAAACCTTTGTCTACTTGAACATCTCAAAGATATTCTTATGTTTTCTTCTGAGAGCTTTATGGTCTGTGTTCTAACCTGAATTAATTTTTTTACGTATGGATTGAAGGTCAAGATTTCTTTTTTCCGTGTAGATAACTAGTTGCTTCAGCACCGTTACAAAGACTGTTCTTTCTCCCATTGAATTGACTTGGCATCCTTGTCTACAACCAATTGGTAATATGTTTGTGGGTTTACATAACAGAATTCTAATCTTAGTTTTCTTTTTTTTCTGATATAAACTCTAATAAAATAAAATGAAAACCAGGAGTAGAACCTAGGGTCAGAAAGATGGTACTTGAATTTGATTATATTTTATAGTTTTTTAGTCTTATTGTTTGAGAATACATTCTGAGTTCATCCAAAAAATGGAAGAAGCTTATCTCTTCTTATTTTAAGTCTCTTCTATTCTTAAACCAAATCACTCTGAAGATTGGGGAAGTAATCCAGGCTCTGGTATGAGGCCCATGGCACAGGTTGAGGTAACCCATGATCATTACCCTGTCAGGTTAGGACTTAATAAAAATAGCTTACATATATGATGAGCATTTCTTATGTGTTTGACATTGTACAAAGTGCTTTATTATAAACAATCTCATTTACTCCAATATCAATATCAATATCAATATTAATATCAATATCTCATTTGTCCTATACCCAAACCTTAGGTGCTTAGCTTTTATATTTTTTAATTAAAAATTGTAAATTATCATAATAAAATGAACTTTTTGTCATATAGTTCCATATGGTAATGGTTTATGTACTATAGATATGAGTATGGATTTGTGGATTCATCATACTGATCAGAATGCCGAATAATTCCTTTACCCTCAAGATTCTCTTGTACTCTGTCTTTGTAGTCCTATCTTCTCTCCTTTCCTTTTTTTTTTTAAAGTGTTTTCTTTCTTTTCTTTTTTTTAAATTTTTATTTATTTCTGAGAGAGAGAGAGAGACAGCATGAACAGGGGAGGGTCAGAGAGAGAGGGAGACACAGAATCTGAAGCAGGCTCCAGGCTCCGAGCTAGCTGTCCGCACAGAGCCTGATGCGGGGCTCGAACCCGCGAACCGTGAGATCATGACCTGAGCTGAAGTTGGACGCTTAACCGACTGAGCCACCCAGGCGCCCCTGTTTTATTTATTTCTGAGAGAGAGAGAGAGAGGCAGGGTGAGCAGAGGAAGGTCAGAGAAAGACGGAGACACAGAATCTGAAACAGGCTCCAGGCTCTGAGCTGGCTGTCAGCACAGAGCCTGACGCGGGGCTCGAACCCATGAACTGTGAGATCATGACCTGAGCTGAAGTTGGACACTTAACCTACTGAGCCACCCAGGCGCCTCTCTTCTCTCCTTTCCTAACTTGCCAACCACTAACCCTCTTTCATTGTAGTTTTAACCTTTTTGAGAATGTCAGAATCAAACAGTATGGAACCTTTTGAGATTGGCTTCTTTCATTTATCGTAATGCCTTATGACTAGAACTGCTATCAGCATTCATGTAAAGATTTTCGTGTGAATGTGAGTTTTTATTTCTCTAGGATAAACACCTAGGAGTAGGGTTGCTAGGTCATGTGATAAGTGTATGTTTAACCTTATAAGAAATTGCCAGTAGTTTTCCAGAGTGGTGGTGCCATTTTTCGGTCTCACTGAAAGTTCCAGTAGCTCCACTCACCAGCACTTGGTATTGTTACCATTTTTCATTTTCATTATTTTTAATGTGTGTAATGGTATCTAATCTGAGTTTTAATTTGCATTTCTCTGGTGGCTGCTAATGACTTTGAACGTTGTTTTTCTTTTTCCCATTATATATCATCTTTGGTGAGGTAGGTATAAAGGTTCGGGCCTTTTGTTGAATTTGTAATTTGCCAATTTTCCTCCCCTCTATAGCTTGACTTCTCATTCTATGAACTTTTTTTCAGAGAGCAAAGATTTAAGTTTTGATGGAGTCCAGTTTATCATTTTTTTTCCTTTTATGGATCATGCTTTAGGTGTCATGTTTAGGAACTCTTTCTCTGACTTCAGGTCATGAAGATTTTCTCTTATGTTTTCTTCTAAAAGACTTATAATTTTATATTTTACTTTTAGATCTAGGATCTATTTTGAATTAATTTTTCTTAATAAATAGTTAAGTTTGGGTTCATGTTTTTCTACCTACAGATGTCCCTTGACTGGCCTTGGTACCTTAATCAATAATCAGTTTAGCTATATATACATACATATATTTATTTTATTTTATTTTATTTTATTTTATTTTATTTTATTTTATTTTATTTATTTAAATGTTTTATTTATTTCTAGGAGAGAGAGAGAGACAGCGTGAGCAGGGGAGGGTCAGAGAGAGAGGGAGTCACAGACTGAAACAGGCTCCAGGCTCTGAGCTGGCAGTCAGCACAGAGCCCGACGCGGGCCTCGAACCCACGAACCGCGAGATCCTGACCTAAGTGAAAGTCGGACGCTTAACCGACTAAGCCACCCAGGCGCCCCTATATATATATATTTTAAAGACTTATGAAATGTTTATTTCTTGGAGAGTGTTAGAGAGTGTTCCAACACTTTGTTGGAGAGCGTTCTCTTCTATTTTCAGAAAAGAGTATGAGGAATTGTTTGTTTGTTTGTTTGTTTTTGTTTTTGAAATGTTTGGAAGAATTTGCCAGAGATACCATCTAGGACTAGAAATTTCTTTTTCTGTTTGGAAAGTTTTAAACTATGTATTAAGTTTATTTAATAATTATAGGATTGTTCAGAGTATCTATTTCATTACTGATGAATTTTGATAGTTTGTAGTTTTCAAGGAGTTGGTCCATTTAATCTGGATTACCTATATGCAAAGAGTTGTTTGTAGTAGTCTTTTGTTACCCTTTTAAATTCTGTATGGTCCGTAGTGATATCCCTCTTTCAGTCCTGCTATTGGTAATTTGCATCTTTTCTCTCATTTTTCTCTATCAGTCTTGTTATAGGTTTATTTTTTTATTTATTTATTTTTTTTAAAGTAGGCTTCATGCCCAGCACAGTGGGAGAGGGGAGGTGCACAGGGCTTGAACCATCAATCTTGAGATGAAGACCTGAGCTGAGATGGAGAGTTGGATGTTTAACCAACTGAGCCACCCAGGCTCTCCCTCCCCCTTTTAAATCACATTTATTAACATCACCACCATTCATTCATTCATTCATTCATTCATTTAAAAATTTAAAAAGATAGTTGCTATGCCCAGTGTGGGGTTTAAATTCTTAACCCCAATGTTAAGATTCACACGCTATACTGACTGAGCCAACCAGGAGCTGAAGTTTTATCTTTTTTAAAGTCTTTTCAAAGAATCAGCTTTGGTTTTATTATTTTCTATATATTGTTTTTCCCTTGTCACTTTCATTGATGTCTGATCTTATCATTGTTTACCTTCTTTCTGCTTGCTTTAGGTTTATTTTGTTCTTTTTCTAGTTTGTTCAGGTAGAAGCTTAAATTACTGATTTTTAGATTTTTCTCTTTTTCCCTTTTTTATTTATTTATCATGAGAGAGAGACAGCATGCAAACAGGGAAGAGAGAGAGAGAGAGAGAGAGAGAATCCCAAGCAGCCTCTGCAGTGTCAGCACAGAGCCTGATGAGGGGCTTGAACCTATGAAACTGCGAGGTCATGACCTGAGCTGAAACTGACAGTTGGTGCTCAATGGACTGAGCCACCCATGCGCCCCTCTCCTTTTCTAATATAAGCATTTAATGTTTTATCTTTTCCTCTAAGTAAAATCCTGTCTGCATGCCATAAATTTTGATATGTTGTATTTAATTTTTATTCATTTCAAACTATTTTGTAGTTTCCCTTTGAACTTCCTCTTTGAACTATAGCTTATTAGAAGTTTTAGTTTCTAAGTGTCTGTAATATTTCTGTTCTCTTTTTGTTACTGATTTCTAGTCTAATTTCATTATGGTTAGAAAGCATACTTTCATATGATTTCAGTTCTCTCCATATATTTGGTTCACATATATCATATTGTCTCTGCTGTATTTACCCTGGATGGACTTGCTAGGTTGTAGGTTATGTCTGTCTTTAGTTTTGCTAGGTAATGCCAAACAGTTTTTCAAAGTTTGAAAAAAGTTGTACTAATCTGTTACTGCTCCCTAACATCCCCCTCTGCACCTGCCCTAGAACTGGATATGGGTATACTATATCCTCCTCAGACCTACTGTGTGTTTGATCTATTCATTATCTCCTTATTTAACTTTAAACCCTTCTAGTCTTAAAGGACAACTAACCCCTATGGGAATATTTTTCTCATCTTTCATGAATTGAGATTATATATACCCCCAAATTTAGGGTGATCATACATAGTAAGCATACTGAAGTTGAAATTTCAAGTAGGTTTGGGTTAGCATCCTCAATTTCTTACTGAGAAATCAAGTTTCTCATTGATAATGGATTTTTGTCTGTGAAACAAGATCTAAGTCTGCATGTAGCCTGAGTAAGTCTATCTGTGCTACAGGTGGGCATCGTCAGTCCTGTTATAGTTGCTGATATAAGTCTATACCCTGGGGACGAGATTAAATTTTCATCCATATTTATTTCAAGAATGCATGACTTAAGTGGTTGAATATTTTAGTTGGATGTAGGTAGAAGAAATTCTGTACCCATATGAGATTTATACCTGACTTCTCCCCTTCTCCCACCAGTCTTTTCACTGCTTGATTGTCTTTTTTCTTTTTTTTCTTTTTTTTAAAAGATAGTCTTCTTATCTGACAGGGATACACGTCTTCTGTTTGAATTCTACAGATCACTCATAACTTTGTCTGAATCTGTATTCTCCAAACTTAGGTGCTAATGATAAATATTTAATGTCCTTAAAGAAGAGCTGATTGTGGGTGTTTACTATATTTTATAACCTCCCTAATACAGATTATGTAACTTTTAGTGCTGAATCTATACTTTAAAGAAAATAATGTCAGTGATTAACAGAAGTTGCTTAGGTCATGGAATTAATTTGAGATTATTGAAATAGTGGTCAGTTTCTTTCTTTTTTTTCTTTTTTTTTTACATCTTTTTAAAATGTTTTATTTATTTCTAAGAGAGAGAGACAGCATGAACAGGGGAGGGTCAGAGACAGAGGGAGACACAGAATCGGAAACAGGCTCTAGGTTCTGAGCTAGCTGTCAGCACAGAGCCTGATGCGGGGCTCGAACCCATGAACCGCGAGATCATGACCTGAGCCAAAGTCAGACGCTTAACCTACTTAGCCACCCAGGCGCCGCAAGAGTGGTCAGTTTCTAAGACATAGAAGGAAGATTTTCTTTCTTGGGAATAATTTACTTCAAATCGAAACAGTATTTTCAATTTTAAATGACAAGAAAACATCTAGCTTTTTTTAATGTTTAAAACTTGGTGGGGCATCTGGGTGGCTTAATCGGTTGGGTGTCTGACTCTTGACTTTGACTCAGGTCATGATCTCATGGTTTGTGGGTTCAAGTCCAGCACTGGGCTCTGTGCGGACAGTGCAGAGCCTGCTTGAGATTCTGTTTCCTTCTCTCTCTGCTCCTCTCTGCTTGCTCTCCATCCCTTGCTTAAAATAAATTAAAAAAAATAAACTTAAAAAATAAGTAAACAATCCTTCACTTTCCTTAAAAAACCAAAAAACTTGAAAAGAAAGGTCAAGGCCAAATTACATTTATGCTCATTTTAAATAATAAAATACCTTAACATCTGTTTAACTTAAAAATAAGCGAGAGTGTTAAGTGTTTACTTAAAAAAAGAAAACTTGAGACTTAGAGTCTACTTATAAAAATAAGCCAGTATTTGTATTTTGTTTTTCAAATATTTATTTATTTATTTTGACAGAGCGTGTGTGTGCAAGTGGGGAGAGGCAGAGAGAGAAGGAGGGAGGGAATCCCAAGCAGGCTCTGTGCTATTAGTGCAGAGCCCCACTCAGGGCTCATACTCACGAATTATGAGATCATGACATGAGCCAAAATCAAGAGTTGATGCTTAATTATCTGACCCACGCAGGTGCCCTGCAATGTTATTTGTTAACTGAAAGTTTCATTCTTTTATTAAAATAATTTTTATTTTAAAATATTTTTTATTTATTTCTAGGAGAGAGAGAGAGAGAGAGATAGAGAGAGAGAGACAGCGTGAGCAGGGGAGGGTCAGAGGGAGAGGGAGTCACAGACTGAAACAGGCTCTAGGCTCTGAGCTAGCTGTCAGCACAGAGCCCTACGCGGGGCACAAACCCACGAACCGCGAGATCCTGACCTAAGCGAAAGTCGGACGCTTAACCGACTAAGCCACCCAGGCGCCCTTATTAAAATAATTTTTAAAATAAAAAGACTCAGAAGGCAAGCTTATTGTTTTAAGTAAATATTACTTATATTTGTTTCTTTTGATAATGATGATTTTGTAAAATTTGACTGAAGTATCTTCCAAATAGCCTTGTTTTACTTACAGATGTGAGAATGAAAAAGCCAGACACTTGGAACAAAAAATAAGATAATTCCAGTTAGGGTGCCTTTTACTAAAATGAAACTCTGATTTGTGAAGAATATTAATTGTCAGGTAGTAAAGATCTAAAATTTTGTATAGGTAGAAAAACTACTAAGTTGTGACTTCCTAAATTTTATTTATATAAATAATTTATAATAAACTTGTAATAAGTTATGTTGAATTGATTTGAAATATTTGAATCCTGAAATACAGTGTGGAAGTTGTATCCTAAAGTACATGAAAGTTGAAAAATATTTAAGTGATTGACTATGTTGTTAATTATGAAATGTTGAACTTCTGAAGGTTTTTCTGGAAATTTGATTGGTTTTGCTGTCAACCAAAGATATTTTAAGCCCATTTGATGCATCATACCTTGCTGTACCAAGAGCAGATGGAAGTCCCTGGGGAACTTTTCTCACTGACACATAATTTGAGATAGAATGATAGTTAAGGAGCTATAAAACATAGTCCTGAGGTCACCACTATTTCTGTGTTATTTGCTTAACAAACAGATTTCTTTTTTCTCACAGATAATATGGATGACATGCAATTCAGTTTACTTATTAGCATCTAATCAATGAACATATTTTAGAGTCATAATTCTAAAAGTGAAATGGATGCTAATTGGAACAGCTTTAGGAGTTTACTCAGATGAATTCCTTACTCAGATAATTTCCTTTTTTTGAATATTGCAAAATGCCCTTTATGATTACAGAGATTCAAAAAGTTTCTGAATAGATAGGAGATTATGTTCTTTTAAAATTGCACTCATAATTTTATTGTTGCGATAGTAACTTGGAAGTATGCAGTTTGCCTGTTTATTTCATTTTATTGAAATTGAGTTTTGCTGTTGTTTTTGGCAAAGAAATTAAAATTTTCACATATATATGTATATTTTTTTCCATAAGGAAAACATGAGTGTTTTCAAGAAATTAGAGATTAGAATGTGAAATATTTTTTGTATACAAAGCATTCTATCGATCTTATAACATCAAAGAATTGCATGTTTTAAAGCTTAGAGAAAAAAATGGATACACTGAATCCTAGCAACTGAAGGCAAATAGACAGATACGTCAGTGCTACACTTATGTCAGCAGTTTGTTCTGTTTGCTTGGGAACTCTTTTGTTTTAGTAGTGTGTTTACAATGAGGCCTTTCAGTGGAGGAGGACTGCATGACTAAATATGTACTCTGTATTGTCTGAGGACATTCTGTATGTAAACTTGAAGACTTCTGTATACAGGCATATTTATTGTTATTTAGCTATTGATATTTAGTCTTACTGTATTTTCTTTCTCCAAATTATTATATTTGTTCATATTTGATAACTAGCAGTAGGCTTTGCATTTCTTTTTTTAATTCTTTTTTTAATTAAGTTTATTCTTTTTTTGTATTTTTGTTTGTTTTCTTTTAAAATTTTTTAACATTTATTTATTTTTGAGAGATAGAGACAGAGTGTGAGCAGGGGAGGGCAGAGAGAGAGGGAGACACAGATTCTGAAGCAGGCTCCAGGCTCTGAGCTGTCACCCCAGAGCTTGACGCATGGCTTGAACTCACAAACTGTAAGATCATGATAACCTGAATCAAAGTTGGCCACTTAACTGAAGGAGCCACCCAGGCACCCCTAAATTTTATTCATTTTTGAGAGAGAGAGAGAGAGCGCGAGAGAGAGAGTGAGCGCAAGCTCACACAAGCGGGGGAGGGGCAGAAAGAGAGGAGACACAGAATCTGAAACAGGCTCCAGGCTCTGAGCTGTCAGCATGGAGCCCCATGTGGGGCTCAAACCCACGAACCATGAGATCATGATCTGAGCCAAAGTTGGACGCTTAACTGACTGAGCCACTCAGGCACCCAGGCTTTGCATTTCTAATTATGGTGTCTTTGCATGGAACATGGAGTCTGTTTCCAGCTAAGTTATTAAAATTAGATCTATATGGCCAAGCCACTTGATGTGTTTTTAAGATACAATTTTAGGTATTAGAGGTAGAATAATCTCGATTGTTCTTGATCAAGGCCTATAGTTTCGTTGTGCCTTAATTTCCTTAAAGGTTACTATGAAAAGTATTTATTCAGGGTTTTAAATGTGTCACTGAGTGTTAAAATGAAATTCAGAGTATTCCAAGCACTACGGGATTTTGTGTGTGTTTCCCTGGTGGGGGCACGACAGAAGTTATCTAGGTGGAAGAGTTTACGATTGCAGGTTTGGAGTTTAGAAAGAGAGGATGAGACCAGAGACGTATTTTATTTTATTTTAATTTTTTAAAATAATTTTTTAAACATTTATTTATAATTGATAGAGCATGAGTAGGGGATGGGCAGAGAGAGGGGAAGATACAGAATCTGAAGCAGGCTTCAGGCTCCCAGCTGTCAGCACAGAGCCTGATGCTGGGCTTGGACTCATGAACCATGAGATCATGACCTGAGCCAAAGTCACATGTTTAACTGACTGAGCCACCGAGGCACCCCCAGAGATGTATTTTAGAAGTTACTCAATGTATTTCATGGAAGGCCTGCTATATGCCCCTGGAGTTCATGCAAACTACAAGATTGGCTTCCTTGCCCATGGATTTGATAGTCAACTAGATTCTGGAGGGAGAACTGTTTGCCTGGAAGGTCACAGTTGAAGCTTGTTGATGAATAAGACTGAGGAAAAAAAGAGTACAGATGGAATTAAATTAAGGACAAATTGACTTTGGGAAGTTTCTATATTGTGCAGGTTTGGGGAAGAAAAGACAAAGATTATGGGAGGTACCTATATTTAGTGGTTGGCATGAGAAAGAAGAATAGTGAAGAAAACAGAACTAGAGTAGTAGCATGTGGAGAATTTACCATAAAGCTAATTACACTTAAGCTTCAGGGTCTCTCACTTGTGCAGTTTTTTCCCCAATTCTTTGGGAGAAAGGTATTCACATGACCATGTGTTTCTGCAGTATTTCAAAAAATAAGTTATTTTAAGTTGCTGTCTCTTTTCATTCTTGACTTACCCTCATATTGTACTGAAGAGACTACAGACATTTTTGGGATCTAGCTAAGGGAAAACTGAGTTAAAGTTATAATTAGTTTGAGTGGCATCTATTTATTTGGCTCATTGTCACTTTGGAGTATGTATAAATTTTTTTCCAACTGCTCTGCTATATGAATGAAACCTAGAAATACTCTTTTTAAAAAATGTTTATTTATTTATTTTGAAAGAGGGGGCAGGTGCAGAGAGAGACGGAGAGAGACTCCCAAGCTGAGACTTTCCACACTGACAGCGAGGAGCCTGACGTGGGGCTTGATCCCATGAACAGTGAGATCGTGACTTGAATGGAAACCAAGAGTCAGATGCTTAGCCAATTGAACCATCAAGGTGCCCCTAGAAATATTCTTATGTTCTATGCTGATTCAGCATTTTGGTACAAAGATGCCAGGCCAGAGATCATGAACATGTTATGCAGTTCCTGACACTGGAAGTGTGTGGGTAGGGTAAGAGAAACACGATTTAAAACACACAGAGCCAGAAGCTAATCTGGGAAGAATTCTTCTGAAAGCCTGTAAACGAAAGAAATGACTGCAGGATTCCCCAAAGTGGACAAGAGTACCAAAATTTTATATGATATGGACCAGTAACAGTTTGTGTGCCTAAAAGATTATCTTCTAAAATGTAAATAACAATTTAGTCTTTAGGACGTTTTTAAAATCTCTTTATAGAAAATTTTATATATCATTGTCATGTGAAGAGGTGATCATAAAACATATGCAGCAAAAATGTGGAAAAGTATTCTAGAAATGTGCCAGGGAATTTATTGCTAGAGTTATTTTTTTCTGGATTTTTTTGATGTTTGTGATATGGTTTCCCCCCTCATGCTGGATAGGTACTCATCTTTGCACCTAATTTTACATTTGAAAATTTTTTAAACATTCATTTATTCATTTTTAATTTTAATTTTTTTAAAAAAATTTTTGTTTATTTTATTTTTTTATTTTTTGAGAGAGAGAGAGACAGAGTACGAATGGGGGAGGGGCAGAGAGAGTGGGAGACAGAGTATCTGAAGGAGGCTCCAGGCTCTGAGCTGTTAGCACAGAGCCTGATGCGGGGCTTGAACCCACAGACTGTGAGATCATGACCTGAGCCGAAATCAAGAGTTGGCCTCTAAATGGACTGAGCCACACAGGAACCCCTCTAATTTTGTATTTGTAATCTTATTATTATTATTATTATTATTTTACCTTAAAGAGGTCCTCGTAAATTCTTTTGAAGTTTATACCCAACAAAAACTGAGGGGCAGGAAATCATGAATGTCAAGAGGAGACAATTTAAAGATGGAGGATGTGTTGTGTTTTAAATGATACATTGAGGTAGCTAAGGAAGACAGTTTGATTTAGTGATGGGTATCATTGTTGATTTTTAGGACTGAATATGAATTTGGGAGTGGGAAGTAGAGGTTATGCAATTTTTGAAGAAAGTGGCATTGGAGTCAAAGAGCAGTATTTTGGAGGGAAAACAAGGAACAGGAAAGTTGTGTGTGTATGTGTGCAAGCATGTGTGTGCACCTAAAAATAGGTGCACACATAAATATGTTAAAGAGAGGGGAAAAGATGCATATATATAGCACAGAAGGAAAAGTTAAAGATAATAGCAAAAGTTAAAGATTAAAGATTAAGATTAAAGCAGAGTGGAGATAGTAGCTAGAGCAGGGTGGTCAAAGGAAATGGGATCAAGGCATAAGATTGCCCTAAGCAGTAGAATTCAGTGAAGGTGCAAACGTCCATCCTTGCATATGTTAATGGTTGTTTAGTCACCGCTGTACCAGCCCTGCATTAATGCTGAGCATGGTAATTGGTTTTCATAATGCTGGTCCCAAGCATTTCTCTCTAAAACCACAACACACACTATGCTTAGTTGGCTCTAAAATCACACAGTTCTAAAAGATTACACTTGCATGGTTACGTCATTCATGACATAAGTGGAAGATCATTATCTGCATTAGTTTAACAAATTAAACTCAGTTTTCCAGATTCTTTTTTTAAAACTTCTTTTCTTTTCTTTTCTTTTCTTTTCTTTTCTTTTCTTCTCTTCTCTTCTCTTCTCTTCTCTTCTCTTCTCTTCTCTTCTCTTCTCTTTTCTTTTCTTTTCTTTTCTTTCTTTTCTTTTCTTTTCCCTCCCCTCCCCTCCCCTCCCCTCCCCTCCCTTCCCTTCCCTTCGCTTGGAAAAATCCAAGCAGGCCCTGCACCAGTAATGCAGAGCCGGATGAGGGGCTTAAACTCACAAACTGTGACATCATGACCTGAGCCAAAACCAAGAGTTGGACACTTAACCAGCTGAGCCACCCAGGTGCCCCCAGAGTCTTTTTTGACTATGTGAGATAGTTGTCCAAAATCAGTTTAAAGATCTATATCAAGGTTATATAGATTGATATTTGTAAAACAGGTTATTTTCTCTTAGTTTTATAAATGTTCTAGAAAAGGGTATCAGGATATTTGTTATTTCATCCACCAATATATATTAGGTGCTCATTATATGCAGGTCTAGGTCTAGTTGCTAGGGATAGGACAATGAATAACATGGACAGTCTCTGCCTTCATGGAACTTATATACAGTTGGGGGGATAGCAAATAAGCATGTAAGCATATGTATATATATATAGTAATATATGTGTCATAAAGTAAAATAAGAGAGAGTAAGATGACAGAATGGTGGAGGATGGTATTTAGATAGTGTGGTAGGACTGCTAGGTAGGATATTGACATAGCACTTTTTGCTAGTATATTTAGGGAACTATTTTACATAAGCCAAATGTTTTTACCAAGATCAGATGATTGAAAATTTAATAAGAGCAACATCTATTCATTGTAATTTTCTCATCTCTAAAACTGTTAATTAAAAATGGTACCTAAAAAAAATGGTGCCTACCTAGTAGGTTTGTTGCAGGGCAACAAATAATAATCTAGATTAAATGTGTGTGTATGTGTAGGTATAGTTTCAGTATACTCCCAATAAATGTTGACTCTTTTTTTTTTTTTTTTTTAAGTTTATTTTGAGAGAAAGAGAACAGGGGAGGGGCTGAGAGAGAGAATCCCAAGCTGGCTCCACTGTCATTGAGGAGCCTGATCCGAGGGCATGAACCCACTAACCGTGAGATCATGACTTGAGCTGAAATCAAGAGTCAGATGCTTAACCAACTGAGCCATCCTGGTGCCCCTCACATATTTTTCATCCATCTATCAATGGATAGACACTTTGGTTGCTTCCACATCTTGGCTGTTATAAATGATGCTGCAATAAATATAGCAGTGCATATATCTTTTGGAATTAGTGTTTTCATTTTTTTGGATAAATACCCAGTAGTGGAATTACTGGATCATAGGATAATTCTGTTTTTAATTTTTTGAGGAACCTCCTGTTTTCTATAGTGGCTGCACCAATTTTCTTTCCCACCAACAGTGCATGAGGGTTTCTTTTTCTCCATGTCCTTGCCAACACCTGTTCTTTCTTTTGTTGTTGATTTTAGCCATTCTGACAGGTGTGAGGTGATAGCTCATTATGGTTTCGATTTGTATTTTCTTGTTGATGTGTGATGTTAAGCATCTTTTCATGTCAATGTTTTTTAGTTTTCAGTGTATTTTACCCATCTTATATAAGACTTATTCATTTTTTGATTTTTTTTATTATATAATAAATGGTGTTTCCTAAATTTCATTTTCCATTTATTATCATATAGAAATATAATAGAAAAATCTTGAGCTTGCATATCAGACAATCTTACTAAATTTACTTATTTATTGTAGTTTCTTGTTTGTAGATTTCTTTGCGTCTTCTACGTATGTAACCATGTTAGCTGTGAGTAAAGGCAGTTTTACTTCTTTCTGATCTTTATATTTTATACCTACCCTTTTATTGCCTTATAGTGGCTAGAACCTCCAATATAATGATGAATAGAAATGATGATAGTAGACAGTCTCATTTTCCCCCCAACTTCAGTGGAAAGTATTCAATATTTTACCATTATGATTGATATTGACTGTAGGTGATGTGTGTGTGTATTTTTTTTTGTCATAGATACTTTTTTATCATATAAGGAATTTACCTTCTGCTCTCAGATTGCTGAGAGGTTTTTTAAATGATAAATGAGTGCTAAATTTTATCAAATATTTTTTTCTGCATGTATTGAGATGATCCTGGGATTTCTCTTTTTTATTTTGTTTATGTAGTGATTTATTTTGGTTTATTTCTGAATGTTGAACCAACACTGTATTCTTAGAATAAACCCTACTTGGTCATATATATTATCCTGTATATATGTAGCAGGATTTACCTTGCAAAATTATTATTACAGTTTTTAGAATTTTCATCTATGTTCATGAGAGGTATTGGTCTGTAATTTTCTTTTCTTATAATGTCCATGTCAGATGTTGGTATTAGGATTATCGTGGCTTCATACATAAACTTAGTGTTTTATTTTTCACTGTTTGCTGAAAAAATTGTGTGAGATTAGTTTCTGCTACTTTTTAATCTGTATGATCATTTCTTTTTCCTCTTTTAAAAAGCTTATGAAGTAGTTGTCAAAATAGGGTTATGGTTATCTTCTTCTATAGTTGAGGAAACAAGCCTAGAGAAGGTAAGCAGGATCAGGCAGCTGGGATTTATTGACCTGGTATAAAAAACCATGCAGCACAGGGCACCTGGAGGAAAATGACTGACCCAAGTGTTTATAGGTAGGTCCTTTTTTTTTAAGTTAAAATAAAATGTTTACTTTTGAGGTGCGGGGGACAGGGATCCAAAGGAGGCTCAGTGCTGACAGTCGAGAACCCGATGTGGGACTCAAACTCATGAACTGTGAGATCATGACCTGAGCCAAAATCAGACACTAAACTGACTGAGCCACCCAGATGTCCCCATAGGTAGGTTTTAAGAAATACTAGAAGTTGTATTTTTGAAAACTTTCTTTCTGTTAGTCTGAGAATCACACTAATGATGACTGCTTCTTAGCTGTTTGTGAGGGTTGTGGCTTAAAGGAGCTAAGCTTTATAATTCTCTGTTGGTTCTGTCAAATGAAAAGTCCATTCCAAAACTGAACAGATCAGTTTTATTTCTCTGTGGGAACAAATGGTTACTTGGAATTTACTGGAATTCCTCTTTTTCCAAATCCACATAGTCCTGGCAAAAATTCTTTGGCTTTGTAGCAGTTAAGATATTTCCAACCTTGACTTTTTCCAGCATATAATAGGTTAAGACAGTCAGCTCACCCTGTACTGACATGCATGTCCTAGGATATGGGGAAAAGCTTTATACAGGGGAAATATAAGTTGATTTTAAAGACTTGGCTAGTACATTATATGTCCTGAAGTTCAGTCATTCTCATGAGAGCCTTTCTTATGAAACAAAATTTTAACTTTAAAGTGGAGGCATCTTTTCCTTCTGTTAAGTGATAAAAAAATACATGAAAAGGTATATACCTTGTTTGCTGATTACTAAAGACTTTAGATTTTCAAACAATTATTTACTAATGACTTCTCATTCTGTAACTATATTTTATTTTTAGGATTAAATTGGAAATGTTTGACTCCTTTATAAGTTTTCAGCAAGTTATAATGTTGTTTAGTCACTAAAATTTATACTATGTGGATCATGTTGTTTTATTTCTTCATATGAAAAATTCAATACATTTGTCTCATTACTAGTTAACTTATTTAGAAAGTCTGGCTCCCTTTGAAACAGCTTCTCATTTTTAAAGCATAAAGCGTTATTTAGTGAAACCTACAAAAGAATAATATTAGAGAAGGTAGTTCTTTTTAGGAGAAAAATGTTCCATGTTAATAAAAATCTCAGTACTTTAGAGCTGGGAACTTTTTCAAGAGATCATTTAATCATTCTAGTACTTGTGATATTGCTGTCTCAATGAGGTTATTTTCTTGAGAAATATAGTATTTATTGCTTTCTAAAATTCTGTATTAATTTTGTGTGCCTCCAACAGAGATACAAATTTAGTTTAAAGGAATAGCTTTTATTTTTGGCCTTCTCACCTTTAAACAAAACGAAACAAAACAAAACAAGAAAACGAAAACTTTTAGTTGTCACCTCAACTAAAAGTATTGGCCTACTAGTCTCTTTTGTTATTCTTTTGGTATTCTATAGGTCTGTTTGGTAATATGTGGACTCTAATATTTAGTAAGTTTATTTATTAGTGTGAGAAGGATTTCATTTTGTTTTTCATATAAAGCTAGACATGAATCAACTTGATAGGTGATTATTTGTGCTGGATAATAAAAGTTTAAGTTTTGGAAGCTCAGTATTTTAAGAGAATTGGAAACACTTGCCCTAGAAGTTGTATTAAAATTCTGAGATAGAAAGAGGAAATTGATTTTACTACAGTAATGCTGTGAAATGAAAAATAAAAAAAATTATCAAGGTAGCTGCCCAAAACACGTATTTAATAAGGAATATTCATGTTGAATTACTTACGAACTGACAACTATAATTCTTTGCCTAAGATTAATACCATAGTACAGTGCTTTCACAACTATCCTAGAAAAGGCTTACCAATTTTTCCCATTTTGGGGGTATTATTTCTTAAAACATTTGGTGAATTAAAAAAAAAAAAGATTACTGAAATTCCAGATGGAGTTTTCCCTCCAAATGAAGTTTTTCCTTTCTGTGGTCTTGCTTCCAATGTTCAAGTAATACTGTTGCTGGTAAGAACTCCTAATAAGAGTGGATTTATTCTCCTATTGTAGACATTCTGATGTCATTATTTCCTTTTCTGTATTTTATTGTGGTTCAGTTATTTTATGGGAACTTGACACAGTGAAAGGGCAGAAGGTTAGCTGGGAGAGCTAGAAGAGATGAGACTGAAAGTAAAAGTGGTTAAATATACACTAGTCAGCTATCAGTTACTCCTGGCATATTATCCATGGTCAGTTTTAAATTGGCACTGGCATTTCCTTATTTTTCAAGAGCCCTGCTTGGAGAATCTCCTTTGGTCATTCAGTTAACAGATTTGAGTGCCTATTATGCATGTAACATTCTGTGAACACCCAGCTCGTTGATTGTCTTCAACCGATAGGAATCAATTTTTAATATTAATCTTGTAAAGCATATAGACCTTACTCTCCCCCACTAATTTTATTTTGTGTATTTAAATGACAAAAATAAATGAATTTATTAATATTCTATTTCTCTTCCATCAGGATGACTGAATAGGTTTAGCTATATTTCCTGTTAGCAGTTTCTTACATTTTACTAAATGAGATGGCTAAAATGAGTTGTGGTTATTTATTACCTACATTGGAATTATCTCTGGATTCCAATTACTTATACCATTCCAAATACTTATACAGCTAATAATCAGAAATCATTTCCAAAGCCCAAAAAGGTTTCATATAAAATTTCTGTTCAGTTTTTGTCATGATCTTCTATTCTTTTTTAAAGTAACATATGCACACAGTTAAGAAGCAAATAGTACTAAAAGACTTACAGTGAAAACTTCTGGCCCCCTTTTCTTCCCCACACTTTATCCTTGCTCTGCAGTCACTCCTAATTCTTTTCACTTCACGGTTTATAATGAAGTCTATCTACATAATTTAAAATAATCTGCCTCCCTCTCAATATATTGGTTTCAGCAGTTCTTGTGATTGAGAGTTAGGTCTCTTAGAATCCCATTCTTTCCCTCTTTCATTCTCTTACTACTGCCATGTCACAATTTAAAAACCTATGTTTTGGGGCACCTGGGTGGCTCAGTTGGTTGAATGTCTGACTTCAGCTCAGGTCATGATCTCGTGGCTCTTGGGTTTGACCCCTGAGTCGGGCTCTGTGCTGACAGCTCAGAGCCTGGAGCCTGCTCGAGATTCTGTTTATCTCTCTCTCTCTCTCTCTGCCTCTTCCCCATTTGAGCTCTGTCTCTGCCTCTGTCTCTCCTCTGTCAAAAATAAATGAACATTTTTTAAAAATTTAAAAACCTATTTTTGGTGTTTACAAGCTTTGATTATGGAACTACTGTTTACATATTGAACTAAGTAGTCTTTTTTAAATGTTTGTTTGTTTGTTTGTTTGTTTTTGAGAAAGAGAGAGAGCAAGCCTGGGCTGGGCAGAGAGAGAGGGAGAAAGAAATCCCAAGCCAGCTCTGTGCTTTCAGCTCAGAGCCCGATGCGGGGCCCAAACCCAAGAGCACCTGGTTTTGAACTTTAAACTCATGATAGTTGTCAAACTACAGTGTTTATGGTTGAATATATATTCACAGGGTATTTACTGTTTATGGTTGAATGTGTATTTACAGTGGCGAAAGTATATATTATTTTGGCCTTTTATTTTTTAATTTACTTTTATTTTAGAGAGAGAAAGAAAGAGAGTGAGAATCTTAAGCAGGCTCTACAGTCTGCTTGGAGCCCAACACGGAGTTCAATCCCATGACCCTGTGTTTATGACCTGAGCCAAAATTAAGAGTCAGATGCTTGACTGACTGAGCTACCCAGGCACTCCATCTTGGCTCTTCTCAAATAAAATATTTTAATCTTTAATTGAATATTGATAAAGCATGAATGTTAAGTGTATGCTATAATTACACCTGTTGCAAATTACTGGGATTATCTTTTATTTTTTCTATAATAATAAGATGAAAAAACGGTATTCAATTTTTAAAAATGTGGATAATAGATATTTCCAGATCTTTAATGTGAGCTTATTAAAGACAGAAGTTTAACCACTGTTTTGTATATGTTGAATTAACCTCTGAACAAAATAGGATTCAGTGACCATGTTGTTAGACTGTTGGAGTGACTGTACACAGGTGAGGCAGTGTGGAGTCAGGCACTGTAGGACTTTGGTCGTAGCTCTGGACACTATTTGCATCATACTTGCTTCCCTCCTTCTCTACCATCTTCCCTCCCTTCCACCCTTTTTACCTTTCTCTCCTCTTCTCCCTGCTTTCTTTTTGATGATGGCAGTACAAGTTAAATTTGCATACTGGTCTAGGCTCATGCCTGTGTAAGTAGATTATTTTTAATGTTGATTTATTTTGAGAAAGAGAGTTTGGGGAGGGGCAGAGAGAGAGGAAGAGTAGGAATCCTGAGCAGGCTCGCCCGCGACATCACAGGGCCCGACAGAGCCCAACACAGGGCCAGATTCCATGAACCATGAGAGCATGACCTGAGCCAAAATCAAGAGTAAGATGCTCAACCGACTGAGCCACCCAGGCACCCCTGTGTAAATAAATTTTTAAAAAATTAAGTTGAATGAAGAAGGAAATCGGAACTACTGTTTTAATTAGACTTTATTATACAGTAAAATTTCTAAATTTATTATACAGTAAAATGTCTAAAATTTAGAAAATCTAAATTTTCTAAATTAAATTTAGTTTAAATGAACTGATTAATTTTCTAAAGTATTGTATTTTCATGGCATTTATAATTCAATTAAGAAGGTAGATTGAAATATGCAGTTTGCTGAAGGATCTTGGGTAAATTACTTTAGTTTTCCCTTCCTCAGTTTTCTCCTTTGTAAAATGGCAATGATAACAATACCACAGCTCCTAGTGGTGTTGTAAGGATTAGATAAGTAAAATTTTTTCACATGTGACTATCACTATTTTAATAAATGTGTTATAAGCAATATAATGTAGTTTAAAGGAAAATACTAATGATATACCATTTCCAAAGAAACAGAAAGATGTGTACTATAAATTCTAGATTATTATATGAGTGAATTTTAGAAATTATGTAAGTTGCCAATGTATTAGGTTTATGTAATAATCTTTTTTTTTTTTTTTTTTTTAAATGTTTTTTATTTATTTCTAGGAGAGAGAGAGAGACAGCATGAGCAGGGGAGGGTCAGAGAGAGAGGGAGTCACAGACTGAAACAGGCTCCAGGCTCTGAGCAGGCAGTCAGCACAGAGCCCGACGCGGGGTTCGAACCCACGAACCGCGAGATCATGACCCAAGCGAAAGTCGGACGCCCAACCGACTAAGCCACCCAGGCGCCCCTATGTAATAATCTTATAGATAAGAGCAATATGCATTCAGTTTTAGAGTTTTTAGCTACTTTCATACATTTCGAAGTACTGGTAAAGACACCATTGCAGGGGCACATGGGTGGCTCAGTTGGTTGAGCATCTGACTTTGGCTCAGGTTATGATCTCACAGCCCGTGGGTTCGAGCACTGCATTAGGCTCTGTGCTAGCATCTCTTGAGCCTGGAGCCTGCTTTGGATTCTGTGTCTCCCCTCTCTCTGCCACTCCCCCACCTCGTGCTCTGTTTCCTTCTCTCAAAAATAAGTAAACATTAAAATTTAAAAAACACACCATTGTAATTTTCATATCTATCTAGCTATATATATATGAAATATATAAATATATATAAATACAAATATATATATAAAATATATATAAATACATTGGTGTCTTTGTGCATGCATATTAGAATATATCTTGGGCATCTGACAACATGTAATGACAAGATTGACTTCTATCTTATTGAGTCATCTAGCAAATATTGAGTCCCTATTGCACACCAGATGCTGCGATACAAGTGGATATGACAGTGAAGATTACTGCTGTCTTGGAACTTAGACTTCATTGTTGAAGGAGACACCCGGGAAGGAGTGATTGGATAAGACAGGATAACTTGAGATTATCCTGGACAAGGATTGGATAAGACAGGATAACTTGTGATAGGTCCTGAGAAGAAAATAAAATGGGTGATAGGATAGAGCATGCCTGGGACTACTCTAGTTTAATGGCTATAGATGGCATTGTAAGAAGATGACATTTGATCTGAGACTTGAAGACCTGGGGAGTGGATTTTCCAGTCAAGGGGAACAGGAGTGCAATTGCATTGTAGGCCTGACAAGCCTGGTATATTTAGTCACTTAAAAAGATAAGTATTCCTGGGGTGCCTGGGTAGCTCAGGTTGGGCATCTCTGATCTTGGTTTTGGCTGAGGTTACAATCTCACAGTTCGTGGGATCAAACCTCATGTTGGGCTCTGCGGTGACAGTGTAGAACCTGCTTGAGGTTCTTTCTCTCCTTCTCTCTCTGCCACTCCCCGCTTTCTCTCAAAATAAATAAATAAATAAACTTAAACAAATGAGATATGAATATTGCTTAAGGGTAGTGATTGAATGGAAGAGTAATGAAGGGGATGGGTGTAAAGACAATCAGGGACTTCTGTGTCACAGGTAACCCTGTAAATCATTTCTTACTGACTCTGTGAACCTTGATACTACTAGCGAAGAGGAGTATGGAAAAATGTGTGGCTGGTATTAGCAGTGTGGCTTTTAGCAAACAAAATATCTAAGAAGGTTTTTATTGAGAATTTGGAAGTATGAGAAATGATTATTAGTTTTGTAGGCTCTAGAATTAAACTAGGCCTGATTCCTGACTTATCTTTAGGGAAATATCAAGTATATAAAGGTGTTTTGAAAAGAACAGAGGAGGTAATGGGCATACCACCCTTTCTTTCCCTCCTATTATACATCTATTTGTTATATAATTAAGTAAATATATGCATGTATACATGTATAACGATGTACATATATGTGTATGTGTGTGTTATGTATGTCTTTATACATGTTTATATGTGTATATGGAGATTGATAGATGTAGACACTATGAATATTAGTAATCTTTGGTTCATGTTTTGTGAACACTATTGCAGGGTATGAAATTATTTATGTAGAATGTGCAAACTACACAGTTTGGTAGTAGTTTTCTATTTTGGATTAATGTACTTCAAGGAATGGCATTAATATTTTAATGGCTGGAATATGGATTCTTTGTTTCACTCAGTAATTTATTTGAATATGGATTTTATGATGGAATAGACTGATACAATTTTTCACTACGAGTTTAACTTCTGGTCATGTTGGTGGGTGATTTTTCTCTTTCTGTTTCCTGGCCACAGGCTACAAGTCAACCATCTAGAAATTTCGTGCCACTGATAATTAAGAGAAAGATAATATATGGAAAAATATTAGGTAAATACCTACTATGTACCTGTGTGTAACAATTGCTAGTTTCTCTTTCTGGATTGGAGAATAGAATTAGAATATGAAAAAATGTAGTTTTTTAATGCTATTCTTAGCAGATGATAATTCTTTTTATTTCACTTTCAGTTATGATAGCCAGTTTACCATTGGTGTTTAAAAAAAATTGTCACAGATCTTAAAAATTATAAACAATTTGTGCTTGTGGTTAGCAATTTAAATGGTAGAATGAGATGTAAAATGGAAAGTAAAAGTTCCTGACCTCTGTAGCCTTATTTCCCAGGGATAAACATTGTTAACTGTTGCCTGTGTTTCCTTCTAGAAATTTTCTGTTTTTGCAGACTTGTGTAAGGGTGTGTGTGTATAAATTTACATGTGTAGTATACTCCTACCTCTCTCTTTTTGCACCTACATGTTCAATACGATTCTGCAACATTTTTCTCACTTAATATATACTACATATAGCTTTCATAGATCTATCTTGTTCTTTATAATGGCTGCATAGGAGTCTGTTTTTTGAATGAAATGTAATTTATTGATCTTGTTGGTATTGATAAACATGTAGGTTGTTTCTGGTTTCCTTGTAATTGTACACTGGGAACTCGTATAAGTTTATCCGTAGGTATATGCTTTTAAGAGTTTTCAAGCAGTTGCCAAATTTTTTTTCCAAATAGCAACAGCGGTTCACATGCCTTACAACTGTGCTCCAGTGCTCTCCCCTTTATGTTCTGGCTAGTGCATGAAGACACAAACAACTGACAGTAGATCGGTAAATTTTAATGATGAACAGGAGATATTTTTGGTTATGATGAAAGCGTCAGCTATTTTCACTATTTTTTTCTTAGGATCTTCCAACATCTATGTAAGTACTTACACGGCAAAAGTTGAATTGTACATTTTACCCCAAAGACGGCAGTACAGTGCTCAGCATCCTTGTTGGAAAACAACTCACACAGGACATGAATGAGCTGAAGTGATTAGAATTCATATTTATTTTAATGTTTAGTTATTAGATGCAAGTTAAAGTTCATGTGATTCACATAACAATAAATACATTTTTAGACTTCTCAGGATAGGTTTTATCTGTCACTAAATAATAGTTAATATAAATTAAAAATGAATGATTAAAATGGATTTAAATTTTTTAGCCATCATAGTACCGAATGGATCAGGCAAGAATCATCAATGGGTGCTAAATCCATGAGGAAATTTTAATGAAGAACAGGATATTTGCATGATTTTAAAGTGTTGCCTCATAGATTGCAAAGGAAAATATGTAACTATACAGAAGAGAAATCAGGCAGCATCTTGATCTTGTCATGATAATTAATATCAACAGTAAGGGGTAGGGGTACCTGGGTGGCTCAGTTGGTTAAGCATCTGACTCTTGATGTCTGCCCAGGTCATGATCTCACGGTTCGTGAAATTGAGCCCTGTGTGGGGCTCCATGTGCTAACAGTGAGGAACCTGCTTGGGATTCTCTCTCTTCTTCCCTCTCTGCGCCTCCCCTACTCTTGCTGCTCTTTCTTTCCTCCTTTCTCAAAATAAATAAATTAAAAAAAAAAAAAAAACAGGGGTGCCTGGGTGACTCAGTTGGCTATGCAACCAACTTTGGCTCAGGTCATGATCTCACAGTTTGTGAGTTCGAGCCCCATGTCAGGTTGTGCTGACAGCTTGGAGCGTGGAGCCTACTTCAGATTCTTTCTCCCTTTCTCTCTGCCCCTCCCCCACTTGTGCGCCCACACACTCTCTCTCAAAGCTAAAAAAACATTAAAAACAACAACAACAAAGAAAAGTAAATGGTAAATGGACACTATGTGTTTCCTCTAAGCATTATGAGAAAACATCAGATAAACCCAAAATGAGTAATATACTATTAAAAATAAAAAAATAAAAAAGTGATATTCTTAAAAAGTCAGTGTCATGAAAGGCAAAGAGAAGATATAGAAAGATATCAGTTTAGAAGAGACTAAAGAGACATAACTAAATGTAATACCTGACTATAGATTGGATCCTGTGAAAAGCTCTAGGGTGCTATTGGATCAATTGACAAAATTGGAACAGAACAGTAGATTTGTACAAGTATTTAGCAATGTTGGTATTTCTGAAATTGATAACTGTAATGTTGTCACTTAAGAGAATATCCTTATTCTAAGAAATTAATACTGAAGAGGGGCATCTAGGTGGCTCAGTCAGTTGAGTGTCCAAAATCAGTTGATTTTGGCCCAGGTCATGATCCCAGGGCTGTGGGATCAAGCCCTGCATCAGGCTCCACACTGAGTGTGAAACCTGCTTAATATTCTTAATATTCTCTCTCTCTCTCTCTCTCTCCCCCTCTCTCTCTCTTCCCCCACCCCTCTCCCCTGCATGTGCTCTTTTTCTCTATAAAATAAAAATACAAAAAGAAATTTACACTGAAGAATTTAAGGATAGGTGTGCCTGGGTGGCTTTAGTCAGTGCCTGACTCTTGGTTTTGGCTCAGGTCATGATCTCATGATTCGTGGGTTTGAGTCCCACATTGGACTCTGTGCTGACACTGTGAAGCCTGCTTGGGATTCTCTCTCCCTCTCTGTCTGCCCTCCCCCCCCCCCACCAAAGTAAAAGGCATGATATAAGCAGTATTTCAGAAAATTTCAGAGGAAAAATATGTATGTAGAGAGAGTGTGTACACAGGAGTGCATAAATGATAAGGCAAATAGGACGAAATGTCAACAGTAGATAAGTGCTGACATACAGGGCTTCTATGCACTAATCTTATTTTTGCACAACTGTTCTGTAAGTTTGAAATTACATTCAAGTAAAATGTAAAAAAATAGATTAAAGATTTTTTTGTTTGTAAAAATTACTTTTTTAATATATTTTTTACACTTTTTATTTTTGAGAGAGTTTGAACTGGGGAGGGTCAGAGAGAGAAGGAGATACAGAATCTGAAGCAGGATCCAGGCTCTGAGCTAGCTGTCAGCACAGAACCCAACCCAGGGCTTGAACCCACTAACTGTGAGATCATGACCTGAGCTGAAGTCAGACGCTTAAGCGACTGAACCATTCAGGCACCCCATAAAGATTACTTTTAAGAGCTCTTTATAAAAACAAAGGCTTCTGATGAGTGGCATATTTTACTATGTATTAAACAGGGATGAATAATTCCAAAATGTAGCTAAGTTTCATTAAGTCAGAAATGATACTAATTCTGTGTTGAGGAACTTCTCCTGCAGAACAACAATGGTTACTATAATTGGCAAGGTTAACTATTGGGTTACAAAGTAAATACTTTTAGAATCTTGAGCTATGAATGACGAGTGTAGGCTGGATTTTAGGACCATGAAGACAGTGCGGGGGTTCGCTGGGTAGTAGTGGTGGTGAGGTAAGATAGAACTTGAAATGTATAGAGGAGAATTCAGGATTGGAGAAGGTGAATTTGGAAATTGTCCATGAAGAGACCGCCCCTATAGTGCAGTGGTTTTCAATTTTTCCTTTTCAGAGGACACTTATAACATCTCATTCATTTTGTAACATGTGCATTTTTTCTTTACACATTTTAAAACCACTGAAACCTGGATGTGCCCTACAATCAACGGCATCTGATAGTGTCTGTGTGTGTAGGAGTGCTGACCACTGACTCCATGCTTTTCTCCTCGTCCCCCCACCCCTTCCGGCGATGGCCCTTCCTCCCTCAGGGCTACATGTCCCAGGCCTCTTGGAGGTTAATGTGTGCCCTGACCAGAATGTGAGAAGGCTTGTTCTGGTCGTCTCTAGGTGGACACAGGAGGTGCCTCTATAGGTAACTAGTGGAGCTGCTCTGGTGCACAGGAGGCACCACTTTAGATAACTACCTTGTGACTTACCCCCCTCCCCCCATGCCCCTCATCCTATAAAAGCTGCGGATCAAGGTCGGGATGTGGCAGAGAGTGGGGTTGGTGGGTAGCTGCCGCGCTCCCTGGATCGCTGGCCTGTCGGATTCCCGTCCGGTGAGTAAGTCAACCTGAATAAAACTCTGTAAATGGTATCCAGTGACTTGTGACATTTTTTGGTCTCAAAGTGCCTTCTCATTCTGGAGGATGGTTTACTGACCATCTTCCACTTTCTAACTGTGGACTGAAGTCAGTTCTTCCATAAAAGATGTATGTTTGGGGCACATGGGCTCAGTTGGTTGAGTGTCTGACTGTTTGGGCACAGGTCATGATCCTAGGGTCAAGGGATCGAGCTCCGTCTTGGGCTCATCGCTGAATATGGAGCCTACATGGGATTCTCTCCTCTCTCTCTCTCTCTCTCTCTCTCTCTCTCTCTCTCTCTCTCTGTCTCCCTCCCCCCACCCCCGTCTCTCTTCCCTGCTCAAGGTGTCTCTTTCTCACTCTCTAAATTAAAAAGATTTGTGTTTGCTTCTACCAGTAACTTGGGGCAGTAGTAACCTGAGGCCATTTTAAATTAAATTTTGTGGGGACACCTGGGTGGCTCAGTCAGTTAAGCAAACTTAATAAAAAATTTTTTTTAATGTTTATTTTTGAGATAGAGAGAGGGAGACAGAGGCAGAGGTGACCAGGGAGGGGCAGAGAGAGAGGGGGAGACACAGAATCTGAAGCAGGCTCCAGGCTCTGAGCTGTCAGCACAGAGTTTGATGCAGGGCTTGAATTTACAACCATGAGATCATGACTTGAACAGAAGTTAGACGCTTAACTGACTGAGCCGCCCAGACACCCCAATGATTGATTTTCTTTCTTTCTTTCTTTTTTTTTTTTTTGGTTGATGTGAAAGTTGAGGTTTTTGATTTCCCAGGATATTATCTTCTACCGAAACCCCCCCACCCCCAAGCTTTTAGAAATCTTCTTGTTCATCTGTTTCGAATTGCCACCCAAAGGGTGAGTACATTACTCGTCCTGGCCAGTCTAGGTTAATCCCCAGGCTATAATGGTAGGTTTAAGTCTGAGTAGGTATGTGACCCAGGTCCATCAGGGCCTCTTCCAGTCAGAGATTGAGATACAGGCATCAGAAGCAGTAAGACTTCTCTTTACACTGGGGAAATGCAGATGAGATTTAGAGTCTGAAGCTTTTGGCAAATATCTTCCAAATACAGAGAAGTTCTGCTTAAGGAGTAAAGTTAAGAAAAAACTATCAGGGGTAAGAGATGGATGAGAGCGAGAGGTATGGGGCATGAGAGAAGGCTGAGAGAATATCACTTCCATTTTTTTGAAGCTCTTTAAGGACGATGGCAATTTCCTGCCTAGCTTTGTGAGCCAGTAATGCCTCCCCCTCCCTATTTTTTATCTTTTTTGCCTAGTGTGATTTGAGTTGGCTTTCTACCCTTGAAATGCAGAGTTCTGACAAATATAATGACATTTGCTCAAAGAATTTTTCTTACCCAAAGAATTGCCATTATCTCTTTAAGGCTAAACAGTAAAAAACAAAACCATAAAACCCCACTAGGGTGTACTAGGCCTCCATTAAAAATGGAGAATAAATGTCCAGAAAAATAAAGATTACAATTTTGGGAGAGGATCCCTGAGTTTAAGGTGTTTTTCAGGTCACATGATTCTTTTTAGTGATGCTACAGAGAATACTATATTGAAAGTAAACTTCTATTTTAGACACGCAAAGAAGAATAGCAGTGCAATTTTCATTAAAAACTATTAGCCCATAGTTAGAAGCTCTGAATAAAGATATAAAAGGTATAGGGGATAAAATTACATTTGCAGTTATTTGTGGATCGAAACTTTACTGTTTCTACTTCTTAAAATTAAAAAAATTTTTTTTTTTTTTTTTTTTGAGAGAGAAGCACAAGTAAAGGAGAGATAGAGAGAGGGAAAGAGAAAATCCTAGGCAGTATCCGTGGCATCAGGGCAGAGCCTGATGCAGGGCTCAGACTCCCAGGCCGGGAGATGATGACCAGAAATAAAGAGGCGCTTAATCAACTGACCCACCCCAGGTGCCCCCAATGTCTCTACTTCTTAAGAATCTCAGAGTGAGTGAGGCCTACCTAGCCTGACTCAGGATGCAGGTGAGAGGACCGGAAGTGTACGGAGTCAGTGCTGGCATTCCCCGCTGGTAAAAATGGCGTTTGTTTGCTCCATTGGGATAGTGAGTCTGATAGGGGCTGGAGATCTCAACATGACCACATTCACATAAAAGTTTACAATTTGATTCAGATTTGAAAACCTGTTAGGGAAGGAAAAAATTCCCCTTGAAATCGTCCTGGTCACTGAATAGTGTGATAGAAATGATCTGTTTTAAGCTGAGAAACCCAGAAAAAAAATGTAGTCATTGTTCCAAGTCCCAGGATAGCTTTATCTAGAGAACAGTGCATGCATTCCTACCATCTGTACTTCTTTTCTTTTTTTTGGTGTGCATTAGTTTTTAAATTTTACCAGAGACTGGAAAAGTTGTTTATGTGGGTGTGTAAGAGATTGTTTTTAAAATAATAATTCTGTGGATTGACTTAACTAATTTTCTTTGTAAGTGGTTGCATAGGAGAATTGAATGCAAGTCCTCCTACTAATGTCAGATTTAAATAATGCCTTAATAGAATAGGTCTTAAATATTGAATTGTCTTTTTATACTACAGTTTGGCCCATGATTCCTTTAATATAGCTCAAAAAGTTGTACAAAAGAGTGAGGTTGAGATTCTTTACTGTCAGGCACTTATTTCATTTAACATTTATTTTAAAAATTTGAATACCAGTTGTATGTAAGGCATTATGGTAAATACAAAGGGTACAAGAAATAGTTTATGCCTTAGGCCAGTTATATCCTCAGAGATTTAAAATCTTTATCAAATATCTATTACTCAAAGCATTGTATATTAAGTGTATTTTGCTGAGTATAAGCTAAGTGATTTAAAGTCTGAGAGGATCATTGAAGTCCACTTGGGGTGTTGATTTTATGTGTCAACCTGATTGGGCCGTGGAGTGCCCAGATATTTGATCAAACATTATTCTGGAGGTTTCTATGGGGGTGTTTAAAAAATTTTTAATGTTTTATTTATTTTTGAGAGAGACAGCATAAGCAGGGGAGGGTCAGAGAGAGAGACACAGAATCTGAAGACTGGTTCCAAGCTCTGAGCTGTCATCACAGAGCCCAACACGAGGCTTGAACCCACACTGCGAGACCATGACCTGAGCCAAAGTCAGGAGATCATGACCTGAGCTGACGCTTAATGGACTGAGCCAGGCTCCCCACTATGAGGGTGTTTTTGGATGCGCTTAGCATTTTTTTTCTTTAAAACCTTGTATTGGGCCTAATTTCTTTTTTACTTTTATTTTTTTAATTTAATTTTTATTTTACAAATAGTTTATTGTCAAATTAGTTTCCGTATAACACCCAGTGCTCATCCCCACAAGTGCCCTCCTCCATGCCCGTCCCTCCCTCCCCCCCACATCCATCAGTCCTCAGTTTTTGTCAGCATTCAAGAGTCTCTCATGGTTTGCCTCTCTCCCTTTCCCCCACCATTTTCCCCCTTCTTCTCCCCCTTGTTCCTCCATCAAGTTCCTCCTAATCCTCCTATACGTGCAAACATATGATATTTGTCCTTCTCTGCCTGACTTATTTCGCTCAGCCTAACACCCTCAAGGTCCATCCGTGTTGCTACACATGGCCAGATTTCATTGTTTCTCATTGCCATGTAGTAGTCCATGGTATAGATATACCACATCTTCTTGATCCATTCATCTGTTGATGGACACTTAGGCTCTTTCCATGTTTTAGCTATTGTGGAGAGTGCTGCTATGAACATTGGGGTACATGTGCTCCTATGCATCAGCATTTCTGTATCCCTTGGGTAAATTCCTAGCAGTGCTATTGCTGGGTCATATGGGAGTTCTATTGTTAGTTTCCTGAGGAACCTCCACACTGTTTTTCAGAGGGGCTGTACCAGTTTACATTCCCACCAACAGTGTAGGAGGGTGCTCGTTTCTCCACATCCTCTCCAGCATCTAGTGTTCTCTGATTTGGGATGAGCTTAGCATTTAAATACATAGACTGAGTAAAGCAAATTGCCTCTGTAGTGTTGGTGGGCCTCATCCAATCAGTTGAAGGCCTGGATAAAACAAAAGGATGACCCTCATCCCAGTTAAAGAATTATTTCCTGCCTGACTGCCTTCAGACTGGGATATCAGCATTTTTCCTGCAGATTCAAACTGAAAGATAAGCATTTCCTGGGCCTCAGGCTGGCTGGTCTACAGACAGGAACTATACCATCAACTCTCCTGGTTCTCAGGCCTTCCGACTCAGACTGGAACTAAACCATCAGCTCTCTTGAGTCTCTAGTTTGCTGACTCACCCTATAGATCTTGGGACTTGCCAGCCTCCATAATTTTTCAACCAGTTCCTTATAATAAATATCTTTATATCTGTACATTTCCTCTTAATTTTGTTTCTCTGGAGGACTCTGAGTAATATAGACCAATTCAGGTATCATGGAGGAGGTGAAATTAAACCTCAGGCTAAACTATTGCATAAGCAAGATTTCACGAGGTGAAGATGTTAAAGGAAAACTATAGGCAAAGGTAATTGCATATATGATGGGAGCACTCTCAAGTAGTATTAATTTGACTTGGCTTTTAGGCAGTTTCTACTGCTGTTTTGCATTTCAAAAGAGTTGTGGGAGAGCACTAGTTTTACTACAACCTAGCTACTGCTGGATGATGTGTATGTACTTTTTTCTTTCTTTTTTTTTTTTTTTTTTTTTACTATAGCAGGTTGGTTGGTTATTGGGTAAAGAGCAAGACTGCTTTCTCAGCAGCCTGGTTAATCTTCCCTGTGATCAGTTTTCATTACTTTGCCATGCTCTTAGTTCCAGTGGAGGGGATGCTTAGATTTTTAGGAAGGCAGACTGTATAAAGTTTGTGTGTGTGTGTTGCTATTTGTATTGGTCTTGGTAGGTTTGCAAAGTCAACGTGATTGTATTCTTCCTTTGGTCCTATCTTTAGAAAGAATATTTTTTTAATATTTTAAAAAATAAAATACTTTTTAAATATTCACTTTTGAGAGACAGAGACATAGTGGAAGCAGTGGTGGGGTAGAGAGAGAGGGAGGCACAGAATCCAAAGCAGGCTCCAGACTCTGAGCTGTCAGCACAGAGCCCAACGTGGGGCTTGAGCTCACAAACCATGAGATCATGACCTGAGCTGAAGCTGGTTGCTTTACCAATTGAGCCACCCAGGTGCCCTTGTTTGGTCCTATTTTAAAATTGCTTTTCTGTTTGTGGATATAAGTTACAGAAAGACAGTTTGTATAGCTTTGAAATTCATGTTTATTACTGAGCCCTTGAAATATAGCTAGTGTGAATAGAATTTTTCAGTTGAATTTTAACTTCAATTGCCACAAATGGCTAGTGGCCACTGTATGGGATGGCACGATTTAGAGTTCAAGTAGTTTTGATGTCTTTCTAGAGCACTCCACAGAGGTTAGAAGGGCTGGAATATTTTCATTCACATATAATAAATATGTATTTAGAATAGAATATTATTTTAAATTTATAAATATGTTATTGGTTACACAGTAAATGAATTTTGATTTTGGCAATTATCTAGTAAAATTGTTAGTTTATTCATTGGTTTATACTTTGTCTAATACCAAATATTAGTATGTGAATATTAGTAGCAATATATTTATTAATAATAGGATTTGTAAAATGATGATAAAAGGGAAAGAGCCATGTGATAAAAGAGGTAAGAATAAGGACGGGAGAGGAAGAAAAATCTAGGGAAGTCTAAGTGGAGAAAGTTTGGCAAAATCTGTCTGTACCAACTGTTAGAGTAAAAGGAGACCTCCAATAAAAATCACTTTTTGTAGCTCTTTCTGCTCACAGGTCTTGTCCCCTTGCTTTATTAAAAAAAACTTTTTACACTGAAACCTCTCCCCCTCCAATCCAAAACACTTTTGTATAATAAAAAGAAACCTGCTATTTTTGTCAACAGAGAAACTTCCACCAAAGGTGAAAAGGAATGACAAATTTATTACATTTTTTTGTAAGGGATTGAATAATAAAAGGATGACCTTGTTTTCTAGAACTAATGATGGAGATATTTTCATCTTATGCCCTCACTAAACCTTGTTAGAAATTGCTGAAAAACAAAAGTCTGCCAGCAACCACGTGAGAGAACTTTCAAGGGGAGCCCTGAGCCCTAGCTCTGTCTGAGATGAGTGAAGCCTGGCTTGATGACATAACCTCTTTAGAACAACTTGAGCCAGAGGCACCCACCTAAGCCACTTCGCATTGTTTACCCACAGCCGTGAGATAAACCGTGTTTGTTGTTTCAAGCTGCTACATTTTGGGGTACATTTTTTTTACACAGAAGGAGATAATACTGTAATACTGGATGTTTCTTTTATGCTGTAGTTTTTAGGATGAAGATATCTGATGCTAAACTTTGCACAGATACAATTTCCAAAAATTTTAAAAATTATTTATGGAAATATATTTACTGCTTTATACAGTTGAAGGTATAGTTATGAAGAGGGGTGAAAATAAGTTACTTTTACTAGCCATCCTACGTGGCACCTGGCCCCTTGAACAAATTAAAATAGCTAACAATAGCAGCTAACATATAGTGAACTTTTTCTATGTGTGAGAAACTTTGCTAAGCATATTATGCACATGATCTTTAATCCTCACAAAAATCCTACGAGGTACTTCAGGTTTTAAGAGGTTAAGTAACTTTTCTAAAGTTACATCGGCAAATGCATTCAGGACTTACGCTCTTCACTCCAGTGTAGCTAGTCTACCATACTGCCGGAAGATAACTTCTCAGAAATTCAAGTAGCAAACATCTGAAGAATTCTTAGCTTTTGATGGACTCTGGAGATACAGTGCTGAAGAAAGACACAATCTCTGCTCTCATGACACTTACAATCTTCTGAAGGAAATAGATATCAATGAAATAAGAATGTATTTACAAACCAAGGTGAATGCTGTGGAGGTGAATTTTGTGAGACCCCTTAATAAAAGCAAGTCATGTTTTAGGGGAGTATTAAAGAGTTTAGGAGCTGAAAGGCCATTCTGTCACACGAACAAAAAGGGAGAATGGTGTGAAATCAGACTCAAAAGATATGCATGGGCTAGATTAGCAAGGCCCCTGGAGGGCGATGTTTTGTTGTTCTCCCTGAGGACTGTGTGAAGCCATCGAAAAGTCTTTATGTAGTAGATATTGAGGTTTTCTTTTTGAAAAGACTGTTGTAACAGAAAGGGAGAGTTCTTTGCTGGCCTCAGGGCTGGGGGGTTGGGGGTGAGTGGGTGTGGTACCAGAGTGGTTTTGGAGTGAGACTGTTAGGAAGCTGTTGCAATAATCCCAACTAAAAGATAAACTAGGGTGATGGCCAAAGTCTTTTCAGAAATAGTTAGATATTTGAAAGATGGTTACAAGATAAAATTAACTGGACTTGGTGATAGATTGGTTACCAGGAGGTAGGGGTGGGGAGATATCAAGGATGACGGGAATATTTCCAGCTTGCCTATCTGGTTGGATGGGGAAGGGTTTGGTGGTAAAGCTCATTATTAGCTCTTGCTGAACCTGAGATACCTTTGAGATTATCCATGCTAAAATCTTGAAATAGGTTGGGTCTCAAAGAACTCTGGGCTGGAGATAAAAATGTCCAAAACCTGGGCCAAAAGATGGAGATTCAGGTGATGGATAAGAATGCATTGTGAGAGATACCAAGAACAGAAAAGGTTCTAGAAATTGAGGAGTTCTAATATTCTAATATCAACTGACCAAACTGAAGAGAATAGTTTACAAAAGAGATGGCAGGGGGCTTCTTTCATTCATGTACTCCTGCATTCAACAAATATTTATTGAGTACCTACTATGTGCCAGGCAATATTATAGGATCCAGAGATAGAGAGGTGGACAAGACAGTCAAAGTCTTTACTTTCATAGAACCTACAGTGTAGCAAATGAGATAATTTAGGGGTGTCTGGGTGGCTCAGTCGGTTAAGCTCAGGTCATGATCTCATGGTTTGTGAGTTTGAGTCCCTAATTTGGTTCTGTGCAGACAGCTCAGATCCTGGAGCCTGCTTTAGATTCTCTGTCTCCCTCTCCCGCTCATGCTCTGTTGATCTCTCTCTCTCTCTCTCTCTCTCAAAAATAAACATTAAAAAAAGATGTAAAAAACCATAATTTGAATAAGGAAATAGAAAAGGATTATGTGGGGTCGCCTGGGTGACTCAGTTGGTTAAGCGTCCGACTTCGCCTCAGATCATGATGTCGTGGTTTGTGGGTTCAAGCCCCGCGTCGGGCTCTGTGCTGACAGCTAGCTCAGAGCCTGGAGCCTGCTACTGATTCTGTGTCTCCCTCTCTCTCTGACCCTCCCTTGCTCATGCTGTCTCTCTCTCTCGAAAAAAAAAAAAAACATGAAAAAAAATTTAAAAAAAGGATTATGCGATAGCAACTGAGATGGGGAAGACTAGAAGAGGAATAAGGTTTTTGATGAAAACAACGTCCCTTCAGCTATGCTACTTTTGAGGTGTCTGATGGTTAAGTGATGACCACTGCATGCTAGGAAATAACAGTCTCCCCACTTTTCAGTCCAGAAACCCAGCAGTCTGTCTTTATTTCTTTCTCTTTTATCTCCTATTTAGGCCGTTAACAACTCCTAACAACTCTATTTTTAAGATTTGTGCCCAGGGGCGCTTGAGTGGCTTGGTTGAGTGTCTGACTTTTGCCTCCGATTATGATCCCAGGGTTGTGGGATCAAGTCCTAAGTTGGGCTCCATGCTGAGTATGGAGCCTGCTTGGGATTCTGTCTTTTTCTCTCTGCCCCTTTTCTCCTGCTGGTGCTCACTCTCTTCGTCTCTCTAAATAGAAAGAAAAATAGAAAGATAGAAAGAAAACATGTGTGCCTGGTTTGATTACATTGATTACCGGTAATTTCGCTTTAAGCCAAGCCACTATTTCCTCCTGCCTAGACTGTCGTTGCAGTGACCTTTTCTTTGGTCTTTCAACTTCCAGTCTTGTTCCCATATAATCTGTTCCTCACATTGCAGCCAGAGTGATCTTTTAAAAACTAAAATCTTAACATGTCACTTCCTCGATCAGATGCTCCCATTTTTCCCCCATAATAACTAAGTGCTTTACAGCAGCTATAATGTTCTATAAGATCTGGTCACTTTCGGCTTTTCTGACTTCATATTCAAAACGTTCTTTTACTCTGCTTCAGGACCTTTTGCTTCCTTCAAGGTATCGGAATTATTCCTGAGTTGAGGGTGTTTGGTATTTCTTCTGCTTGGAACACTCTTCCTCCGTATTTTCACATAGCCTGCTCCCTTTGTTCATACTCATTTCTGTTCAGGTGTGACCACTTATCAAATATATGTAAATATATACACATGTACATATATATTACATAATTTTGGATACACATACATATATGTTTGTATGTATATATTGACAGACCAAAACCCTTGCAGTCATTCCTTATTATTCATGTATATATGTTTATATATAATTGTTTACAATATTTCTTATGATATGTGTATATATCTTGTCCAACTTTTTCTGGAATACAAAGACATTTATCTCTGTATCCCATATCCAAGAATAATGCCTCATGCATAATATATGTGTTCAATAAATATTTGATGAATGAATGAATATGTAAGTCCAGAGCTCAGGGGAAAGTTCAGTGCTGAAATGTAAATTTGGGAGTCAGTAGCTTACAAATGGTTGTTAAAACCATAGGATTGAATGAAATTATCAAGGGACAGTGGGTAGCCATAGCAGAAAATGGGACACAGAATTTAGCTTTGGGCTACTTTTCCATTTATAAATCAAACTAGGAGGACCCAGCAAATTGTGAGGAATGATGAAAGAGATAAATCATTGAAACAAAGAAAGGTAATGTTATAAGGACACACCTGTGTTGAATGATCCTGAGAAGTTGACCAAGATGAGGCTTGTGAACCAACCACTGGATTTGGCAAGATAAAGGTTGTTCTGTGACCTGCAGGAGTTAGGTCAGTGGAGTGGTTGGGACAGAAACCAGATAGAAGAGTAAATGATAGATCGAGAGGTAGAAAGAGCAAAGTATAGAACTCCTTTGAAAAGTTTTGCTGTGAACAGAGAATTGGGTAATTATTGAAGGAAAGAAATGATGGGAAAGCTTAAGTATTTATCAGACTTTTCTGAATTTGGGATCCACCCATTTTGGTTATCTCCTCTTTTGTTTTTTTAAAGTTTAGGAGGAGGAGGAGGAGGAGGAGAAGGGCTCCTGGGTGGCTCAGTCAGTTAAGCCCCTGACTCTTGCTTTTGGCTCATGTTAAGATCTCATGGTTTCATGAGTTCAAGCCTGTGTTGGGCTCTGAGCTGGCAGCATGGAGCTTGCTTGGGATTCTCTCTCTCTCTCTCTCTCTCTCTCTCTCTCTCTCTCTCTCTCTCTCACACACACACACACACACACACACACACACACACACACACACGTGCGCGCGCTCTCTCTCTGTCTCTGCCCCTCTCCCACTCATGCTCTCTCAAATAAACCTCCTCCTCCTCCTCCACCCCCCCCCCACTTATTTTGAGAGGCGGGGGAGAGAGCGAGAGATCCAAGAGTGCATATGCCCATGCAAATGCACAGAAGAGGGGCAGAGAGAGAGGGAGAGAGAATCCCAAACAGGCTTCCTGCTGTCAGCACGGAACCCAATGAGGGGTTCAGTCCCACAAACTATGAGATCATGACCTGAACCAAAATCAAGAGTTGGACGTGAAATTGACTGAGCCACCCAGGTGCCCCAGTTATCTCCTAGCTGTCCTCCATTAACTAGAGGATTGGTTCATAATGTCTTTTTGTGAGGTGACAAAGCCTAGCTTCCTCACCAAACCTTCTGTCTACCAAGGTGCTCTTTCTTCCTCCATTTCTTAGAGACTGGTAAATGCTTACTGTTTCTTTAAATGATAATTTTTTAGTAAATTAAGATTTTCACCTAATTATTTCTCTCTATGATTTTATTGTATAACCATTGTAGTGTCTAGTGTCAATAATATTGATAGTAACTGTAATAAGATGCTCACATATATTGACATTTACTATGTATATGGGACCATTTTAAGAGGTTTGTCAGTATTTATTGTATTCGAAACAGTCCTGGGTGACAGGTACTGTTCTCAACAGAGGATCCAAGGATGTAAGGGGTACAGAAGGTTTTAACTTGATTTCCTCAGTATTCTACAGTTAAGTGGCTGTCAATATGGTTGTAGAGCTTTTGCTCTTAACCATTAAGCTATTCTGTCTCTACATTTTAAAAAAGTCTCATTTTCAAAGAAAATGTCTCATTTCTCAGTTATGCTAAATAAATATGCCTTTGGTGAATTACTTTGATAAAGTGAAGAATTCTCCACTTTTATATCTGTTATACGAATATATATTTTGGACTGGGTTGCTCGTAATGCCATTTTAAGTAATTAGGTTTCAGTGCTAGATGGGACATTTATTTAAATAATGACTGGAATAAAATTTACTAATCACATAGACCTGTTTTCTAAATTGCATCCCCCCCGCCCCCGTATCTTTTTTGGCTTGCCTCTGTTGGCTGTGAACTTCAGTTTTAAATTTATTTGCACTTACAACACTAAACATTATTTCATGTGTAATTTTAAAAATCTTACAAGGCTCACCATTTTCAGACTGTCAGAGTAGCCATTATCAAGTTTCCACTTCTTAAATATACTCATCTGGATTCATGAAATTCCATTTTGACAGTGATAAAGAGCATGCTCATAGGCATCATCGAAGAGGAATGTGAGCACTGTTTATGATAGCTCTACAAGTCTTTCATTTGTCTAATATAAAGTCTATTGACACGCTTATGATAGAGTATATAATAATTAGGTATGTTTTAAATAAGGTTAGTTATTAGTGATGTACTTCAGTGGCAAATAAGATAATAAATTTTTAGGAATTTGAATTTTGGAGTTATTTCAAGACTATAACTTATATTTTTTAAATTATGAATTTAAGCGGTTTCGTTTCATGTGATAGGCCAAACCAACTATGGCTGATAAAAGTTATGTAATTGTTCTAATACTGAAAGGCTAAAAGCTTACTTAGATAAGCTTTTATCCTTTTGTGAACATCACACTTAGAATTTAATGAAAATATTGTTACTTGCTGCAGCTTTGAAGAACTTGTAAGAACAGAGGCTTAGTCAAAACTGTTCATGCTAATGTTATAAAGAATGACAGAGGCTATTGAGAGGAACTAAGAGAATCTGAGAAAAGGAAGAAAAAGAACATTTTTTTGAATATCTATTGTATTCTAGGCAGCTTAGTGATAAGACTTTTACTTATATGATCTCATTTAATTCTCACAGTATTGCAAGGTAAGTTTTAATCATTCCCCTTTTACAGATGAGAAAACTGATGTTGCAAAGGTTATCTTGATGAAGATCACATAGATAGAATTCAAATCTAGATCTGTTGGCTATTTAAGTCCAATCTGTGCTCTTGCTTCATGGAGTTGTTCTTGGTCCTTTTTCTTTCCTTGTTTTTAACTTGGATCTTGGTGGTGGTATTTTTAACGTTTGCTCATTTTTGAGAGAGAAAGCATGAGCAGGGACAGGGCAGAGAGGGGGACAGAGGATCCTAAGCAGGCTCTGTGCTGACAGCTCAGAGCCCGACGTGGGGCTCAAACCCATGAATTGTGAGATTGTGACGAGCTGAAGTTGGATACTCAACTGACTGAGCCACCTAAGCACCTGGTCCTTTTTGAAAAGAAAATTCTTCTGTGTCCTAGCAGAATTCTTGTGATATTTACATTCTTATTCACTTGGTTATCATAAGTATCAAGGTATTGACACTCGTGTATAAGCCTGCAGGTCTTTTTAGATACAAGTACTGAGTTACACAGCTGCCTCTTCTATCAGAAGAAGTTACTTCATTAAACAATATATCATAATAATATCTGAGCCAAATGGGTCTCAAATATTGTGAGACCCATTGGCAGTTAAATTCTCTCAAATAAATATCCACAGATGAGATATGTTGGTGATCTGAGAGGAAACCCGTATGTTAGTGCTTCTTTTAGTTAGGAATTGTAGGGGCGCCTGGGTGGCTTAGTCGGTTAAGCATCTGACTTCAGCTCAGGTCATGATCTCGGGGTTCATGGGTTCGAGCCCCGCATTGGGCTCTGTGCTGACAGCCAGCTCAGAGCCTGGAGCCTGTTTCGGATTCTGTGTCTCCCTCTCTCTCTGACCCACCCCTGCTTGAGCTCTCTCTCTTTCTCTCTTTCTCCCTCTCTCAGAAATAAATAAAAAACATTAAACAATTTTTAAAAAAAGGAATTGTAGAGGCTTATGTAGATGATTTCAGTGAAGTATGGAGACTAGAATAAATTCTTTTACTCTTTTCAACTCTGGTTTTAAGGGTTCAGTTACAAGTTTTAATTAATGTTTCCTTTGGACATTAGGGCACAAGTAGTCTTGTTTGTTGTGACTGCCTGCCATAGGCAAAAAGCCAGAAATATTAAATGCCTAGATATTACCATAGAGGTGTTGACTATAATCCATTTAATTTGTCTATAATATCTGCTGGATATTTAGGTACTACTGAACCAAATATTTTTTCAGTATGTTCAGTGTTTGTCATTCTTTTGCTCAGTAGATCCAGACTGTTAAGCTTTATGAAGGGTGGAGGGGGAGGTGTGTGTGAGATATTTAAAACACGTTGGCAAAGTATTAATAGTATTATTTACTGCGCACTTTTTACTCAACCACAAGCACTGTGATAAGTGATTTCTACCTGTAATTTTCCTTAATTCTTATACTACTAACTCTTTAAAGCAGATACCATATTAGCTCCATTTTACAGATAGTAGGCACAGTTAAAACTTTGCCAGGGTCACATGACTTATGTAGCAAAGTCTAGATCTGAACTCAACTCTGGGAAAGACATATTCTTTTTTGCTGCTGTTCATGATTCTAAACATAAATGGAATTTGATTAGCTTGATACATTCGTATATAAAAGTAACAAACATGTACAAAAGCATGAAAACTTAAGAAACCATCTAGAAAGCCTCAAGAAAATCAGTATTGTTTTCAAACTGCAATTGGAGAATGACTTTACTCAGATGCTAATTTTGGTCCTTTTAAACAAAATTGGATACAGGGACACGGGATAACTAAGATATGTTTGCTGCTCAGGCTGGTCCCTTTTCTGAAATGAATTAACCTTCCATATTGCTCTACTACCCCCTGCGCTACCAGTTCTTTCTTCCCCCTTTACTCCCTTTTCTGTTTCAGGATAATCAAATCTGTCTATCTTCTTCCTCTGCTTCCTTAGAAACAAGCTCTTCTTTCGAACTTCCATACTGTGTTTTTCTTCGGATACTTTTCTTGTATTGCTAAAGTGCATTCTTAAGCAACTTCTGAAGAATGTGTGGACCTTATGCTTTCTGAATTCTTGCATACTTGAATATGACTTTATTTACTCCCAGATTTAATTATATAGTATGTGTATAATTTCTGAGTTGTTAAGCAATTGTTTTCAGAAATATGAAGGTTCTGTTATCTTTTATCCTGTATTGCTGGAAGTTGAATTGCTATCTGGTTCTTGGTAGGTGGAATGTTTTATTTCCCCTTTAAAAGCAGAAGGAATAGGTAGTACCACAATTCCTATCTTTGACAAGAAGGTTTCTGAATTGACTCTGATACTCTTCAGTCCTTTTAAGAGGTAGCCTAGAACAGTAGTTGAGAGCATAGATTCTGGAACCAAATTGCCCAGATTTGAATCTTGGCTTCATCACTTACTTGCTCAGTGACCTGGAGCAAATTACTTAATCCTTCTGTAGCCCATTTATCCCAGGTTTAAAATGGAGACGATGGTTGTGCCACCTAGGTGGCTCAGTCAGTTGAGTGTCTGGCTCTTAATTTTGACTTGGGTTGTGGTCCCAGGTTTGTGGGATCCAGCCCCATGTGGAGCCTTCTTGGGATTCTCTTTGTCTCTCTCTCCTTCTGCCCCTTTCCCACACTGGTATGCTCTCCTCTCTCTCTCTTTCAAATAAAATTTTAAAAAATTTAAAAAGAAAATTTAAGTTGGAGATGATGTTTAATAAAAGCACCTGATTCATGGGATTGCTAGAATGATCTAATATTCATACATCCTTCAGATTATACCAGGTACATAGTAATGAGATAATAAGCTTCAGTTTGTGGGCCAAATCCAGCATATGTGAACTAAAACTGGTTCTTACATTGTTAAAGGATTGTTAAAAAAACAAAAACAAAACAAAGAAGAATATACATGGCACAAAGCCCAAATATTACTGTCTTGCCCTTTACAGGAAAATTTTGCTGACCTCTTAACATATTATATGTGTTTATTAAAAAAAAAAAAATAATCTAGTTGCTGGAAAATGAGGAAGACAGAAAGTACTTAAAGTTGAGAAAAATCTTTTGTTTTCATCCCAAAATTGTTGTAACTCACCTAATTTTTACTAGTGTTTTAGATTTTATAGATGTAATATAATGATACCTCAAATACAGTGAGTAGTTTTGTTTGAAAAAATTGTATTTTAAATGTTGTAGAATTATGTTTAGATAATAATTTCCCTTTTAGCTTTCTAAGAACTAGAGTTTTTCTTTGGCCCTTCCTTTGTCTTCAGTGTAAGGTCTGAGTGAATTGTTTGATGAATAACCCAGTTTCTTTCTCTTTTGTCCCTTTCCTTTCATTGTAATTAAAGTTAATCTCATGGTAATTATGGCAAGAAAAATTTAAAGGGTAATTACGAGAAATTGTTATTACAGAGAAGAAATTAAAAATGTGTTTAGCCTTAAGTTTACTGATTAAATAAACCAGTACCCAAAGATGTCACTGGGAGGTTTGTGGAATATGCTGTAGTACTACAAACCAAGGGAATATAATAAAGCAAACCGAGAAAGAAACATGGAAAGGAAGAAAACAGAAGTAAAAAAAAAAAAGATTTGGCAAGGGTAGTGCATTACCAAGAAACTGTCTCTCATGCTATTTGGTCGCCGTCTTCTTCTTTCTTCTTTCTTCTTTCTTCTTCTTTCTTCTCTATTTTTGAGGGAGGGTGGGAGGGAGACAGGGAATGTGAAGGCTGGAGGGAGGGCAGAGATAGAGAGGGAGAGAGAGAGAATCTCAGGTAGGCTTTCCACTATTAGCACAGAGCCTGATGTGGAGTTTGAACTTACAAACCATGAGTTCATGACCTGAACTGAAATCAAGAGTTAGATGCTGAACCGACTGAGCTTTAACCGTGCTCCTGGTTATAGTCTTGGTTAACACATTGTAAGAAATTTGGCAACCAAGTCAAATTTTGTTCTAGCCTCTTGCTTTGAAAAGCCAAGTAACAAGTATGCCTCAACTTTACTGTTTTCTGAAATACGGTGTTCATGCCTGAGATGTGCCATTATATAGTAAAGTTCATTTCTGACGTAATATATCTGACCTTTCTCAGCTTGTGGGATTTCTGTTTTCTCAAAACACGTGTTTGTCATTACTCTGTCTTTTAGAATGTCTCTAGGCATTTATCCAGGAAAAGAAACTAACAGCAGCCAAATGAATATATATTATTGCCTAGGATAGAAAACATTGACTTTTGTAACTATACTTTCAGATATCTTTTTTTCCTCAATTACATTGTGCATCAGGAAATTTTAAGGTAGAATATATACAATGGATTTTATCATTATAAGATCCTTGTTTTTCCTAAAATTATAGTTTTGTCCATCTATAAGCAATTTAGATATTAGCATTTGTACTTTAGACAATCAGAATCAATGATAGACTCAGTAGTATTCCTAGTGTTTCTTGCTGGGATTAGAATTTTTTATTCTTCATTTGTTAATAGTTCAGCTTTCTTTTGATTAGACTTTTATATCCACTGTTACTTCCACCTAACTGGAATCTTCTATTTATAACTTATAGACTTCTTAAACTTGCAACAGCAAATTGATTTTAATCTTACAATTTAAATGATTTAGTCTGTGTCATATGGCTCATAGGTTGTAGTTTAGTTTTTAAAATGCTTATTTATTTTGAAAGATGGGGGCAAGGGACAGAGAGGGAGAGAGAATCCCAAGCAGCCTCCGCACTGTCAGCATGGAACCCCATGAGGGATTCAGTCTCATGAAGAATCACGAGATCATGACCTGAGCTGAGATCAAGAGTCAGATGCTTAATTTACTGAGCCACCCAGGCACCCTATAGGTGTTTTAGAAACATATAGACCAATTAAGCACTGTGAACTTGTTTTAACAGACTTCTGTTGAAAAGTCTTTAAAGTTTGTTATATGCATACTTTAGTTTTATAACTATAAATATTCTCTATGATATTTAATTTTTCTTGGTAATGAAGAGCCTTAAATATTAATATACTAAACTAGTATAATATGTACAAGGGATTTCCTAGTACAACATTCTCATTTTAGCCCAATGGCATCCTTCAGATGAGGAGGATAATGTATACAGTGGTTATGTGACTTGCCTAAGGTCTCATGGTTAGTAATTAGTAGAGTGAAATCTTTGGACCATCATGAGTGCTGTTATCCATTACACTATGATTTCTATGCATACAGCCGATAGGAGCTAGTAGATTGATTTCTTCTAATCTAGACTAGCTGTTTAGAGTACATTTCTAATATCTTATTTCTTCTGTAGTTGGTGTCACTGCCATAAAAGCAGAATAAAGAAAGCACAAGTATACAGACTATAGAATTTAGAACTAGCAGGGAACCTGAGCTTTTTAGTGCCTAACTTTTCAGTCCCCATAACTGGCTATACCTCAGAATAGCATGCAACAGCTCTATTTCCCTGTACCTACTCCCAGTGATTCTGGTTTAATAGCCTCAGTGTGGAGTCTAGGGATTTGTACTTATTAAAAGAATTCCTAAATGACTTTCACTAAGTTTGGGAACTTCTGATAGCCTGTTCATTTGTTTTATAGATAAGAAAACTGAAAGCCAGGAAGGTCAAGTTAGTGCTAGTACGTGGTAAAACCTGGACTTGCTGATGCTCCCTTGAATGTTAGCCCAATGCCTTCCCTGAGTCAATTGCTTATTTCAGTGGTATTTACCCTACTTTATTAACATTATGTTGTAATTAAGTTTGTATTAATATCAGCATCATTTCAATGGTATACAAAACTCCTTTACAGTTCTGTTCCCTCTTCCCGTATGATTATTGTCCCAAATTACATCTTTGTACTTGATTTTCCCCTATTAACATAGTTGTGTAACTGTTTTATGCATTTGCCTTTTAAATCCTATAGAAATAAAAGAAGTTACCCAAAATACAACACTACTGGCTTTCATATTTACTTACTGTAGCTATCGTTACCATTCTTTACATCCTTATATGAGTTTGCATTAGTATTTAGTATCTTTTCATTTCAGCTGAGAGGACTCCCTTTAGCATTTCTTGTAGGATGGGTCTAGTAGTAAATAACTCTTTTAGTTTTGAAAAGTGTTTCAGAATGCATCCTAGAATTTCTGCCTGAAGGGTAGGCAGTTGGGACATTTATGACTGACTCTTGTCCTTCATTGGTTGAGGTTGCCCTTCCCCCTCAACCTGGAGAAGATAACTTGCCCACATTTTCAGGTTGTACTTTATCACAGGCTGAGTAGGCCATTGTAGTGCCATTCAAAGTCTTGAGATGGGAAAGTGGAAAAATGAGCAAAGTCATGTTTGAAGTGGCATTCTGTTATTATGAGGTGAATCTTCCCAGGACAGTCCATCACGGCTATGACTAAAAGTGGGCTGAGGAACTGTGACATGGCACCTGCTACCCTTATCTTTTGTATTTTATGGAATCTACCTCTTCTTCTCTTTTAAAAATTGATTATATTTGTTTGCTTCTCAGATTCTTCAGTGGTTCCTAAAAGCCTCATGTACTAGTGTTCTTAGTATCCTATAACTAATTCATCTTGACCAGGGGCATTGGACTCACCTGTCTCAGGCTTTAGTTCTAGCATTACAGTGTATTCAGCCTTCCCAATCCCTGACTGAGAAGACTGGGACAGTATAGGAGTTAAAGAGTTTTGTTTTCTCTTTATTGGGATTATACTGTCTTCTGAGATAAGCCTACTTTTTTTCTTTTGTTCTTTAAGATACCCAAAAAATTAAAACAAAACAAAACAAAACCTTTTGTTGTCTCTTGCATTTTGCAAGTAATAGATAATTTTGAAGTTTGGCCTTTTTGAGTCCAGTGATCAATTTAAATTGCTTTTCTTACCTGTCTTAAAGTGTGTATTTCTGTTGAGTTTGATGCTGTGAAATCGTGGCTATATTTTTCTGTGAATTTTTTGAAATATTTTCTTAAATATAAGCCGACATGACTATATCCTGACTTTTTTCTTTTTTTATGTTTGTTTTTTTTAAACATTTATTTATTATTAAGAAACAGAGAAAGACAGAGCATGAGCAGGGGAGAGGCAGAGAGAGAGAATCTGAAGCAGGCTCCAGGCTCTGAGCTCTCAGCACAGAGCCTGACGCGGGGCTCGAACCCATAAACTGCGAGATCATGACCTGAGCTGAAGTCGGACGCTTAACCAACTGAGCCACCCAGGTGCCCCTTTATGTTTATTTTTGAGAGAGAGAGAGAGAGAGAGAGACAGAGAGAGAGGAAGGCACAGAATCCAAAGCAGACTCCAGGCTCTGAGCTGTCAACTCAGAACCCAGTGTAGGACTTGAACCCACAAACCACGAGATCATGACCTGAGATGAAGTTAGACACTTAACTGACTGAGCCACCCAGGCGCCCCCAGCCTTTTTCTTTGTGACCATCATAAAAACACCAAGCTGACATGGTCACTATTTGCATTTTCTCCTTAGTTCTGGTTAGCACTGGACTGACCCTTCAGTAAGTATTTCTGTCTTTGTGCAGTTCCAGAAGCTTCTGTCATTTCTGCTCTCCTACTCCATTCTTCGCTTGCCTTCTTCTATCCCTCTTTCTTTAAAAGCTATTTAGTATCCTAGTATGGTCTGTTGACTTTCACATTCTAAACTTTCCCCACTGCTCTCATTATCCCATGGCCTTGGGACCCTTATTCAGTAATTATAGCTAATCTGATAAACTGTTTGTAACTCAGATGCTTGGAATGATGGTGTTTGTACGTGGTAATGTATAACATATTTGTGTTTTCTCAATAACCTAGTATCTCTCCTCTGCCCCCCCCCCTTATTTTTTTCTTATCCATGAGGCGTTGGATCACAGGAAATATCAACTGGCTATTAACATAAGGGAAAGTAATTTAGTTCTTTGGAGGGAAAAGTAGAAAAATTTCTACTAGGTGATTTTAAAATGAATGTGTTTATATAGTGTAATCAGTAAATATTTTGAAATCATTTTATTTTTTGACTAAAGGAGAAGTTCAAAGGAAGGAAGGAAAAAGGAAAGCATTGGGTAGCACAGAAGAAAATAAGGAAGAGAGAAGACAGGGAAAATATGTGTTCTGGAGTCATATTCAGTATGACAAAGTGAGGGGCACCTAGGTGGCTCAGTTGGTTCAGTATCCAACTCTTGATTTCGGTTCAGGTCATGATCCCAGGGTCATGGGATACCCGCATTGCACTCCATGCTAAGCATGTATCCTGCTTGAGGTTCTCTCTATCTCTGTCTCTCTCTCTTTGCCTCTCTCCCCCACTTGTGCTCTTCCTCCCTCTGCCTCTCCCCTCACTCAAAATAAATTTAAAAAGTATGACAAAGTGAGTTCTGCATTTCTTAAGGAAAATTGGAATAAAGGAGTGGGGGAGAGAGGCCAGCCTAGGTACTAGCTCTAATCACTGTTACCTGAGAGCCAAAGACATGATTAATTTTGGGATTTCAAGCAAGCCACTATTAGAGAGGGAATGGGAAGGTTTGTGTCCATGTGTCTGTCCTGGTTATAGGAAATCTCACATAACAGTTTCAATAAATGCTTGTTTATTATGGTAAAGTGGTATAGATGTAATGATTGTTGTGTAGATGTAATGATCTTTGTTTATATCTCAGGTGTGAAAGTGTGAATCAACACCAGCACAGCAGTGAAACTTGCTCTGTTCTCTTGGAAAAAAGCTATTATAGTAATTCATTTGTTGTTCACTTGCCTTTCCTTCATACATGTGGAATGAAATATGTGCTGCATGACTTTCTGAGTATCGTAAAAGCTTTATTTTAGAAATCAACTATTGATATAGATGCCAATCCAGCCTAATCTCAGAATATTCAGTGATTTGTGCTGGGGTATTTGGAGGAAACTTTTCCAAAGTCTGCAAACATTTCATGTTTAGGTGACATTCCTACAAACATTCAGCTTATCATAGTTTTCTTAGGCTCACTTTGATAGCTGACTTTTATTTTCTCATTTATCTATTCAGTATGCCTTTATTTGAGTGCCTTCCATGAACCATGTACTTTGTTAGTCACTAAGGATAAGTAAGGCAGGAACGTTGCCATCAAATGGTCTAGGAGGTAAGATGGAAATGTAAACAAATACTGAATTTTATTTGATTTTATTATTTTATTATTTTTTTAGAATTTTTATTTCTGAGAGAGAGAGAGACAGCGTGAGCAGGGGAGGGTCAGAGAGAGAGGGAGACATAGAATCTGAAGTAGGCTCCAGGCTCTGAGCTACCTGTCCGCACAGAACCGGACATGGGGTTCGAACCCATGAACCGTGTGATCATGACCTGTGCTGAAGTCAGATGCCTAACCAACTGAGCCACCCAGGCGCTCCGAATTTTATTTTTTTTTTAACAAACATTGAATTTTAATGTCAAAATACAATTGAATACTTTCAGTGATGGATTTTTAAAAAATAAAATCTTGGGGTGCCTGAGTGGCTCAGTCCGTTAAGTGTCTGACTTCGGCTCAGGTCATGATCTCACGGTTGGTGGGTTCCAGCCCCAGGTTGGGCTCTGTGCTGACAGCTCAGAGCCTGGAGAGTGTTTCAGATTCTGTGTCTCCCTCTCTCTCTGCCCCTCCCCCACTCATGCTCTGTCTCTCTGTCTCAAAAAATAAACTTTAAAAAAATTAAAAAATAAATAAAAAATAATCTCGTTTGTAATAACATTTGATATTCTGATAATCCGTAGGTCATAAATTGAACTTTTGGGTGTCTAAAGTTGACATATTATTCTCAGATGCCAATTTTAATTTCCTTAGGCTGAAAATTATGTTTGTCTAAGAATTTAAGAGCTTAAGTAAAGCTTTGATTTCCTTAAGTAAATGTTAAATACCCATCCCCATAACTTCAGCATTTCCTCCCGGACAGAGTTGTTACTTTCATGCTTCTATACTTAAGTGATTGAGATAAGATAATTTTTTTTTAAATACTTTCATTTATTTCTAGGAGAGAGAGAGAGAGAGACAGTGTGAGCAGGGGAGGGTCAGAGAGAGAGGGAGACACAGACTCTGAAATAGGCTCCAGGCTCCGAGCTGGCAGTCAGCACAGAGCCCGACACGGGGCTCGAACCCATGAACCGCGAGATCATGACCCAAGCGAAAGTCGGACGCTTAACCAACTAAGCCACCCAGGCGCCCCGAGATAAGATAATTTAATATGATACATTTTAGGGAATCATAGGGGAGCAAACACTCCCCATGTGATCACAGCTACCAAATTGTTTTTAAACTTTTTTAGCATAATAAAAAATAAGTTTATAAATATGAAATGGTCTATCAAATTAAAAACTTCCTCATATTCATTTTTGTTTTCCTTAGAAAGGGGATGAATAACATTTTCTGCAGTGTTCCTTCAACTCAAATGTTCAAATATTTTAGTAAGTAAAATGTACATAAAGCCTTAAAATTGTTACTTTATTGGGAAAACTTAACGCAGGCACTAGAGGCTTTTAAATCTTCATTTGGTGTTAGATGACTACATGGTGTCTTGCTTTTGGAAGTCAGAAAATAAGAACTATTATAAAAGTAGTTTATATCACACCAATAAAATCTTAACGGCTTATTTTTATTTTTGAAGAAAATAGAGTGTAGGAGCCTATGTTTTAGGAACTTCCTTTTTAGATCATATTAAATAACATACACATTTTATTTATCTGTCTGTCTATCTTCCTTCATGGCAGAGCTTATAAGGAAAGACCTAGACAGAGTAATAGGAGTTGTAAGAATGGACTTGGCTCAGTAGATAGGCAAAAACTTCAGAAAAGTGTTTTTGGCATAGGATAGTTCAGTTTTCATGAATTAGTTGTTCCTTTCTGACTTGCATGGATAATTTATAATTTGGATAATTTAACTTGATAATACAACTTTACTGGCTTGTTTCCTTAACACTTTAGTCTTAATGTTCATTATTGAACTCCTTATTGCTGACATCAAACAATACTAGTAAATAGTGTCAACATTTATTGAGGTGATTCTTTATAGTAATAAGGCCATAATGTGTATTATCTCACTTAATCTGAATAATCTGATTATTATGATGATTATTTTATAGATGACCTTACTTAAAAGAACTCAGCAGTTGGTCCTTTGGAGAAATGAATGGTATTTTGGAAAGTGAGCAGTCACACTTCCAGTTTATCTACTTCATGTATAAGGATTTTGGTGTATGATAACATCCTTGTTAAACTTGCTTTTCTAAATCTCCTCATCCTTAATTATTTTTATTAATGTCATAATTGTTCTTTGTGCCTCTTTAGACTTGAACTCTCGAGGCACCTTTGACTACATACCCCTGGCATCCCCTTTACTCTCTTGCAAACCAGGATGTAGCTCAGTCTTGGAAAGACAATCACTGTAACACATCTGCCATTGTCTATTGTATATTTTGAGCTCAGGGTTGAGATGGAAATTTTTTTAAATGAGAGAACCACCCTTAACCATTGTTAAACACTGAATGACTTTGGAAATTAGCTTATGCTGCAGGCTTGATAATATTTCCTAATAAATCCAAACTGAAATTACAAGGAATAACAATATTTAAGTGCCAAATTTATGCTGCAGTAAAAAGTAATTTTGATGAGCATGAATGTTGTGTGAATCAAAATAATGTCAAGCTGCTTTATATACTTAGCATGTCAACAGTTGAAGCAAGGGCATCTGGGTGGCTCAGTCTCCTATTGGCTCAGGTCTGATCTCTTCGTGCTGAGTGTGGAGCCTGCTTGGGATTCTCCCTCTCCCTCCCTCTCCCCCCCAACCCAATAAATAAACATTTTTTAAAAAAGTTAAAACAAGAAATGGAATCTACATTTACACACACATTTGCAGCAGATATATTTCCTAGATCAAAATACAGTTCTAGCAGTAGTTTTTGGAACTTAGTGTAAGTAAGGATTTTTTATATTTCAGAATTCATTTAACTGCCCAGTGAAGGAACTTTCAATTAACCTTTAATGGGAACAATGTAATGACAAGCTGAAATGCATGTACCAGAAGAAGAATCCAATATAATTCTGTGAATACCTTTCAAATAATGCATATGCTCAGGTAGAATCCTATGCATGTGGACTGGTGTTCATTTATCAGTATTTGTCCGAATAGACCTTTTTTTTTTTTTTTTAAATGTTTATTTATTTCTAGGAGACAGAGAGAGAGAGACAGCGTGAGCAGGGGAGGGTCAGAGAGGGAGTCACAGACTGAAACAGGCTCCAGGCTCTGAGCTGGCAGTCAGCACAGAGCCTGACGCGGGGCTCGAACCCACGAACCGTGAGATCATGACCTAAGCGAAAGTCTGACGCTTAACCAACTAAGCCACCCAGGCACCCCCGAATAGACCTTTTCTAAAGTGAGATATGTAAAATCACATTACAGGTGAGCATTCACAGATGAACGTTGATTCTGATGGTAGAGAATACCAACTTCGAGTCCCAGTTGAATGAAATAATCTCTCAAAATAATTCCATTCTCCTCATTGGTAGACTGGCATCACAAAAATTTACACTCACTATTATATTTTGCATTTTGTCAATAAAAGCAATACATTTTTCTCTCATTATAGAAGTACTTATATAGTACTGATTTTGTTTCCTGGCTACAAAGCTGAAAATATTTACTCTCTGGCCTTTTACATAAGAAGTTTGCCAACCTGGAGCTAAACAATTATTCCTTTGTTTCTAAGTGATACTTAGAAATTTACCAAACACGAACAAAATCTCTTTTGGTGGGATTTCAGCTGTTAACAGAGAAAAAAATAATTCTACATTATTCCTGGAACAGACTTTAGGTGACCACTTAATCCAACGTAATCCAATTTCCTTAATTTGCAGTTAAGAATCCAAGGTTTAGTGAGCACTAATTAGTCATTTGTAAAATTGAAGGTAGAACTAAACTTTTCTTTCATCTTTTCCTTTTCCTTTTCCTTTGAGTGTACACAAGGAGGGGAGAGGGGCTTTGGGGAGAAGGAGGGAGAGGGAGGGATGGAGGGGGAGAGAATCCTAAAGAGGCTCCATACTGAGGCCCAATGTGGGACTAGATCCCACTACCCTGGAATCATAACTTGAGCTGAAATCAAGAGCTAGACGCTTAATCGACTGAGCCACCCAGGTGCCCCAGAATATTCTCATTTTCTGTCTAGTGTCTTTTTTATTATACTTTATTTCTATGCAAGTATTAATGCCTGGTACTAAGAATGACAAAAATGAAATACAAATTACTGTGTCTAAATCATCAAGGAACATTTTAATCTAGCTGAGTAGTGTATCAGTCGGGTTCTCTGCAAGAAACAAATGGCACACTAAAATGGAATGAGGATTATTTAACAAAGGACTGTTTATAAAGTGTGAAGGGAGTTAAGGGAAACACTTATCACCACTCAAGGCTTAAAGTGACAAGGGGCAGCTGTAAGAACTCTAGGAAGGGATCCCCAACAGAAGCAGTAACTTTTAGTGGATGAATCCAGCCACTGCCAGCCTGTGCCATGTAGGAAGGAGCACCTCCTTTTCCTCCTGCCCTTTCATCTCCACTGTTGTCTCCTGTAGTCTTCTATGAAAAGCCAGATGACAAATAACCTTTGATGCCTCCCAAGGAAAATTGCCATTTGTAGAGTGGATGTGAAGGGTCCGGTGGCGAACATCCAGTGTAAGGAGCAAGATTGTTTATCCAACAATACATGCTAACCTCTACAAAGTGTGAGCAATCCAGACAGCATATATTTTAGACAAACGCATGTCAGCACATAAAACATTTTGTGAGCATTTGGTAATGCTTTTTTGATTTTTTTTTTTAGTTAATTTTTAAAAATTTACATCCAAGTTAGTTAGCGTATAATGCAACAATGATTTCAGGAGTAGATTCCTTAATGTCCCTTACCCATTTCATCCATCGCCCCTCCTACAACTCCTCCAGTAATCCTGTTTGCTCTCCATAGTTGAGTCTCTTATGTTTTTTTCCCACTCTCTGTTTTTATATTATTTTTACTTCCTTTCCTTATGAGGACTTTAAGATACAAAACAGATGAACATAAGAGTAAAATCATGTGATATTTGTCTTTCTCTGACTAATTCTGCTTAGCATAATACCCTCTATTTCCATCCATGTAGTTGGAAATGGCAAAATTTCATTCTTTTTGATTGCCGAGTAATGCTGCATTGTATATATACCATATCTTTTTTATCCCATCGTCCATCGATGGACATTTGGGCTCTTTCCATACTTTGGTTACTGTTGATAGTGCTTCTATAAACATTGGAGTGCATGTGCCCCTTCGAAGCAGGATATCTGTATCCCTTGGATAAATCCCTATTAGTGCAATTGCTGGGTCGTAGGGTAGTTCTATTTTTAATTTTTTGAGGAACCTCCATATTGTTTTCCAGAGTGGCTGCACCAGTTTGCATTGCCAGGTAGTGCTTTTTTTCTTTTTTTAATGTTTATTTTTGAGAGAGAGAGAGAGACAGACAGACATAGAATCCAAAGCAGGCTCCAGGCTCTGAGCTGTCAGCAACAGTGCCTAATGTGGTCTCGAACTTAACTGACTGAGCCACCCATGTACCCCTGTAATGTTTTACATTTTATAAAGTACATTCTTACTTTATCTTCACAATGAATTTAAGACCGTGCATTCTTTTCTATACTGACATCTGGAGCAAAAGTAGTTCAGTCCTGGGGTGCCCAGGTGGCTCCGGTAAATGTCTGCCTTGATTTCAACTCAGGTCATGATCCCATGGTTCATAATATTGAGCTCTGTGCTGACAGCGCAGAGCCTGTTTGTGATTCTCTTTCTGTTCCTTCCCTACTTGTGCACGCGATCTCTCTCTCTCTCTCTCTCAAAATAAATAAACAAACTTAAAAAAAAGTTCTGTCCTTGGTATTCTAAATTGTAGGCCACTTTTTCTTTCACTACATAAAGTTGTCCTACTCTCTAATAGAAACATGTTGTTTTAAGTGGTCAACTTCACAGGAGACCAAGTACTAAAAGCCAGGAAGGCAAATGATGTGTTACAAGTATTTATCATTTGAAAGTTCATCATTTTCATATTTTTGTAAACTGGTCTTCCCTATAGGGTGAGACTCTTATGAGCAGACATTCTCACCATGATAGTGACCTGTGAACATACCATAATAATATTGTCATTAAAATTCAGGATTTTGTAGTTAGAAAGACCACAGTTTGAATTCTGGCTCTGTCACTAACTTGCCACGTAAACTGGGGCAACTTAGTTGTGTCTCAGCCATAGTTAACTGCAAAACCAAAAACAATGGGCTTAAATGTGGTGAGAGCATATAACTCTCTAAATAGATGTTAGTGCTTATTAATAGTATTGATAGATTCCATAGCCAAAATTTCAGATTTATAAGATGTAATAAGTGATATTTATAAGTTAATTCATTTTATAAGTTATTTATTAAGCAACTGATAATATGGGCTAGGTGCTCACTTTGCTAGATTTGGGAACACAGTTAGGAACAAATCAGACCTTGTTCTCCTAGAGACTGAAGGTACATCATTTGTGTCTGATTTGTATTCATAATTGGTGAATTAGTGAACAGTGCCTATGCTGACATACATGTTGCCAGCCTAATAGTTTATTTAGCTGTCCTCATTAACCATCAGCATACCAAAAAGGCTAGGTTAGTTTATTTTTTAATGGCTTTGTTGTCAAGAATTAGCACAATTTGTCACTGTGCTAGCCTCACTATCTCAGCAAAACACTAGGTTGGTGTGCTTTTGTACCCTAATGAATGAGCAGCTGTTGATTTAGGGGGAAAAAAAGACTATCAAGTTAAAAATAGAAATATCTATATATTGTTTATTTTTGAGAGAGAGAGCAAGCATGAACAGGGCAGGGGCAAAGAGGCAGACACACAATCTGAAGCAGGCTCCAGGTTCAAGCTGTCAGCACAGAGCCCGAAATGGGGCTTGAACTCATAAACTGCGAGATCATGACCTGAGCCAAAGTCAGAGTCACACCGACTGAGCCACCCAGGGACCCCCAAAAATAGAAATATTTTAAAAATTCCATATTGATCATTGGCAGATCTTAATATAACTATCTGATTTCCTTTTAAATGACAGTTGGAGCTACAGGTGGTAACTATTACGTGTGCAGCACTCTCAGAAAGTTTAATGTTTGGGAAAATAAATGTATTCCAAACTGAACAGTTGGCAGAATAGCTCTCAGTTTACATAGGATCTCTAGGAGTTACTTGAGGCTTGATTTTGATCTGTCAGTTTCTTTAGCTGACCCTTGTCATATTACAATAAAAATTATTTATGTTAAATCTTGGATGTTTAGTATTTTATACAAGAAAAAGGAGTGTTTAGTGGTCTCCGACATGGTGATGTTTTTCTTAAAATGGAGTTAAATTTATCTCTAGTTAAAATTTATTTAAAAAGTCATTTTGCGTATGCAAAGCATAAAGCTTTTAGGACATTTTGTTTTGCAAATTTAGGATATACTGTGATGACCCTTGGGGAAATGATTTTTTTTTTTTTTTTTTTACAGACTAGGGGTTCTATTTTCATTTTCAAATCAAGTCGCTATGGGGCTAGTATCTTTGTTTGCTTAATTTTAAGCTCGGTTACCATGACAAAACTTATTTACTCAACTAATGCCTAGTAGTGTCAAACAGATACTGCTGGCAACTTGAATAATTTCTATCTGACCAATAAAAATCCCAAATAAAAATACTATATTTTCATTTTAAATGCAAAAAGAATAGTTTTGTTACCATACATTGATTTTAAAATTTCATTTTTGGTTAATTACAATCTACTTTAGTGCTTTTATGATCATTTTTAAAAATATCTTTATCTCCTACATTTAACATTCAATTGTAAAATAAAAGCAGATAGAGCCTAGTAAATGTATCTCTGTTAAAATTATTAACAATAATAACAACTATTTAAAACTTTATGCATGTAAAATTGTTTGACTTCACCCAAGTGACCAGAAAATATTCTTCAAAAAAATTTTTTTAAATGTTTATTTTTGAGAGAGAGGGAGAGAGAGAGTGTGAGCAGGGAAGGGGTAGAGAGAGAGGGAGACAGGATTCAAAGCTGGCTCAGTGCTGACAGCACAGAGCCTGATGCAGGGCTCAAACTCACGAACTGTGAGATCATGACTTGAGTTGAAGTCAGTTGCTTAACCCACTGAGCCACCCAGGTGCCCTGACAAGAAAATATTCTGAAATATATCTGTGCTACTTTCCAATATAGTCATTTTTGTATGGAATGTCTTTTATGCTTTGGAGATATAGCCATTTGGCAGAATCCAAGTTCTCTGTTTCTGGTCTTGAATCTTTACTGTACTGTCAATGTGCTTGTTCATATTGAATAATCTATTTCTGATTATTAGTTTCTAAATTAGCTTGCAGTTGCTGCTTCTAAGAAGCTTTATTGTTTAAAGAATACTTTTACTGTGGCCTTTAAGTATTTCTTCAGTTTGAAGAGGCCAGATACATCAAATGAGATGAAGAAATAGGAAGTAGAAAATAAAACCAAGAAAAATAAGGTTTAAGTCAGACGTAGAAAGTGGTAAGCATATTTTTGTTTCTAGATCTGCACTCCTCTGCATTGGTTTGGGGAGATAATCAGATGTGAATATGGTTGGAAAGATGAATTGGTAGAATTATAAAAGGTAATCAGAGAGAGATGTTTATATTTTCTTTGCAGACGGCTTGTTTCACTTAAAACTAAATAGTTCCTTTCTTTTTTTTCTTTAACTTAAATGTCTGCTTACAGGTAGCTTTTTATTTTAGTTGAGTGAGTTTAGGCACAGAGGTAAGAAAGACCAGGAAAATAACTTAATTACTCTGTTTTCTTTTTCTTTTTTATTTATTTTTATTTTTTTAATGTTTGTTTTTGAAGGGGAGAGAGAGCGAGAGCACGTGAGCATGGCTGGAGAGGGCCAGAGAGAGAGGGAGACACAGAATCTGAAGTGGGCTCCAGGCCCTGAGCTGTCAGTACAGAGCCCAACTCGAGGCTTGGACTCATGAACTGTAAGATCATGACCTGAGCTGAAGTCAGATGCTTAACTGACCAAGCCACCCAGGCACCCCAATGTTTGTTTTCTTTTATCTGTAGAATGAGAAGATTGGAATTGCTGACTTCTAAATTTCCTTTAGCTGAAATATACTTTCAATATTTATAATAGGATAGTAACATATAAATGGCTTTAAAGATCAATTTTATTGTATAATGTGGATGTAGTTATAAGAGAGGAAAATTAATTGAAGGCTATTAAAGGTCATCCAGGCTTGACATAATAAAAATGTAAAAAATATAGGGGCGCCTCTGTGGCTCAGTCCGTTAAGCATCTGACTTTGGCTCAGGTCATGATCTCGCGGTTCATGGGTTTGAGCCCCGCATCAGGCTCTGTGCTGTGCTGACAGCTCAGAGCCTGGAGCCTGTTTCGGATTCTGTCTCCCTCTCTCTCTGCCCCTCCCTACTCATGCTCTGTTTCTCTCTGTCTCAATAATAAATAAAAAAAATATTAAAAAAAAGTTTCTTTAAAAGTAAAAATATAGTGATGACAGAAAATCGGAAATATCTAGATTGAATTAGATTAATATGAGGAAGAAGAGAGGAATTTTTAAAATGAGTCCTTTATTCATTCAAGTTATCTAAGTTTTGCTATATATTGAAAAATACTGATCTCACAGGATGAATATGAAGGTTGAATGTAATAATGTATATAAAGCTCTCAACAGAGTGCCTAACATATTGAACATACATGTTTTCATTTTCTTTTGTTCCATATGGTTTGCATATGGTGCTTCTTGTCTTTTAAGTAGGTTTTATTTTATTTGCAATGAGAAATTTTAGGATACTAAAGACTAATAAGACTGACATTTGTTCTCTTTCAAATGCATGACTCAAACAATATTTGGATATTTCTGACATGAGCTTCCAACTCTCTGTCCAACGTCAGCCAACATGGTGGCCCATAGTTGGTGTTGATAGTTCTAATGATCAAAGACAGGGTAGGGTGGGTAGACTGCAGAGGGATATCAAAGCCTAAAGCTGAGCCCTTGAAGGGAAACTTCTAGTTTTTTCTTTCTTTCTTTTTTTTTTTTTTTTTTAAATGTTCTATTTATTTCTAGGAGAGAGAGAGTGAGACAGCATGAGCAGGGGAGGGTCAGAGAGAGAGAGGGAGTCACAGACTGAAACAGGCTCCAGGCTCTGGCTGGCAGTTAGCACAGAGCTCAACGCGGGGCTCGAACCCACGAACCGCGAGATCATGACCTAAGCGAAAGTTGGATGCTTAACTGATTGAGCCACCCAGAAGCCCCCTAGTTTTTTCTTAAAAGATTATTCCAGTCCTCTTCAAGTACTCCTTTTGAGGTGGAGATTACAAATTGATGATGAAATATAACTTATAGTCTCTGCCCAAGGTAAGATACCATTAGGTCTCTCCATTGTATTATTTAGGAATACAAAGACTATGAGTCTCTGTAAACACATAGATGAAACATAGCTACAAAAGAGTCAAGGAGCAGAATTCCCAAGCAAAAGGACTTCCAGTAGAGATTTTGCATGTGTTATTTTTAAATTTTTTCCTCAATATGTATCTGTAACTATTTCACCAGGACTGCTTGTGTCTTTGGTAGGCTCATCATTCTTAAGTTTAACCTATATATTTTTTCTGTCCCCCGATAAACTTTAAAGGGCAATCAGAAGAGAAATATATGTTGTATTTGCTTTGTTAGTCAGAGGGTAAGCCTGTCTAGGACCAGCTAGTTTCTTTCTTTTGCTTGAATGTCTACAGTTCGTGGATCTTTTAGTTGTGTGAGCTGTATAGAGTTGATAGGAAAAAAAGCAACCCAGCCTCTTCTGTTTGAGTCATAAACAGACTCATAAACAGGTGGGAAGAAGTATAGTATAGTGTCCGTGAGCCTGGGCTCTGGCATCTTCATACTTTCTGTATGTAGAGCTGAGGGTGTCCTTAGATTTGCTTGTAAGGCCACCATCTTAGGTTGATATTACAGGAGACCTTCTGATCTCCTGATTTTCTTTCCAGACCCAGAATCAAGTTTGTAGCATGTTTTCATTATTGAAGTGAAGAGCCATTTTTCCTCTTTTGGTCTTGTTCATAAGCCATGCTTATAATTCTAGAATATTTATTAGGATATTCCTTATGCAATCTTGAACTCTTTAAGTGTTTTAGTAAGTTTTTATTATTTCTTTATTTTGAGAGAGAGAGAGACAGAGAGCGAGTGAGCATGCAAGGTAGGGAAGGAGTGCAGAGAGAGGGAGAGAGAGAATTCCAAGCAAGCTCTGTGCTGTCAGCGCAGAGCCCAATGCAGGGCTTGATTACACAATTCTGGAATCACGACCGAAGCCGGAATCAAGAGTTGGATGCTCAACTGACTGAGCCAGCCAGGATTCCCTATTTTAGTAATGCTTTAAAAAAAGTTAGCTATTATTAGTTTAATCCCCTATTTGCTTAAATTATGATAAAAATTATATTGTAACTTAAAAAGGAAAACATTTTATTTATTCATGGTAGGAGGAAAATCAAAGTTATTTTCTTTAAAGGTTTATAGTTCCAATTTTTTTCAGTCGTTTTTGGCACATTATCCCCAGAATATATATTCTTTTATGGGAATGTAGAATCTGTGTCAGGGAGGGAGATAAAATTTTGTTCGATCATATGCTAGAGAAAGCAGTTGAGGCATGCACCAAGATGTGTATCCAGAAAGGCATAGGAGGTCTGGGAGAGGAGTAGGTAGGTAAAACTTTGAAAACATCTAGAGAAAACAATGGATTAAGAATACTGGTGGAGTAGAAGCTATTACATATTATACTTATAAAATGGTTTTCTGGAGACTCCTAGGTGGCTCAGTTAAGTGTCCCACTCTTGATTTCAGCTCAGGTCATGATCTCATGGTTTGTGAGTTTGAGCCCCCTGTCAGGCTCTGCACTGACCTCTTGAAGCCTGCTTTGGATTCTCTGTCTTCCCCTCTCTCTGCCCCTCCCCCAGTTGCTGTCTCTCAAAAATAAATATTTAAAAAAGGTACTCTCTGTTTGAATTCCTTTACCACGCTAAGACCCAACCATGGTCTGTGGAACTGTTATGTAACTTAAATTTAAAATAGTGTTTTAGGGGCGCCTGGGTGGCTTAGTCGGTTAAGCATCCGACTTTCGCTTAGGTCATGATCTTGCAGTTCGTGGGTTTGAGCCCCGCGTCGGGCTCTGTGCTGACTGCCAGCTCAGAGCCTGGAGCCTGCTTCAGTCTGTGACTCCCTCTCTCTCTGACTCTCCCCTGCTCACGCTGTCTCTCTCTCTCTCTCTCCTAGAAATAAATAAAACATTAAAAAAAAATAAAAAAAAATAAAATAGTGTTTTATTCCCTCTCAAACATTGAATGATAAAAACAAAATAGTGTCTTAAGACCTAGTGGACAAAAATTTTCAATGTTTATTAATTTATCAATAGGACATAGAGATTTAAGTAAATGACACTTTGGCAGATTAAAGCTCTATGTATTTTGAACAATGGGTGACCAGTACTTTTGTAGTTTGCTTACTCAACCTGTGTTTATCTGTCCCTTTAAATATCTTTGTTTCAGAGTTTGCACTCCTGACAGGGGGGAAAAAAAAAAAGAAACATGTTTTAGGTGCTACTTTATAAAATCTGAATTCTCAGTCCAGCATCAGAATATCATACCTTATAATACAGTATTATGTAATTTATTTCCTTTTGAATTTATTAAGAAAAAGAAAAGGGGAATGAATTTTATTGGGACTCGCCTGACATGTTCAAGGACCAATAAATAAGCTGGGGTAGCTAGATCAGTGTTCTCTTAAGAGAGAATTAGAAGAATTGGAAACAATGGGTAAGCCTCACTCTTTTGAGGAATTTTGCTATTAAGGGGAGCAGAGAAATGGGGCATTGAGTGTAAGTGGCTCCTGAGAGTAGATATGTGTATGTGAGATGTGAGAAATTGTACATGTTTGTAATCTAATCAGAATGATTTTGTAGAGAGAGGAAATAATGTTGTGGGAGAGAGTTGGCTAGTGAAATACCTTCAAGTGGGCACATGGGATTAGATCGAGTATGTTTATGGAAAAACTGGCCATTGACTAGAGCTCAGAGAGGGCATCTGTAGTAACTGCATGAAGCATAGGGAAGATGGGATCAGATATTAGGGTAATTTGATAAATAAAAACAAGGTGTGGGTAGATACTCTTCATTTTTGGAAAGAAAGGTTTCATAAAAGCATGAATAATTATCCTTTTAAAAGGCATAGTGAAAAGGGAATGAAATTGGAAGGAGATAAAATTTGAGTACAAATTCTAGCTCTGTGATTTACTAGCTGACGTGTGGACTTAGTTACAACATCCCTGTACTATTCAGGGGTGTAGAAATAGAATTCAGGTCAGGGTGATTCAAATAAAAAGATGTTAATGAAGAATCTACTGAGAGAATGAGCAGGGTTAAATGAATGGGCAAAGGATCACTGAGCAGCTAGAGACTAGCAACTATGGAAAGCTGTTACCTCACCTGGGGCTGGAAGGAGGGGTGAAAATGGGGTTTTCAGAAGGGAAGACCATCTGGTAAGAGCCATAGTCATGGGGGGAAACAGCTATTACCAGGGACAGTGGTGTGTAGGTAGCAGAAAAGAAATAACTTTGATTTCTCTTTCCTCTGAGACCCCAGTTCCCTGCTGGTGGCTCCCAACCAAAGCAGAAACCATCTGCATGGGAGTTCAGGTGATGCAGGATGTAGGGTTCAGCCTCCCTAGGTAGAAACTTTCCCAGGTAGAAAATGTGGTTACTTGCAAAATTGTTGTGATTTTACATGACTGCCAACTACCTGCCACATTGTTAGGACATAATAGCATTTAGCAGATGATAATAAGTATAAAATGATGTGGCATCATGGTTAAAAATCCTTAAAGCTTTGGAGTTAGGGTTGAATTTAGTTTCTGTCTCTGCCACTTACTAGTCATGTGACTTTAGGCATGCTACTTAACTTTTTTAGTCTCTCTGTTGTGTCATTTATAAAATGGGGAGAAAAGGCTTACCACAGAGAATTCTAGTAAAGATTAAAGGGGACAATATGTATTAAGTGCCTAACGTAGTGCTGGTATATCGCATACATGAGCATAATCATATTATTCGATTGCTTAGTAGGGGTAGTGAATAAAGATTAGTTTCCAAGTAACACTAGTCTCCTACCACCTGTTCTGTGCACGTGTGCGTGCGTGCACACACAAACACACACACCTTTTTCCTGCTTCTCAGTTTTTTTGACTGGGACCCTTCTTTGTCATACAGGGGTTAAGGATACTCTGCACATTAAACTTAGTACAGCTTTAGTTAGTTTAACACTTTGGCTATCCATTTATGTTTTTGGCTTACGTTCAGTAAACTGAATAACAGAATTAAATGGTTTCTTTATTGTGTCTAAGTTGGAAAGCATAGATACAGAAAAAGTTGGAAATACTGAAATTCATTCAATTTCATTAGTTTATATTTATACACAAAGCTCAAGTAGAATGTCATTAAGAAATAAAAGAACAAAAGGTATTGTGACAGTTAATTCACAGCTGTACCATAATAAATATTTTTTACATTTCACGTAAGTATAACAGTAATTAATGTAGGTTTGACTTGAAGGCACATATATGTTTTTCTCTTTGGCTACATAGGGAACAATGAAATAAAACCTCATTGACGTAATTGACCCTGATAACATCTCCTGGTTGTACTGCTGATGTTTCAGTGTGGTATTGGTGGTTTTGTAGAGCTCTGTAAAGCATGTTGGACTTATAAACATATTCAGACAGGAACTTTTATCAGGATTCAACTTTTTAACCACAAAGTTGAATTTATATGAAGGCATAGTCTTGGGTTCATTTTATCAAATCAGCTAAAAACATTTTTTTACTAGTATACACCTCATATGTTACTTAGCATGCTGTTTTTAAAATTAATTTTGAACAGATTACCATACTATGTGAAAATATATAATGATTTCTGATACTATATTATATTTGAACTTAGAAGGAAACAGATAAATAGGATATGGAAGCTCCTAAAACACCAGTTAAAATTTCATCCTTTGATTAAACAATGTCTTATAGTAGAACCATATTTTGAAAACCTATCATACCCACTATAACTTTGTTTTTTACTGCCCGGAATTTAGCTAATTTAAATTATTTACAGAATCTACTTTGGTATTGGTACTAAAGTTTAGTGCCCAAAATTTGCTGACTTGGGAACAACATGTATATAGGACATATACTGTTTACTTGTAAGTAAGATTTTGTAAGAGCTATATATTATCCAGGAATAATGAAAGTTTCTGTCAATTTTTCTTAAATTTTATTTTTTTAAAACGTTTATTTATTTTTGAGAGAGAGAGAGAGAGCCAGAGTATGAGTGGGGGAGGGTCAGAGAGAGAGGGAGACACAGAATCTGAAGCAGGCTCCAGGCTCTGAGCTGTCAGCACAGAGCCTGCCTCAGTGCTCAAACCAAGGAACTGTGAGATCATGACCTGAGCTGAAGTCAGCCACTTAACCGACTGAACCATCCAGGCGCCCCTTAAAATTTTAATATCTGTGTACTATCCACTATGTATTCAGTATGCATGGTAGGTATGCATATTAGGCACCTACTAATTTTAGATACATGTATAAAAATGATTCATTATAATTTTTGAAAACTAAAAATTTACAATATTTTTACATCAGTGAACATTGTTTACAATATTGTGGTTATCTCGTTGCAGCTCACTGATGAGGTTGTGTGTTGTAGACTCATCCTATATCCAACCAAATTCTTTTCTTTCCTCTATTTCTCTTAAATTAGAAAAATCTAAGCAAAATCATAATTGGTGATTGAGGGTAGCAAGTGTTTGTGGCTGTTGGTTTGAATACTCAGATTCAACATGGACCCTGCCAACTGTGAAGAGATTTCTCACTGCAGATTATTTTCAGGGTTGTATCAGTTGCTAAGTTAATAGGCACTATAATACTTAAAATCTTTAAAAATAGGTTCTATGTGTTTTATTAAAGGAAACCCTTATATTTACTATTATGTTTATATTTTATATTTGTTTTTTAATGTTTTTATATTTGCTCCATTTTCCACAGCACATTGAAAAAATGTATACTCTTTGGGGCAAATATTGAGTGCATTTATATGTATGCTATTTCTTTAACATTGAATTATGACCAGCATATGCGTTTTAACCACCAGCTGTTTTCTGTGAATAAAGTAGCATATAAATTTGCAGTAGGTGTTATTCTCATTGTTTAGCAAGATTTTCCTTGCTGTACAGATACCTAATTCTCTCAGAACTTTTTCCAACTCAATTTCTGTCAGAGTGCACAAAATAATCATTTCACAGGGAAGAAATCATCATTTGCAGCATTGGTTTTCAGTGATAAACACATAAAAATTTCTCTTATGACCCTTCCTTGTGTATTGCATATATGCCAAGAGCTGATTCAGTCTTAACTTAGCACATGAGCGTATTTATCCAGCAATAAAGTAAAACCATCTACTGTATGCAAATATGACAATAGTCACTTTTTAATTTTTTTTAATGTTTGTTTATTTTTGAGAGAGAGAGAGAGAGAGAGAGACAAAGTGCAAGTGGAGGAGGGGCAGAGAGGGAGACAATCTGGCAGGCACCAGGCTCTGAGCTGTCAGCACAGAGCCCTATGCAGGGTTAAACCCACTGTCTGTTAGACCATGATTTGAGTTGATGTCGGACGCTTGACCGACAGAGCCACCCAGGTGCCCCATTAATTACTTTTTTACATCCTATGCCTTTTCAATTCTGTGATGTCCCAAGGTATCATATGGTAAGTATATGTTGGAAATTATTTAATATGTTCACTCTTCCAGCATAATGTTTATCATCTGTGTGCTGGCTTTACAAGTCTCTTGGCAATAGTTTATCCTTTTTTTATATGCTTTTGCAGTGAGGAGCACAGAATCTGAATGGTGCCTCTCTATAATTTTTGTCTCTTCTGTTTTAGGAACAAAAATCTTCAGTTTCATGTAAGAAAGCATTATGTGCTTGTTCTAGAAAAACTCTGTTGGTTTACCAAAAAGGTTTTTATGTTTTGTTTGAATAGGTCATAAAAGTTTCCATGGCTTCCTATCATCATTATTTGATACAGTTTCAAACTGAAAATCCTGCAGAAGAATATAGGGTAAATGAATTACAAGTCTGAAAAATATTAGCTTTGGGGTGCCTGGGTAGCTCAGTTGGTTAAGCATCTGACTTTGGCTCATATCATGATCTTATGGTTTGTAGCTCCAGCCCTGCCTTGGGCTCTCTGCTGTTGGCGCAGAACCTGCTTCAGATGCTCTCTCCCACTCTCTCTCTGCCCTCCCTTGCTCACATGTGCTCCCTCCTCCTCAAAATAAATAAACACTAAAAACATAATTTAAAAAATTAGCTTTTATTTATTTTTAAAAAGTTTATATATTTTGAGAGAGAAAGCACGTGTGCATGCATGCGTGTGCTTAGGTGAGAGGCAGAGAAAGAGGGAGATTGAGAATTCCCCGGCAAGCTCCATGCTGTCAGTGAGGAGCCCCACGCTTGGTGCTCGATGCCAGGAACTGTGAGATCATGACCTGAGCCAAAATCAAGACTCAGACACTCAGCCGACGGAGCCCCCAAAATTAGCTTTTCGATAGTCACTGTTGCATGTCCTAGTAGTATTTTTGTTTTTATGGGTTTGTATGCTGTTCTCACACCCAGAGATTTGTATTCCATTTGCATTAGAGTCTTGTTCTTGATCTAGGCTTAACACTTATCCTGAGTTATGTATGTTTCTATTTTTATCAACACCTTACGCTTGAGGAAACCAACTTTGAACTATCTATTTTTTTGATTGGAAATATAATGCAACACAATGAAAATACGGATTTAACAGATGTAAACAATAATATTTGAATGACATAAAAATACTTTAGAGAAGATGATTTGTAAAGAATAACACAGACCTGGGGCACCTGCCCAGCTTTGAAGAATATAATAGTTAAGATGAAAATGATGAGGGGCACCTGAGTGGTTCAGTTCGGTAAGCATCTGACTTCAGCTCAGGTCATGATCTCGTGTTCATGAGTTCAAGCCTCATGTCGAGCTCTGTGCTGACAGCTCAGAGCTGGAGGCTGCTTCGGATTCTGTGTCTCCCTTTCTCTCTGCCCCTCCCCTGCTTGTGCTCTGTCTTTCTCTAAAAAAGAAACAAACATAAAATTTTAAAAAATGAGATTTGTGTGGAAGTCAGTATTAAACGTATATTTCACAATTTTGAAATATATATAAGCTAAATTGATTCTTTTTGCCCTCTAAATATTCCAGACCCCTGACAAATGACAAATGATTCAAAATCATAATCTGATAATGACGAATACTCATTACTTTTACTAGTTTAAATTCTATCTAAGTCCTAATATTATAGAGACATTGAGCAATGTTTTCATTAAGGGTTTTACTTGAATCTCTCTCAGTTTATCCTGTATTATTAGTTTTCCTACTGTCCTGGGTCATTCATATCAAATACAGACAAGTTGTCGAGCTTACCAGATTAACAACAACAAAAAGTATTATCCCCACATTCTTCTCCAAGTATTGTTCCATTTCATTCTTGCCATTTACTGCATGATTTCTCAAGAGTTTTTGCTAGTCACTGTCTTCACTTCTATACCTATCTAAATTCTTAAGTTTTTAAAAAAATTAAAGCATAATGAATACTTGTAAAATGTATATAGAAAATAGATGGATGACAAACACCATCTATTCTCCTTAACCATTAATTTTGAACATTACTGTTAACTTTGAAGTTCCACGTATGCCACTCCCATATCTAATTTCCTTCTTTTTTCCCTTACATATGATCACCATACTGAAATTTTTTTTTTAATGTTTATCTGTTTTTGAGAGAGAGAGAGAGAGAGTACAAGCGGGGGAGAAGAGAGAGAGGGATGCAAAGGATCTGAAACGGGCTTTGTGCTGACAGCAGAGAGTCTGATGCGGAGCTGGAACTCAGGAACTGCAAGATCCTGACCTGAGCTGAAGTCGGACGTTTAACCAACTGAGCCACCCAGGCACCTCCATACTAAATTTCTTTATAGTTTCTCATACATTTATGTTCCTAGAAAGTATATTTGAGTGTGTTTTACATATATGAAATTATTACTGTATTTATCCTTCTATGACTTGTTTTTCGCATTTAGTCTTCTGTTTCTGGGATTTATTTAATATATAGTATGCAGCTGTATTTCATTTATTTTCACCAGTGGATTCCACTATACGAATATACACAAATTTCTCCCTTTGTTATGGATAGACATTTCGGTTGTATCTAGCTTTCTTGCTACCCCACCCAGTGCAGCTATGTGCATTTATATTAAACTATATTGCAAAGTTCAAGCTTTGGAAACGGTTTTCTCCGAATTTGGTGTGGATTGATGCTTTCGTAAAATACACTAAAAATGTTTTGGCAATGTTTAATTACTATAAAAACTTTTAAAACATGTACTCTTTTTTTTTTTTTTTTTTACAAATAGTTTATTGTCAAATTAGTTTCCACATAACACTCAGTGCTCATCCCCACAAGTGTCCTCCTCCATGCCCATTCCCCCTTCCCCCCCACATCCATCAGTCCTCAGTTTTTATCAGCATTCAAGAGTCTCTCATGGTTTGCCTCTCTCCCTTTCCCCCACCATTTCCGCCCTTCTTCTCCCCCTTGTTCCTCCGTCAAGTTCCTCCTAATCCTCCTATACGTGCAAACATATGATATTTGTCCTTCTCTGCCTGACTTATTTCGCTCAGCATAACACCCTCAAGGTCCATCCATGTTGCTACACATGGCCAGATTTCATTCTTTCTCATTGCCATGTAGTATTCCATGGTATAGATAAACCACATCTTCTTGATCCATTCATCTGTTGATGGACACTTAGGCTCTTTCCATGTAAAACACATACTCTTAATTTCTATATTTATCTTACTATGGACCACACCTGGAATAGCACTGCTCTAATATATACCTAAGGAGCTCCTGGATCATACATCTTCTATTACTCATGCAAAAATTTTTTTTCCAAAATCACTAATATACTCAAACAGAAGACTGTCTACTAGCAATTTATTACTTTCACGATATCTGTTTTCAGTTCTTAACATGCAGGGAATTTCAGACAGAGACCTCCAAGGGCCGTTAGAATGGACTGTATGTTACCTCTTTCATATTAGCACCAGCTTCTGACTACACAGCCCTGGAACAGCAAGCTAATGTTACTTTTATAAGCAAGAAGCCAGACTACTTTATTTCGGTATTTCTCAACCTTATTTTCATTATCACTCCCCTAAGGAGCTGTTTTAAATGTTTTTTCCTCCAATCATCCCTCCCCCTCTGAAATTTCAGCACAGTAGATTGATAGCCTGTCTGTTTATGTATGCACTGTGGTGTTTGGAGGTCTACAACCATTTTATTAATTTTAAGATTTTTTTTTTTTTTGGTTTGCCAAGCACCAGTTTTCACCAGCTTGGGAGTGATAGGATTACCGTTAAGAATGCATGAGATGAGTACAAATATGGTTTTGGCATTAGAGTACAAACATTTAAAAAGATAGTATTTAATTATCATATAGGTGAATGAAGTGAGGAGCAAGGAAGACTCAGTGTTAAGAAACTGTCCTAATGAAAATGTGCTTGATTCACCAAGAGATCAGCTTTTACTTAGACTGATGATTTGGGAAATGGAGGAATTGGCATGTGGAATAGTCACTGATGGCATACTTGTAGAAGAAATGTAGAAGTATGGATTGGATGACAGTACACTTGGGCAAGTTTGTAGATTTAGAATGTAAATTAGTGAATTGATGCCTGTCTCCTAGGTTATTTTTGATGACCCATCCTGTGGCTCTGTCTGCACACCTATCTATTCTATACTTTTACTGGTGTACTTAAGAAAGCATCAGATGCACAAACGATCAGCAAAACAGTGAATAGGCTAGTTGATATCCTCAATCTCAAACGAAAACTTTCACGGGCTAAATTAAGGGTGTAAGTAAAATATTGCAGGTTTTTATTGTATAAGAATAGCATGGACAAAGTGGAGCCTAATTACCAAGTATAAAAGAAACTTAGGGATTCAAGTTATGTTATTCTTAATGTGAGTGTTCTTAGAAAGTTATTAACATCTTAAATTGCATTAATTAATGTCTGTAAAATCTAGCATGTATCCTGGTCAAATCACAACCTGAAATAATTATATCAGGATTACACTTAGAGCCATATAAAATACTGTATAAATTTAGTGAATCTACTAATATTCATGATGTATTTTGCATATAGTTATACTATAGCCGTTTTGTGGTACTGGTCTATGAATTTTATAAGTGGTCATAGTATGTGCATTTTCTTTGGAAAGGAGTAGGTTTCTTTACACTGGCAAAGAGATGACCTTCTGCAAGGATGGGATGTTGACAAGGACGTGGAGATAATGACAGCTGACAATTTTTTGAGTGATGAAGGAGGGGAGAATATTATCTAAAATGAAGTTCAGCAAGCTATAGCTCAGTGACCAAATCCAGCCAGCCAGCAGCCTGTTTTTATATGGCTATAGAGCCTAGAATGTTTTTGCATTTTCAAACAAAAAAAAGATTATGTCATAGTGACCTTAGGTGGCTTGCAAAGCCTGAAATATTTACTGTCTATCCCTTTACAGAAAAATATCTGCCAACTCCTGATAAAATAGACCAGTGATAGAGTGGATAATACTTTATTTCATTTTTTTTTTGTTTTTGTTTTTTTAAATGTTTTATTTATTTCTAGGAGAGAGAGAGAGACAGCGTGAGCAGGGGAGGGTCAGAGAGAGAGGGAGTCACAGACTCTGAAACAGGCTCCAGGCTCTGAGCTGGCAGTCAGCACAGAGCCCGACGCGGGGCTCGAACCCACGAACCGTGAGATCATGACGTAAGTGAAAGTCGGACACTCAACTGACTAAGCCACCCAGGCACACTGAGTGGATAATACTTTAAAATCTTTTGCAACCAGAGACAGAAGACCCAATGACAAAAAACAATACAAATAGTTCAGTATAGGGGTGTCTGGCTGGCTCAGTTGGTAGAGTGGGTGACTTGATCTCTGGGGTTGTGAGTTGGAGGCACCCTCCCCCGCCACCCCCACTGCACAGGGTGGAATTTACTTGAAAAAAATAATAGCATATAGAAATTAAGTGATTATATTACAAATTAACTAGGTTTAAATATAAGACTAGGGTTCAAATCTATGGAGAAGATTGCAATTATGATCAATTTATTTAGGCAAAAGGGGGAGACCTATTTTTTAACTAAATAATCTTAAGAGAAATTTAGGATTAATTACAGGTAGCTGTTATAGCTTGCTAAATGAAAGCTAATTTTTTTCTCCTGGAGCCTAGGGGCTATTGGAAGGGGGAAGCAGCCAGAAAATCCTGCTAGGAAGAAAAAGGACAGGAAAAGATTAGTCTGGGACTAAGAAGTTCTCACTGATAGCCTTTAAAGGAGACAGACAGGAAAACCATCACTAATTATCCGTATATCAAAAGGGCTGAGTGTTGCTTTTTATAATTAAGTATAATTTGTACTTAATCTAACCCCAAGGACAAACTTTTAAAATGGATTTTGACAAGTGCCTTATTAGTAAGGAAATAGCACCACCCATTGACAAGGGTTTAGGGTGATGAGCGATGATTCTTTTGAAGCTGGTGGGGATAAACGGGAGTTTCTGATGATTTCTCATTTTTCTTGTATTTTTAGTAACTAGGTGTTATTTTGATTTGTGTTTTCCTTTTTGTGGTAGTAGATATTTTGAAGGGTTAATATGGCTTATTATAGTGACTTTATTCTGACTATTCTTTTGATTTCTCAATCACAGGGTACATAATTTATGGAATATTCTGTCTAGAGATAATTTTTTCTCTTACTTTCCCAATTCCCCTCCCAGACTGTAAGCTCTTTTAGGTATCTGTAATTGAAGATGTTCCATTTTGTCTTTACATATATTTGTTTGTTGGATTCTGGTTTGTAACTAAATTCTTTTTTTTTTTTTCTTTTTTCCCCAGATGATTCTTTGGGATTGGGACTTAAAACAATGGTATAAACCTCATTATCAGGTAAATTTAAATAATATCAGTAATAACTAATATCTGTAATGAAACTTTTTTTAATTGAAGTATAGTTGACACATAATGTTAGTTCCAGGTGTATTGTAACGAAACTTAAATTTTTTTTAATGGTTATTTATTTTTGAAAGAGAGAGAGACAGAGCATGAGCAGGGCAGGGGCAGAGAGACACAGAATCTGAAGCAGGCTCCAGGCTCTGAGCTGTCAGCACAGAGAATGACGCGGGGCTTAAACTCATGATCTGTGAAATCATGACTTGAGCTTAAGTTGGACACTTAACCTACTGAGCCACCCAAGTGGCTCATACTCATAATAAAGTGTACATACACTTTAATTATAAGGGAAAAAGAAAATAAGAAACCATACTTACATAAGAGTTAGTTTTTAAATGTTAGTCATATAATCTGGGCTCAGAATAAACTACTAATTCCATATTAAGGATGAATTTTTTTTTTCTTACCGTGGGCACCTGATTTACAGCAGAAAAAAAAATAGATTAAAGGCCATATGTGAGAAAAAGCAAAACAACTGACTATTTTGTTAGGGAAACAAAAACACTCTACTTAAAGTTTCTGATAAACTTGTAATTGAATTCTAATACAGAAAAGTACACAGCTTGGGATGCCTAGGTGGCCTGGTCTGTGAAGCATCTTACTCTTGATCTTAGCTCAGGTCTTGATCTCAGGGTTGTGCCTCAGCTGGGCTCTGTGCTGTGTTAAAAAACATACATGTATATATAAAAGAAAATTGCACAGCTTGATGAAGTATCATAAACTAAATATCCCATGTGACTAGGACCCACATCCAGGAGTAGAACTTTACTAGCATTCTAGAAGCCTCACTTACACACCATTCTGATTGTATCCTATGTCCCCAAAGATAATGTCTGTCTTGACTTTGAGAAGTTAGTTTTGCTTATTGATGAACTTCATTTATATAAATAGAATCATATAATATATAGTCTTTTTCTTTTCTTTTTTTTTTTGCTTCCCCCCAGTCTTTTTCTTTAAAAAGTTTTTTTTTTAATGTCTATTTATTTTTGAGAGAGAAAGTGAGAGCAAGGGAGGGGGACAGAGGAGCCAAAGCAGGCTCCATACTGACAGCAGAGAGCCTCACACGGGGCTCGAACTCACAAACTGTGAGATCTTGATCTGAATCAAAGTCAGACGCTTAACTGACTGAGCCACCCAGGTGCCCCAATATGTACTTTTAAACTTTTTTGGTCACTTCAGTAATATATATTCATATCAGAATTGAAAAATACAAATAGAATATCAGATGGTTTTTCTGCATCTATTAACATGATACCTGGAGCTTTTCCATTTATTCTTCTAATGTGGTGTATCCTATTGTTTAATTCTGTGTCTGTGTTGAACTATCTCCATATTCCCAGAATAAAGTAAATTTGATGAAGATATCTTTAAAAATGTATATATATAATATGTAACATAGAATATATAACACATATAATATGTATATGTATAATATGCATATATATCACTGGATACTATTAATATTTTAGAATTTTGAATCCATGTTTATGAGAGACAATTGGCCCATAATTCTTGTTGTTCATAATGTTCTTGTCATATTTTTGGTATAAAGGTTATAGTAATTTATATATAGTTTATATATAGTTTAAAAGAATGCTGTGGTGAAGCCATCTCAGTTTGGAGTTTTTTAAATGAACAAATTTTAAACTATGGATTCAGTTTTTTAATAGTTTTTTAGGTCTATTTCGTAAAAGGCGAAAGATTTATTCGATCTGAAGAGAAACCAGAGTATTTTTTTAGGTCTATTTCGGTTTTCTATCTTTTCTTATAAAAGCTTAGTTAGTGGTGTGTTTTCTAGGAACTCCTTTTTCTCTTGTTCCCTCCAGCATTGAGACTGCTGAAAGCTCTATTTTACTTCCTTTTTTTTAATTAAAAAAAATTATTTTAATGTTTTATTTTTGAGAGAGAGAAAGAGAACAAACGTGAGTGGGGGAGAGGCAGAGAGAGACACACAGAATCCAAAGCAGGCTCCAGGTTCCAAACTGTCAGCACAGAGACCAATGTGGCGCTCGAACCCATGAACCGTGAGATCATGACCTGAGTTGAAGTCAGACACTCAACCAACTGAGTCACCCAGGCACCTCTCTGTTTTACTTTTAAAATAGAAATCTTTTTTAGAAATTTTACTTGATTTCTTCATCTCTTGGCCACTGTTTGCCAATTTGCAAATGCCTTTGGAGGGAAAGTTGCTCTGAATTCAGGCTTGCTTTTTCTCTCTGAGTTCTGGCTAAGCCTTTAAAGCTCTACCTGTCTCGATAACACTGAACTCCAGTTTTGGTGTGCTAGCCTCCTAAGATGACAGAAGGCTCTACTTTATTTCCTAGCCTGATGCTTATCCTCTCTGTCCTGGCCAGTTATGATTCAGCAGCAGATTCCTTGAGGGAAAAAGTAGCATAGTTAGGTGGGGTTCATTTTAGTTTTTTAACTGAGTTCTTGTTCTTTCAAGCCCTGGCTGCCTGACTGTGCTCTGAGGCTTTGAAATGGCTAGTTTAGTCCATTTTCTTTTCTAGACCACTTATTCTAGGCAGAAGAGTTGGTTTGATACAGCCTTCTCGCTGAAAAATACGGCAAGCCTATTAAGTCATTCTGAACCTATTTTCTCATCTATGAGTTGGGAATAATATCAATTCCCTAAGAGGGCTGATGATAATAATAGTAAGTGCCTGTTACATAGTAGCATAGAATAAAAATGTGAGCTAATATTATATTAAGTTCAGTAATAATGAATACTAAGTATCTCTGAAATTATAGTATAAGACAGGACTTAGCAAATTTTTTTCTATAAAGGACCAGAGAGTAAATATTTTAGTATTTGCAGGTGGACAAAGCCACCAAGTCTGCTTACCTCCCCCTTCTCTTCAATAACCCTTTAGAATGCATAATCAATTCTTAGCTCTCTGGGCAAAAACAAGAGTTTGTCACATATAAGTCAATAGTAAATAGGAATTTAAGTTCAGCTTTAAAAATTTGTCACTCTTGTTTACTATACTCTTACCCAGAATAAAAGTTAAAAGTCCTTAACATGGACCAAAATGACCTTACACAATTTGATCCCTTACTTTACTCCCTTTTACTCCTCTGACCTCATGTTGTACTAATTTCTCCTTTATTTACTCTGCTCCAATTACTCTCGCCTCCTTGTTATTCTTCAAACAAGCTAGGCAGCCCATACTTTTTGGGTCTTCACACTTGCTGATCTCTCTGTCTGGGATGCGGTTTCCCATATTTTTGTCAGTTCTTAACGTAAAGATTGTTTTTTTTATCCTCTTAATATTTCAGTGCCCTCCATTACTTCCTTTTCTTTTTCCTTGCTTTATTCTTCCTCTTTAACCTGCTGAAAATCCATGATTCTTTGTTGCTCAGATCCGTGAGCGTGGAATCTGGTGTTCTCAAAAATATGGTCCCAACGTGCCTCTCCAATCTTATTTTTCAGTGCTCTTAAAAAAAATGAAGGCTGACTTAAATTTCATGTTCTTGTACTTAACCATTTTACCACTTTTGTACCTTTATTTGTGCTCTTTCTTGAAGAATGAGCTCCCCAAATACATTTTTAGTTTTTGTGTAAAAGAATTATTTTCCCCTAATCTTTATAAATAAAATCATACCAAAATTAACATCTCAGCTCAAATGCTACCCCTTCCATAAAGTTTCTGTTAACCATTCAGATTAAAATTATATGTATCTTCTTTGAACTCTGAAGCCATTTTGTTTGTATTTTTATCTTCTCACTTTTCCATATTATGAATAAGAGTAATATTTATTGTACTTTGCCTATATGTCCTATACACCACTCTGTGTCCTCTGCATGTACCCTCAGATTTAATTCTCCCTACTGTTGTCCACTAACAAGTGGAAATAACAAGAGCCTCCAAACGAGAGCTTTGAAAAATGGAAAGAGGAGAGTAGACTAGTTAGGGACCCTACTAATGGAGGAAAACAATAGTGATAGGGTTTCTTAAAACTCCTGCCTAACAGCAAAAGGTCACCCAGGTCCTGACTCCCCAGCCCAGAAACAGAATGTGATGCAGGTAGGCTCATTCCTTCTTTAAGATTAAATGAGAGTCCTCCAACAATACTAAGTGGGTGTAGTTGCTCTAGTAAGGGAGAAGTGATTGGGAACTCCACTGACCATAAGAGGTCCAGGGAAGTACTCTCATTCCTTACTGGGCATGAGATTCTCCTTACCCAGTGAGAGACTCTGAGTGGCCATGGGGTCTGGCAAAAGGGATATTGTAACAGCATGTGCCTAGCCCAGAAAGTGCTCTTTTGTTTCTGTGGCCTAGAGACTTTCTTCCCTTACTTAGAGGTACCAGGTGGCTCAGTCGGAGGAAATTTCTCCTTCCCCCCCTCCCATCTTCTCACCAATAGAGGTATCAACAGGGACCAGTGGAAACCCTAGTGGCGCCTGGAAAAAAGTCAAGCAGAGTGAAATAGTACTTACTGTGAGTGCCCTGAAAACTAAATTGTCATTAGAACCACAGCCTGAAGAAGTAGACCAGGACCTGTGTGCTAAATCTAAGCAAAGAGCCTACATCCTAATACAAAATATTTAAATAGGACTCAGGCTTCTAGGATAATAGCCAAAATGTTGATGATAAAATTAAAAAAAAAATCACTCATTATACCAAGAACCAGGAAAATCACAACTTGAGTGAGAAAAGACAATCAGTCCTTAACACCAAATTGAATCAGATTTGGAATTATCTAATAAGAAATTTTAAAGCTGCCATCATCCAAATGTTCTAACAAGCAATTACAAATACAAAAAAGAATCTCAACAACAACAACAAAAGTACAGGCACACCTCCTTTTATTGTGTTTTACTTTCTTGCACCTCACAGATACTGTGTTTTTAGTAAATTTAAGGTTTATAGCAATCTTCCATCAAGCAAATTTATCTTTGCCATTTTCACAACAGTATTTGTTCACTTCATGTTTTTCTAACATGTTTGGTAATTTAAATATTTCAAACTTTTTCATTATTATACTTCTTATGGTAATCTGTGATCAGTGATCTTTGATGTTACTGTTGTAATTGTTCTGGGGTGCCATGAGTCATGCTCATGTAACATGGTGACCTTAATTGATAAATGTGTGTGTTATGACTGCTCTGCCGACTGGCCTCCCCCATCTCCCTCCTCCTTGGGCCTCCTTACTTCCTGAGATGCAGCAATATTGAAATTAGGCCAGTTAATAACCCTGCAGTGCCCTCTAAGTGTTCAAGTGAAGGTGGCACATGTCTTTCACTTTAAATCGAAACCTAGGAGTGATTAAGCTTAGTGAGGAAGGCATATCAAAAGCTGAGACAGGCCAAAAGCTAGACCTCTTGCATCATCCATTCAAGTTGTGAATGCAAAGGAAAAGTTCTTGAAGGAAATTCAAAGTGCTACTTCAGTGAACACGTGAATGATAAGAAAGGGAAACCGCTTTACTGCTGATATAGAGGAAGTTTTCGTGGTTTGGATAGAAGATCAAACCAGCTGCAACATTCCCTTCAGCCAAAGCATAATCCAGAGCAGGGCCTCAATTCTTCAATTCTGTGAAGGCTGAGAGAGGTGAGGAAGCTGCGGAAGAAAAGTCTGAAAGGAGCAGAAGTTGGTTCCTGAGGTTTAAGGAAGGAAGCCATCTCCATAACATAAAAGTTCAAGTGAGTGCTGATGGAGAAGCTTCAGCAAGTTATCCAGAAGACATAGCTAAGACAATGATTGAAGGTGGTTACACTAAATAACAGATTTTCTTTTTTTTAATGTTTGTTTATTTTTGAGAGAGAAAGAGAGAATGTGTGTGGGGTAGGGGCAGAGAGAGACAGAGAGAGACAGAATTTGAAGCAGGCCCCAGGCTCTGAGCCATCAACACAGAGCCCATTGCAGGACTTGAACTCACAGACCGTGAGATTATGACCCAAGCTGAAGTCAAATGCTTAACCAACTGAGCCACCCAGGTGCTCCAAAACAACAGATTTCCAACAGCCTTCTTTTGGAAGAAGATGGCACCTAGGATTTCCCTGGCTGGAGAGAAGTCAATACCTAGCTTCAAAGCTTCAAAGGGACAGGTCCTTTGGACTCTTTCAGTGGGGCTAATGCAGCTGGTGACTTGATGTCATTTACTATTCTGAAAGTCTTAGGGTCCTTAAAAATTATGTTAAACCGACACTGTGCTCTGTAAATAGAATGGCAAAGCGCATATATTTACAACATGGTTTATTGAACATTGTAAGCCCAGTTTTTGAGACAGACTGATCAGGAAAAAAAAAAGATCCAGGTGTTACTGCTCGTTGACAATGCACCTGATCACCCAGGAGCTCTGATGGAGGTGTGCAACAAGATTAATATTTTCGTGCCTAACACAACATCCATTCTGTAGCCCATGGAGCAAGGAGTACTTTTGACTTTTCAAGTATCATTATTAAAAAATACATTTTATAAGGCTACAGCTGCCATAGATAGTGATTCCTGTGTTGGCTTTGGGAAAAGAAAATTGAAAACCTTCCGGAAAGGACTCACCATTCTAGATGCCATTAAGAGTATTTATGAGTCATGGGAAGAGGTCAAAATACCAACATTAACGAGAATTTGGAAGAAGTTGATTCTAACCCACATGGATGACTTTGAGGGGTTCATGATTTCAGTGGAGGGGTGCCTGGGTGGCTTAGTCACTTAAGTGTCCAACTTTGGCTCAGGTCATGATCTCACAGGTTGTGAGTTTGAGCCCTGCATCAGGCTCTGTGCTGACAGCGTGGAGCCTGCTTGGGATTCTCTCTCCCTGCCCCTCCCTGCTTGCTCCCTCCCTCCCTCCCTCTCTCTCTCCTCCCTCCCTCGTTCCCTATCCTACCTCTCTCTCTCTCTAATCTATCTAATGTTACCTTTTCCATGAAGTTCTTGATAACCATTTAGTTCAAAGTTATCACTATCTCCTTCAAACTCTGACACTGTTGTCCCTGTATTTTTCTATTATTTTCCATACCGTTAGTGGTTATACTTATCACACTTTAAATATATGCACCATACGCTACCTTATGTGCTTTGCATGTATTATCTGTCTCAATTCTCCATCTGCCCTTAGTGAGGTAGATGTTGTTATCCCCATTTTATGGCAAATAAACTAAAAGATATTATTACATTAAATTAAAAAGAAACTAAAAAATGTTAAATAACTTGCTCAAAATCCTACAGTTAGGATTAAAGTGTAGATTTCAAACTCCAATGCCTTTGCAACAAAGCCTAGTCACTATGCTGGGCTGCCTCCTCAGGGAGGAAGGTAAGTGGAAGAACGGCTGTATATGTATATTGTATGTGTATATCAATTTAAAACAGAGTTTTTCTTAAACATTAAAGTATTTTTGGTAACAAATATATAATTTTACCTTTTCTTTCCTAGAATTCTGGAGGTGGAAGTGGAGTTGATCTTTCAGTGCTAAATGAGGCTCGCAATATGGTGTCAGACCTTCTGATTGATCCAACCCTTCCCCCACAAGTCGTTTCTTCCCTGCGGAGTATCAGTAGCTTGATGGGTGCTTTCTCAGGTTCCTGTAGGCCAAAGATTAATCCTCTCACACCGTTTCCTGGATTTTACCCCTGCTCCGAAATAGAGGATCCTACTGAGAAAGGAGATCGAAAACTTCACAAGGTCAAGATACAGTAATCAGCCAGCCCTACTTACCACCTTTAATGATGTTTTCAGATTAAAACGGTTCCTTTGTAGCTTAAGTAAAATACAATTTCTTTTTCAAGGATCAGCTTTTTTATACAGTACATTGAGCTACTTAGGACTTTAGAGGTAGTTATAGATCTCAAATAATTCTAAATGAATATTCAGCTTTTATTTTAAATTATTCTAATTGGCAGTTATGACTCTATTGGTTACAACTATTTATCATTGTTATTGTTTCTTAAAAAATAGAAAACAACACACAAATTTAATTCCAGGCTTATATAACAAACTAGTAGTTAAATCATGCCATTAATCTATTATTTAGAATCCAGAAATTGTTTTTGTTAAGCTGCAAAGAATTGATCATTATAATATTCATTTTTATGAATTACATAACATTATTTTAAATTGATTTTCACATTTTTTTGGTTTCTGTATTTCCCCCCTGCCCTTTACCCACTAGAGATTGCTATAGCACAACAGACATTGATTTTTCTATCATTAGATACTGGATTAATTTTTCTTTAAATATCAATGCATCGAAATAGGATTTTCTTTAGGAAATAATAAGTAATATTCTAACGTTACTATAGGTATACATTATACTTGTTCAGAATGCTTTTAATTGCTTTATTTGACTAACCGATTTCTTTGTCGATAGCTAACATAAAATTTAGAAATAAAAACATTTTAGGGTTTGTTCTAGATTAACTACTTTGTTCTACAGGTCAAGAAACTAATCAAGAGAAGATAAAATTCAAAGCAGTTAAATTTTCATTGTAATAGTGTATATAGAGCTTAGAAAAAGTTAAATATAGTTTTGGAAGGGTTTTGATGATTAATTTCATTGTGTTCTCAGTATTAGTGTGTAGAAATGTTGAAAAATCAAACAAGGTCAGTTAAGGCAAAAGTTTGATAATTACTGATTGCAAATCTAGATCACAGGTGGTTATGTGATGCTTTTATTTTTTTTATGTGATGCTTTTATTTTTAAAAAATACAGTAGTACCTGCCTTCATCAGAATCCAATTAAGAATGGTACATAGTTATATGGCATTCTTTTTAGCACTCTACCTATGAGAAATAGGTTAATCCTAGCATCAAAGGGTGATAATAATACATTCAATAAAATTAATGTATTCTTGAGTTAGTTTTCACTTGATATATTGCTATCCCTTTATATTTTCCATTGACATTTGATGTTTAGAATAGTAATTTTTAATTGAAGTATACTTAATAGAAAAGAAATTTTTAGAAAGTGATTCTTAAAAATCTTAATCAGAAAAATCTTATTGATACCAATATTATGTTGACTGTGTAAAAAAAAAAGTGTACTAGTACATTTTAGAAACATTTGAAACAATAATATTAATTAAACAGGATGCCTAAATGCCTCATTTCCTGAACATTCTAGTTAATCAGGCTTATTTTTGGTACTGGAATCTACTGATAGGAGTAAGTTCTGTAAGAACCAGGAAGCAAACCTTTTTTCTTTCTTTGTGTTCTTTAAACTTCTTACTTGAATTTCATATCTAATTTGTCTTTGCTTTTGGAAAAGAATCGAACAACCTGATATTATTTAGAAAAGAACAACAGCATTTATGAAAAAATAATTAGTAAGGAAAAGGGAATTGTAAAAGATAATATAAATGTCTTATATGTGTGTTAAGAACTAAGAAAGACTTTATGGACCTAAATTATAGCCAGAAAGGATTATGTTACACAATGAATTTTTTTCCACTATGAGTCTAACTAACTATGAACCTTTACAAAATCAACATCCTTGGGAAAACTTAAATATAAGAGATATTAACTCTCAGATGGTTTCAGTGTTTGCTGATGGGGGAAATTCAGAAGAAGCAAAACCTATTTTATGTAAATCTCTGTAAAACACCTATTTACAGTGGTAAAAAAAAATAGAATACTTTGGTTAATTGAACGTTTAGATCAATTTAGAATATTTTCATAAATTAAGGTAAAATATTAATGCTAATGGTGCTCTGAATTGTTATTTGAAAAGATAGTTCTGATTCTCTCAGTTTCTGCATGTTAACCCTATGTACATTAGCATTGTACTGAAAATATAAAAGATTTAGGATCTAGGGCTTCTAGTGCCAGATCCTAAGCTTGTCCTCTGAAATTGTTTTTCAGGGTAAATCTTATATATCTACTTTTTACATTGTCAAGTATTTATTTGTCGTGAAAGTAGGACTAAAATGTACAAAAGAATAACAATCTAGTAAAATTGTAGGGAGTTCAGAAATCATGTTTTTAGTGAGAGAAACACTAAATAGAACAATAGTATAGGATGTAAAATTTGGAGTAAATTTGACATAGCTTCAGGATAAAATGTTCTGTGTCTCCTGTACATACTAAAAATGTACTTTGCCATGTCATCTTTAATAATACATATACAGCATATCTAAGGGTGACAATTTTAACCATTGTTAAATTATTCCACAGGGACTAAACAGCAGGAATAGTTTACCAACTCCCCAGCTGAGGAGGAGTTCCGGAGCTGCAGGTCCACCACCTATCGAACAGTCGTCTACACGGTGGGAGCGCAATAATGGCAAAAGGCCACACCAAGAGTTTGGCATTTCAAGGTAAAATCCCCAGTCTTTTAAAGAAATTTGAGTCAGTGCTCGCTTCGGCAGCACATATACTAAAGAAATTTGAGTCAAATACGTCCACTTTGTTTCTGTTGAATGAAGTTTGAAATAAGGCAGAAAGGAACAGCTGAAGTGTTTTAAATGTAGGACAGCACAGGTAGGAGTAAGGCATAATGGAGAAACTGATTCTTAAAAAGAAGCTAACATGTCTTCTCTGAAAAGTACACTGCATACGAGACATGCTGGGGTCTTCAGAAAATGAATCTGGGAGGCAGTTTAAGGAAACTAGGGTCAGTTAAGACAGGGCGGTGGGAAAGCTTTTAAATCGGTATCTGTGGCTGTTCCAGGGGCAAATCACCTGTCTAGGGCATGGAATCCAACGGTAGGTCAACAGAGTTACTGACTTGTTACAGGAAGAACACATTTCTAGGGCTCATCTCAGATGTTGGCTACAAGGTAGCAAGACTCCTCCAAACCCTGTTCCTTCTGGAGGACTAAGACTACTAATATATTTTGTACTCACTCGAGGATTTACTTGGAACTAAACAGGGCTAATCCTACACATGAAAGGCAAATGTAACTAGCTCACGGAAGCTGGGAAAATGCAGGAGCTGAAATTTTCTGACTATAAATATACCCATCTACCCTCATCACAAAGGATTCAACACTTTGTCTTTTAAAAGCTAGGAAACACAGTGATCTCCTGTGTGAGTTACGAAGTTCTATGTAGTCAGTGATCTAACTATGTTAACAAAATTGGAATTAGCTAACAAAAAGTGGAATACTAACCACTGTGAGTATTGAGCATATATTGTATTTTGTTTAGCTTGAGCTATAGAGTTCCACATTTGAAACAGCAGATGGCAGGATTGGATCACACCAATTTATCTGTTAAAAGTTGTGTTAATGTTTTATAGGAAATGTGATCAGATAATTATAATTTTCCAGATTCTTGCATGATTTATTAATTTGAATTTTCTATAATGTATTCAAGTAAATGAGCTCCTTTTTTATAAAAGTAAAATGGAATGAAATGATACATAAAACAGGAATGGGTTAAATTATAGAGTATAGTAAATGAAAACTAGTTTTGGTTCAAAACTTGCCCAGAGCCTAAACAGAACAGTCTTGTTTTTTTGTTTTGTCTCTTGGGTTTTTTGTTTGTTTGTTTTTAATGGAAGCAGGATATGGGGAAGTCAGTGATATTAGGAACTGAAAATACAACATATTTCTTAAACACATCATGTTGAGAATATTGTTTAGTTTAAAACAGAATGATGAAAATGGTTACCTTTTAATCTTTCAAAATCACTCTGATGTAATAGTACATTTGCAATTAAAGAAACATTTGATACAGTGAGTTAAGGTCATTTTTATCCTGCTAACTTAAGATGATTGATATTAAAATAGAAACATGGTCCAGAGAAAATTAACTCTGAGAAATAAAAAAAAGTAAATGTACACAGGTTCAATATAATTACTTAACTCTTCTTGTTAAAACAAAGCCACATGCCTCATGAAAGGTTTAGAAACGTGGAGAATAAAGTAATTGGTGGCAATATGTATGGCAACCATATTAGACTGTATCTTTCATGTATGGTAATGTTTTGTTCAGGAATCTTGAGGCTTTAGAAGCTCAGACTGAATAGACCTGTGAATCCAGAATCACAGGCATTCATTTTGACTTTGTTGGCATACTTTAGAACTGAGATCACATGTCCTACATTTTTTTTAATTTAAAGATTTTTTTTAAAGCTTATTTATTTATTTTGAGAGAGAGGACGTGAATGGGGAAGGTGCAGAGAGAGAGAGAGAGAGAGAGAGAGAGGGAGGGAGGGAGGGAGAGAATCTTAAACAGGCTCTGTGCTATCAGCGCAGAGCCCAATGCAGGCTCCATCTCACAAACCATGAGATCATGCCCTGAGCCCAAATCCAGAGTCAGACACTAAACCAACTGAGCCACCCAGGTGCCCCACATGTCCTGCGTTTTTTAATCTTGATTTGTACCCAGCTTTGGACTTTGGTGATAGCTTCTCGGACTGTGATTTTAAGTGACTCTGACTATGCTTTCAATAGGATTTCAGTGTTGAACCTCTCATTCCCTAAAGCTGTGACCAAAACCAAAGTTCTCATCTCTCCAGTTAATTCTTCATGTTACTATTTTTCTGCCCTCATTTCTGGACACAGTATTGCTACTCTCTTGTTTAACGGTTGCTTCAAAAAATGGATTTAGCTAGAAAACTTGGTGTTCTCCTTGCATCCTGTTACCTTATCCTCTAGATACCCGTTGTCAGGTTTGTCTCTGCATCTCATTTCCTCTCTGTCCCTCTTCTCCTTTATCACTTTAACTACACAGTTTCATGCTTTCATTACTCCTTATGTGGGCTACTGAATTATCCTCCTAATTGGCTTTTCCATTTCTGACATTCTTCACTGCCTGCTCCATCTCCTACCTTTCCACTACAAATATTCCTTTAACAAAACCTTGATTATACAGTTTTTCTGGTCATTAAGTTTTTGGACCCTTTACTGATGCCTGTAGAATAGTGTCCAAATTCCTAGCCTGAGATTTGAAACCCTGTTATCCCCTCATCACAAAGCTGCACCCTTACTTGAAAAAATTAAACAAACTGAAAGTTAGGAGCAGTCTTACAAAGTAGGTGACCGGAAAAATGACTTGAAATGCTCTTTAGGTGAAAACAACAGGCATGTGACTCCTGGTAGACTCTTCCTTGATAATTTCTTTTTTAGTCTAACTCATTTGAAAATTGAGCTGAATTAGTTTTCAGTTCACCTTGTTTGAGTACAGAGTAACATAGGGTTTAATTTTCCTTTTCTCCATGCTTTGTCTGGAAAAAAGTGAAGTATTATAAACTTTACAATAGCTGTGATAAACAGAATCCAGAGGAAGAAAACAAGGAAGAAGGGTTAGTCATATTTGAACAACCACTCTATTACCTACCCACAAGAGTTTCTCACTGTTCATCTCTTAAAGGACTTCAGATTTTAATTAAGAGGGCCATTATTTTACAAAACCAAAATACATCAGTCTTTATTTATCTGAAACTCTTGTCAAGCTCAACTATTTGCTACTCCCTCTGTTTATCTGCTTCTATGTATGCCCCCTCCCCCTACCTTGAACAGGTCTTCTGAGCCTCATGCCTGTATAGCATTCAAAATTGGGCTCAGGTGTCGCCTCTTACGAATATCACCCTGTTACCCTCTTCTCTCAGTTTCCAGGGAGAAGTAATCTGTTTGACCTCTGAATCTCCTTAACACCATTTCTTTGCCTTCCATGGCACTTTCACTTTCTACCATGTGTTAGTCCTGACCGCTGTTCCGAGGCCTGCTTGATTACTGTGATGAGTTTGGCATTGCAGTGAGATGGATCTTGAAGATAAACAGCTGCCTAACCAGCATCCTGCAGGAGCACGGTGTCCGTGTTACATCATGACAGTTGATGGTTCCTTCTGCTTAAGTTTCAGACCTAGGAAGAAGGTTCGCTGGTCAGGAAGTTACAGGAAATGTTGAATAACACTTTTTGGGTTAGCTGACAATTGGATCATGCAGCTCTGAGTTCCAGCATTAGTAGCTATGGTTAAAAAATGACTAAACGTGTATCCTTGGACTGATTGCTAGGACCCAGCCCTCCCTGTGGACAAACAGAACACATATTCAGAGCTCACTGTTTTCTTCCTTTTTTTTTTTTAAAGTTTATTTGAGCACATATGAGCATAGGAAGGAGAGAGAGAGAGAAGGAGAGAGAGAATCCCAAACAGGCTCTACACTATCAGTGCAGAGCCCAACACGGGGCTCCATCTCACAAACCGTGAGATAGTGACCTGAGCTGAAATCAAGAGTCAGACACTTAACTGACTGAGCCACCCAGGTGTCTCACAGCTCACTTCCTTTCAATAGACTTTCCCTGGGGAAAAATAGGCAAGTCCTGTCCCAAAACTCCATGGGCTATCAACTATAGTTACTCTACACTAAAGAGACTTGCCTTTAACGTAGTCCTCTATTCATCATTTGTCTCCATAGCTTCTCTGTAATTAAATCTAATAACTTGTTATGAGCTATATTTCCTAAATAATGTACCAGGGAACCAGCTTCTCAATTCTGTGTCTCCTAATTTATTAGAGATTCATACCAATGCCTGGACCCTATTTGAACTGCAGAGGTTCAAGAGGGCTAATAGTCTCCCCTCACTCAGTTTCTTAAGAGAATAGCTCCAAGTCTAGACTTCATACAGCCAACAAGTTTATATCGCTGCTGCTGCTGCTTCCCCTCCCTCCCTTCCTTTCTCTCTCTCTCTCTCACTCACACTCACACACACACACACACACACACACACGATGATATAAACTTTACCAAGATAATTACCTTGGATTATCTAAAAATCATTTCTTAACATATGACTTAACTCTGTGGCCATAACTTTTGGGATTCTTTTGTCATGATTCCCAAGTCTGTCTTTAATCATCCTCCTACCAACTATTAATTATCTTTGGTACTCCTGTCCTCCTTGCCCTCTGCTTTCTTCAGAATTGTTTTAAGTAATCTCATTAGAGTGTATAATTATCTCGTTTGAGGTGAATTAATGAGCCGATTCTGGAACTAGGTGAAAACCTGTAGTTTGACCTGTACCTCTCAATTCTGAACAGCTAACTGAACTTATGGAATACTTGAATTATTAGAAGGCCCTGGATCAAGGTAGAAGACTATGGAACAGTGCAGTGGATCTGTATTTAAAAGGAGAAGGTCCTATCTTTGTTTTGAGTATTAACCAGGAAGTGAACTTTGGTAGAGCACACAAATTTTTGTTTGAATATTGCCCAGAGTGGTATTGTTACTGTGCTTTCCCAGTCTCCCCCACTCCGCACATACTCAAAGACAAAGAATGATTGAGCATCAGCAGGGACAGGAGTTTATGGGGTGGTATTGTTTGAATATTGTTTCTTTTTGTGACGTCATGAACAAATTATCATTACTACTGGCTTGAGAATAGAACGTGATAGAATGCAAAAGCTAGATGTTAATTTAAAACTCCTTACCTCTAAAACTCTGATTTTACAGATGGAGAAACACACCAGTATAGAATCAGAATTATTTTATGGAAGATGTGGGAAGGACCTTTAAAAAATTGGTAGAGGAGTGCCTGTGTGGCTCAGTCAGTTGAGTGTCAGACTCTTGGTTCTGGCTCAGGTCATGATCTCATGGTTCATGAGTTCTAAGCCTGCACTGGGCTTTGCGCTGAGGATGTGGAGCCTACTTAGCATTCTTTGTCTCCCTCTCTTTCTGCCTCTCCCTGGCTCTCATGTGTACTCTTTTTCTCTCTCAAAAATAAAATAAATGTTTTTTTAAGAATAGGTAGAAAGTAAATACTTTGTCCACTTAAAGTCAAAGAAATGGGAGGTTGAATTTTAGCTCTGCCACTGTGAATTTTAGCTGTATGAATTGTGGAACATTACTTAGCCTCTTGAAGCCTCAGTTTCCTTGTTTGTTATATAGGAGACTAAAAAAGGTAAAGAATGTAAATTACATAAAACAGTGAGTGGTACATAATAAATACTCAAAATAGTGCTTTTGTTATAATTTTTGTTAATGTCAGTAAGGAAGTTTTAATAAAAACAGTTCTAACTGGTTTTACATGCCTGCTGTTTCTGTAATACAGAATTTTTTTTCTCCCATGGGGATATAGAAGAAACTAGATTTTAGAAAAAGGTCCAAGGAGAGGCTCAAAGCAGGAGTTAGTGAAAGAAAAAGAGTCCATCCACTCAAAACTGGGGAGCAAAAATGACCTGTTCTCTAAAAAGTTGAGACTAGGAACCTAAAGAAAAGATCATTTATTCCACAAATATCTGTTGAATACCTTTATCAGGCACTGTGGTACATCCACTGTCAATGTAGAGATATGTCTTTATGGCCCCTAAAAAGAATCACAAATTAATGAGGGAAAAGAAACCTGTAAGCAGTGAAATGATAATACATTATAAATGAATGTAACAGAGACATAAGCCAAAACCTTTTAGGTCACAGAAGAAATAGGCCTTCCTGGAGTAATGGGGTGTGGAAGTAGAGGAAAAGAGAAAGCAGTTAGAGAAGAGCTTACTGAGAATTTAGGCTGTACTAAAAAATAGTGAAAAGTAGAGAATCTAGATTTGTCCTTGAGCCCGTGGCCAAGTGCCCACATCTGGAGCTGACTAATGAAAGAAAACTGTGAATATTAAAGTAAAAGAAGGTAAAATTTATGGTGTAATTGCTACATGCTTGGCACTGGGAAGCTTTCAAATATATTTTATTTTAAATTGCATTTTATATGTCACATTGATGTACTGTTTGATTGCCTACCTATATTTAATTTCTTCATAAGAGCCCTAAAACCTATAGTAAATATTTCAGTTATAGGAAATGTCTGAGTTAGTGGGTAATCAATATCTGTGAAGAGAGGGAACAGACAAGAGTGAAAACTTTATATTAGCGAATGATTCTCAGTGAGGTCCCTGCACCCAGCAATGTCAGCATCACCTATGAACTTATTAGAAATGCAGATTACTGGCCCTACCCCAGACCTATTTTATCAGAAATCCTGGAGGTAGAGCTAGCAGTCTGTGTTCTAAGAAGTCCTCCAGATGATATTGATAACCTGCTTTATACCAGGGTTCAGCAAACTACAGCTTGTGGACCTAATGTGGTCCATAAACTGTTTTTGCAAATTAAATTATATTGAAACAGAGTCGTGTTTATTTTTATCTGTGGCTGCGTTTATGCTACAATGACAGAGTTGAGTAGTTGCAATGGAGACCTATGGCCTGCGAAGCTAAAAGTATTTATTTACTACTTGGTCCTTTACCGAAAACATTTGCTGGCTCCTGCTTTAGGCCTTTAAGCAACTAGACAGATGTCTAAACTCTGTATAAGCAGGTATTTCCTAGTTGAACTGAAGACCATGAATTAAAAAAAGAGGAAATTTCCCATGGCTTTAAAATTCTTAATCTGTTATCTTTCCCTTTTAGTCAAGGATCCTATCTAAATGGGCCTTTTAGTTCAAATCTACTGACAATCCCGAAGCAAAGGTCATCTTCTGTATCTCTAACTCACCATATAGGTCTAAGAAGAGCTGGTAAGAAATCATTCTTTATGATTTAAATGTGGGAGGTCTCAAAGTATATGGTAGTACAGAATTTTCTCATTATATATTTAGAGCTGGTTTTGAATGCCATTTTATATGTTGTAAATTAACAAGAGTAAGCAATTTGGATTGACTATTAATTGACCATTTGCTCATTCATTCATAAACACTTTTTTAAACATCCACTATATACCAGGCACTGTTAGGCACTAGGAATTTCAGGGATAAAATATAGAACTACCTAAACTAACCTGAATAGTTACAGATCCAGAGTCACACTGGAAGACCAAGACCTGATCACAGGACTATAGATAGAACACTTCTCTCCTCACACCTCAGCACCATTTTTATTTTATTTTATTTTATTTTTTTGATGATTTTATGAAATTCTTTTTTTTTTTTTACAAATAGTTTATTGTCAAATTAGTTTCCACATAACACTTAGTGCTCATCCCCAAAGTGCCCTCCTCCATGCCCATCCCCCCTCCCCCCCTCATCCATCAGTCCTCCGTTTTTGTCAGCATTCAAGAGTCTCTCATGGTTTGCCTCTCTCCTTTTCCCCCACCATTTCCGCCTTTCTTCTCCCCCTTGTTCCTCCGTCAAGTTCCTCCTAATCCTCCTATACGTGCAAACATATGATATTTGTCCTTCTCTGCCTGACTTATTTCGCTCAGCATAACACCCTCAAGGTCCATCCATGTTGCTACACATGGCCAGATTTCATTGTTTCTCATTGCCATGTAGTATTCCATGGGATAGATAAACTACATCTTCTTGATCCATTCATCTGTTGATGGACACTTAGGCTCTTTCCATGTTTTAGCTATTGTGGAGAGTGCCTCAGCACCATTTTTAAAGACCTATTTATGGCAGCTTCTTTTACCTGGTATGTTGTGTCTGGCTATCAAGAAAAATTGCAAGGCATACCAAATGGTTAAAAACACAATTTGGATAGAGCAATTTATCAGAATCAGATAGGGATGTTTGAATTATCAGACTGGGAATTTAAAACAGCTATGATTAATATGCCAAGGGCTCTAATGGATTAAGTAGACAATATGCAAGAATGGATGAGCCGTGTAAGCAGAGAGGTGGAAGTCCTAAAATCATAAAAATAAATGTTACTAATAAAAAACACTGTAACAGAAATGAAGAGTGCCTTTAACTGGCTTATGAGTAGGCTGGATGCAGCTGAGGAAAGAATCTCTTGAGCTTGAGCATAGGCCAACAGAAATTTTCAAAAGTGAAAAAACAAAGAGAACAAAGACTGAAAAAACAGAACCGAATATCTAAGGACTATGGTACAAATACAAAAGGAATATCAGAAAGAGAAGAAAGCGAGAAGGAACAGAAGAAATATTTGAAACAATAATGACCAAGAATCGTCTCAAATTAGTATCAGACACCAAACCATAGATCCAGGAAGCTCCCAGAACACCTAATAGGATAAGTATTAAAAAACAATACCTAGGCATATTGTTTTCAAATTATGAAAATTTAAAGATAAAAAATCATTAAAGAAGCCAGAAGGGAAAAAAACAACTTACATATAAAAGAACAAAAATAATAATTACATGAAACTTCTCCTCAGAAACCATGTGAGTAGAGTGAAACATTTAAAGTATTGCAAGTAAAAGAACAAAAGAATGCCAACCTGTAATTCTGTACCCTTTGAAATTATCCTCCCCAAATGAAGGAGAATAAAGACTTTTTCAGGCAAAAATTGAGGGAACTTATTACCAGCAGACCCGACATAGAAGAAATGTTAAAACAAGTTATTTAAAGAGAAGAAAAGTAGTGTATGTCAGAAACTCAGATCTACATAAAGAAAGGAAAAGCACTGAGGAGGGTGTAAGTGAAGGTAAAATTAAAAGCTTTTATTTTTTTCATTTTATTTGATCTAACAAGTAGTAGTTTAGAATAATAATAGCAACAATGTATTCAATTATGTGTGCATATATATTTCATGTATGTGTATATATGCATATATATCTATATAAGTTAAATGAATGACAGCAGTGATACAAAGGACAGAAGCATTGTGATTTTTTTTTTTAATTTTTATTAAAAATTTTTAAAAATGTTTTATTTATTTATTTATTTATTTATTTTGGAGAGAGAGAGACAGTATGAGCAGGGGAGGGTCAGAGAGAGAGGGAGGTACAGAATCTGAAACAGCCTCCAGGCTCTGAGCTAGCTGTCAGCACAGAGCCCGACACGGGGCTCGAACCCATGAACGGTGAGATCATGACCTGAGCCGAAGTCAGATGCTTAACCGACTGAGCCACCCAGGAGCCCCTGGGATTATTTTATTATCATAAAGTACTCATTGTTATAAGGTATTTGTGAAGTGGTGTAATGTTACTTGGAAGTCAACTTGGGTTAGATGTAAATGTATATTGCAATCTCTAGGGCAACCACTAAAAAAAGAGTTGAAAAAGAAGTATAACTGATATTCTAAGAAAAGAGAGAAAGTAGAATCATATAAAAATTCTCAGTTAAAACCACAAAAGCAGCAGATGAGTAGAAAACAAAAAATAGGAACAAAGAACAAGGGCAACAAGTAGAAAACAGTAATAGAGATGATAGATTAATCCAGTTGTATCCATAATGATTCTGAACACCAGTGGTCTAAATGTACTAATTAAAAGATCTATATTGTTGGGATGCCTGCATAGCTTAATTGGTTAAGTGTATGACTTCAGCTCAGGTCATTATCTTGTGGTTTCTGGGTTTGAGCCCCTCATCGGGGGCTATCAGCGCTGAGCCCGCTTTGGATTCTCTGCCTCCCTCTTTCTCTGCACCTCCCCTGCTCACTGTCTCTCTCTCAAAAATAAATAAACATTAAAAAAGACATATATTGTTAAAGTGGATAAAAAAACATGACCTAAATGTATATTATCTATAAGAAACCCAGTTTAAATATAAAAACATATAAAAATTCAAAGTAAATGGGTGGAGAAAAATACACCATGCTAACACTAATCAAAAGAAAGCACGTATAAGCTATATTAATTTCAGCCAGAGCAGATTTCTAAGCAAAGAAAGTTATCAGAGATAAAGAAAGGTATTACATAACAGGAGACATCAGAGCCTTTAACACTTATGAGCCAAAGTAACAGAACAACACCTAAGAGTCATTTAAGGAACAGTGAAATGGTTCTAATGTATGTGTAAATGAAGTCTCAAAAGGGAAGGAGAGAATCAATAGGACAGAATAATTTTCCAAAATAGTAAGGGAATTAATAAATTCCTGAAACTCTGTGAACCCCAAGAAGATAGAAAAATCATCAAGAAGACAGAAAATCATAGCAAGGGATTTCAGCCAAACCCCTGAATTATACAACATGAAAAATGTCAAAAGCAACCAGGTGAAAAGGTTATTTTCCAGGAAACAACAGTAATATTCACAATGACTTTATAATACCAAGTATGAACTCAAAAACATATAATGGCATATTTAAAGTATTGAAAAACAAAAAAATGCCAACCTGAAATTCTTTATCAATGAAAATATCTTAAAAAAATTTTTTTAGTGTTTATTTTTGAGAGTGAGAGCGAGAGAGCACGTGTGCGTGAGTCAGGGAGAGGCAGAAGAGAGAGGGGGAGAGAGTCTGAAGCAGGCTCCAGGGTCTGAGTTGTTAGCATAGAGCCCAGCACAGGGCTTGAATACTATGAGATCATGACCTGAACTGAAGTTGGATGCTTAACCAACTGAGCCACCCATGCACCCCAATGAAAATTTCCTTTAAAAATTAAAGTGAAATAATATTTTTTCATATAAACAAAAGCTGATAGAATTTATATTGCTAGTAGACCAGCACTACTAAGATCCAGCAAAGGTACTAGCTTAGGCAGGAGGAAAATGATCCAGGTTGAAGCATAGAATGACAGAAATGAATAATTAGTTTTGATAAGCCTAAATATGTGAGTGAATAGAAGTGAACATTGATTAAAAACAACAATAATTGACCCAGAAATTGCCACTAGTAGGTATATATCCAAGGGATACAGGTGTGCTGTTTCGAGGGGCACATGTACCCCAATGTGTATAGCAGCACTATTGACAATAGCCAAAGTATGGAAAGAGCCCAAATGGCGGTCGACAAATGAATGGATAAAGAAGATGTGGTGTGTGTGCGCGTGTATAATGGAATATTACTTGGCAATCAAAAAGAATGTAAATGTTGCCATTTACACCAACATGGATGGAAGTAGAGTGTATTACGCTAAGACAAACAAGTCAGTCAGAGAAAGACAAATATCATGATTTCACTTATATGAACAATTTAAGATACACCCCTTTAAGATGAACATAAGGGAAGAGAAGCAAAAGAATATAAAAACAGAGAGGGGGCAAAACATAACAGACTCTTAAATTCAGAGAACAAACCGAGGATTGCTGGAGGGGCTGTGGGTTGGGGGATGGGCTAAATGAGTAAGGGGCATTAGGAAGGACAATTGTTGGGATTAGCACAGAGAGGATGAATCACTGGAATCTACTCCTGAAAACATTGCTGCAGTATCTGCTAACTACCTTGGATGTAAATTAATAATAAAACAACAACAACAAGGACAATAATCACTTCCTTGTTAACATGCATAATATCTGAAGGAGTCAATGTATGATAACAATGTCATATAAAGGGTGGGAGAAGCGTAAATGGATTTGTAATGTACCAGCAATGATTGAAAAGTAGTAAAAAGTTTTAATTTGATAGAAACTAATACTTCAAAGATGTATATTATAATATCCAGAGTGACAATTAAAAGAATTTTTAAAAAGGTATAAGTAAAAAACAATAATAGGAGGTAACATTGATATGATTGTTTTAAAAAACCTTGAGTAACCCAAAAGAGCCCAAGAAAAGAGAAAACAAAAGACAAAAAGAAGGAACAACTGAAAAAAGAATAGCAAGATTGCAGCTTAAAGATACTATGTTACATTGAATATACATTTTTAAGGGGAGGAAGCAGGAAAGAGGGATCTGCCAGAGTTGTTAAGTGTATTTTTTAAATGTTCAGTTTTCAACAAAAAGTGAAAGTACAATCCAGTTAAAAGACCAAGATTGTCAGACAGTTAACAACACAAGACTCAAGCATATGTTCTATACAAGACACACCCTCTAAATATAAGGACATAGGTGCTTTTGATGTCATAGCAGTAATATACATGAACCAAAAAATGACAGAACTAAACGGGGAAATAGACAAATTTATATTTATATTTGGTGATTTTTAACTTACCATTCTCATTAACTAGTAGACTAAGTAGGCCAAAATGTTACTTTAGATATATGAAAGATTAGAACAATATGATTTAACTGTCCTGACTGTAAAACATTACATTCAGCCAGGATGAATAGTTTTTCAAAGAATACACACAAGATTAATGACAGTAGACCATTTGCCGGACTATGAAACAAGTCTCAATGAGTTTCAAAGTATTAATATCACAGAGACTGATTCAGGAATGGCAGAGAGAATATCTCTGTAAACTCACTCTCCTGCTAAAACAACAAAAATAGAGGCAAAAAAGTGAAACCTGGGGGCACCTGAGTGGCTCAGGTGTTTAAGCATCCAACTTCAGCTCAGGTCATGATCTCATGGTTCACAAGTTTGAGCCCCTCATCAGGCTCTGTGCTGTTGGTGCGGAGCCCACTTTAGATCCTCTTCCCTTCTTGCTCTGCACCTCCCCTGCTTGCACTCTCTGTCTCTCAAAAATGAATAAACATTAAAAAAAAAAAAGAAGAAACTGCCATTTCAGAGCTCTGGAAATTAACACAAGCCTGAGAAAAAACTAGAAGTCCTCTGTACAAGACAGACTATTGAACCTTGGTAAGACCATGGGTTCTGTGGCATTTTATTTGGGGGCTCTCCCTTCCCAGCTTTCTCCCTCAGTGGCACTGTTGCTAAAAGCCAAGAGCATTGCAGCCATCAGAGAGATCTGACCTCTTTTAAAACTCCCAAGAGAGGACAGTGAATACTTTGTCCAAACTTAAAGACTCCTTGGAATCTTAAAGACTCCCAAAGTGTTGTGGGTATTTGATTTGACTGGGAGCTCAGCTCTCTAAAAAACAAACCCTATGCCAGCCAACATTGTGACCATCTAAGGCTGTGATTTCAGTTGTGGCAAACAAGAGCTGCCTGAGAATTTAAAAGGAAATCCTGGATACCACTAGATTCCTTGTGAGACCCAGAGGGTGTGAAATCCAAGGCCTTTTCATAAACTGAAGTTTGAAGCTGTATCTTTTCAAACTCTCCCTCCTACAGATGGCATATAGGCAAAACATTTAAAGAAATGCTCTGATGCATCATTGGCTGACCACAAAATTATACTGACCCATGGGTTACTTACAGGAAGTCAAGCTTAAAATATAAATCAAGAACTTAAAGAAAGAAAAAAAAAAAAGCAAAAACACAAAGGCTACACACCTCAGAGAAAACAGAATCTGCAAAATTAGTCCAGGAAAGTCGTTCAACAAACAGAAATAAGGAAACAAACATAAATCAGCAACATAACAAACCTTCGGAGTGGGAGGGATCTGATACCAGAATCATTAAAATATATTATCTAGAGAAATGAATTTTTGCCACACACTCCAGGCAAAACAGCCAACAGAAAATTTCCCTGATGGGGCTTGGAGTTTGGACTGACCAATGACTTTTTAAACCTCCTATTATAAATATATTTAAAGTACTAGCAGAAACCATATCAAGAGTATTTGAGTATGAGACTAGTATCTCAACAAAGAGAAAACTAAAGAACTAGAGATGGGAAAGTGAAAATGTAAAATGATTTTAATAGTTATAATTGACACTTCTACTCAATATTGGAGGCTCTCCCCTTAGCAATTAGCCAAGAAGGAATAAAAGGAAGAGGTAAAACTATATTTGCACATGATGTCCTGTATTTATGAAACCTGAAGAAATTCATTAAAATCTATTACAGCCAATAAAGAAGTTTACCAGTGTGGCAGGATGCAAGGTTTCTATGCAGAAATCACTTGTATTTCTGTATACTAGCAAGAAGCAATGCAAACTGAAATAAAATAATTCTATGTACAGTTAGAATAAATTTAACAAAAGTGTAAGACCTGTACACTGGAAATTATAAAACATTGTTGAAAGAAATTAAACAAGGTCTAAATAAATACAAAAATACCCTGTGTTCATGGATCAGAAAACGTAATATTAAGATGGCAATTCTCTCCAAACTGTTCTACATGTCATGCTATCTTTATCAAGTTCTGAGCTAGTTTCTTTGCAGAAATTGACAAGCTGATCATAAAATTCATATAGGAATTAAAGAGACCCAGAATCGCTAAAACAATTTTTTTTTAAAGAACAGTTTTTCATTTTATTTTTTTTATTTTTTATTTATTTTTTATTTTTTATTTTTTTTTACAAATAGTTTATTGTCAAATTGGTTTCCACATAACACCCAGTGCTCATCCCCAAAGTGCCCTCCTCCATGCCCATCACCCCTCCTCTCCACATCCATCAGTCCTCAGTTTTTGTCAGCATTCAAGAGTCTCTCATGGTTTGCCTCTCTCCCTTTCCCCCACCATTTCCGCCCTTCTTCTCCCCCTTGTTCCTCCGTCAAGTTCCTCCTAATCCTCCTATACGTGCAAACATATGATATTTGTCCTTCTCTGCCTGACTTATTTCACTCAGCCTAACACCCTCAAGGTCCATCCTTGTTGCTACACATGGCCAGATTTCATTGTTTCTCATTGCCATGTAGTATTCCATGGTATAGATAAACCACATCTTCTTGATCCATTCATCTGTTGATGGACACTTAGGCTCTTTCCATGTTTTAGCTATTGTTGAGAGTGCTGCTATGAACATTGGGGTACATGTGCTCCTATGCCTCAGCATTTCTGTATCCCTTGGGTAAATTCCTAGCAATGCTATTGCTGGGTCATAGGGGAGTTCTATTGTTAGTTTCCTGAGGAGCCTCCACACTGTTTTCCAGAGGGGCTGTACCAGTTTACATTCCCACCAACAGTGTAGGAGGGTGCCCGTGTCTCCACATCCTCGCCAGCATCTAGAGTTCTCTGATTTGCTCATTTTAGCCACTCTGACTGGCGTGAGGTGGTATCTCAGTGTGGTTTTGATTTGTATTTCCCTGATGAGGAGGGATGCTGAGCATCGTAAAACAATTTTTAATAAAGAAGAAATTGGAGGACTCACTGTCAAATTTTAAAACTTACTACCAAGCTATAGTAATCAAGACTGGCATTGGCATAAGGATATTCTAACTCAGTAGGATAAAATTGAGAGTCTAGAAATAAATCCTTACATGGTCAACTGATTTTCAACAAGGGTGCCAAGATGATTCAATGGGGAAGAAATTGTGTTTTAGCAAATCCTAGATATACACAGGAACAAGAATGAATTTGGAATTCTACCTTTTGTCATACTCAAAAATTAACACAGAATGCATCATAGACTCAACTGTAGGAATGAAAGCCTAAAACTAGTGGAAGAAAACAAAAAAGTTTTGTGACTTTGGGTATTGAATACCATTCTAAGGTATGACACCAAAACAGTTCATGAGTGAAAAAAACCTGATAATTGGAATTCATTAAAATTGAAAACATTTGTATTTCTACAGAGACCTAAAGAAAGTGAAAAGACACAGAATGGGAGAAAATATTTACAAATCATATATTTGATAGAGGCCTTTTATCCAGAATAGACAAAGATGTCTGTAACTCAATAATAAAAAGACAAATGACCTTATTAAAAAATGGGAAAAAATCTGAATAGATATTTCTCCAGAGAAGATGTACAAATAGCCCATACCACATGAAAAGATATTCAGTATTAATTATTAGGGAAAATGCAAATCAAAACCATAGTGACTTGTGACTTCATACCCACTATGATGTCTGTAATTACAAAGACAGACAAGAACAAGTGGTAAAAATATTCAGAAATGAGAACTCTGATACACTGATGGGAAAGTGAAATGCTACAGCCACTTTCGAAGACAATTTGGCCGTTCAGTACCTTAATAGAGAAATAAAATTGTTTTATATTCATGCATACAGTTTTATGTAGCATTGAAGATCAAAGAACCACAATCACCTGCAACTGCCTGGAAATATTATTTTAAAATGTAAGCAAGGCATAGAAGTATTTATATTTATTGTCTAATTTGGTTTACAAAGTTAAAAAGGGAGGTAAAACTAATGTACACTGTTAAAAAAATGCATACATATGTGGTGTAAATATAAAGAAAGGCAAGAAACACAATGCCATAAAAGTCAAAATAATGATTTCCTTTAAAGAGGAAAGGGGAGTTAGAAGGCAGGGTGTCTGATCTCTGGTTGTGTTTTATGTCTTAGCTTGAGTGATGAGCTTTCCCACTGTAATTTTTCTATATGCGTGTTATATTTCACTATTAAAAGAGTCTAAAGTAAAAATGGATTTACATCGTAGAAAACATTTTTTTAAGAGTTTCTAGGTTTGTCTGTTATATCCAATTTCTACCCTAAATTTGTGTAACCTTTATTTTTCTTAGCCCACTTGTCAGGATTATGGACACTCACTAGTATAATTAGAGAAAAGAAGACTAAAAATTGGAACCTTTTTTCCCAGTTAGTAACTAACGATTATGACAAGCAAGACACGTCTTGTCCTCAGTTTCCTTTTCGAAGACATTAAATTGATCACATTAAAAAGCAAAATCCCATTCAGTCCTAACATTGTATGAAACTACAGGAGCCTCTAAAGAAATGAGTCTGATAGAGCAGCAGTGGCAGCCCTGGGAAGAGAGTCTGATCTCACAGTGTTAACTAAATCAATTTTTTTTTTTACTTTTTTGGATTCCCCCCCCCCCCTTCCCACTGCCCCCACGGCCAATGTATGAAGATGAAAATACTACTTAACTCACAAGGTTATTAAGATTAAATAACACATTGTATTAGGGTTCTCCAGAGAAACAGAACTAATAGCGTGTGTGTATGTATTTATATAGAGAAAGAGAGAGCAAGAGATGGGTTTATTTTAAGGAATTGGCTTGCAAGACTGAGGGTTGGCAGGTTGGAGATTTACAGGGCAGGCTGTCCAGCTAGAAATTCTCGCAGGAGTTGATACTGCAGTCCTGAATCTGAAGGCAGTCTTGAGGCAAAATTCCTTCCTCTGTGGAGGACCTCAGTCTTGTCTTTTAAGGCTTTCAACCAATTTGTTGAAGCCCACACACACTAGGGAGGGTGTTCTGCGTTACTCAGTTTACTGATTTAAATGTTAGTCACTTCTGAAGAATACTTTCACAATGACAATTAGCCTGGCGCTTGACCACACAGCTGGACATCATAGCCAAGCCAAGTTGACACACAAAATTAACCATCGCACACATCTGCAAGTGTTTATACCGCTATCGCTGAAACTGTCATAGGTCCTGAATAACTGTTATGTGCTTTGCTCTCTGATTTACACTTTACTTTGATCTTTATTTCCAAATAAAGTTTTAAATCTGCCTACCTCTCTCCAGACAAACCCATTTCACCTTAGTTCAAGGCACTCAGTGAAGGTTTTTGGAGCAAATCAGTAGCAATAGAAATGAATTTCTGACGGTCTCTCTTTTTTTTTTTTTTTCTTTTTCTTATTTTAACACTTAGTGTTTGTTTGTATTTTCCACTCGTCTCTAGGTTTGTAGAGTTGCAGGGATATTAACTTCTTCTCCATTGTGAAATCCAACACATTTTCCACCATATAGTAGGCTCTCAAATATTTGTCGAATGAATGAGCTGGAAAGATTTGGACATATTTTTAAAAGAGATCTGCTCAGCTTGCATAATGCTGTTAAGAACTTTGGTTGTTCAGTAAAATTTGGTAACCATGCTTCGTTCATGTGGATAATCAAGCTGGTGGGGACTCAAAATGTGAAAGATAAACACCAAAGTGAATTAGGAAAATCTGTACCACACACTGTACATCTTAGTTACACTCTCAATATCTGTGCCATCCTGCCACAAGGTGTTTATTTCACACTCATTCATGATAACAGACATGGTCTATATTCTGTTTAAATGCCTAGAATGTTTTAAAGATAGCTCCACATGAAAATCTGGTTTATCATTTAATTGTAAGTTGCTTTCTTTAAAGAAGGAAAATGCTCTTTATAAATACGCATAGACGATAAACAAAAACACATGCATACCTATTTCTTGATTTTTTTCTTCTCTTTTGAATTTTTAAGGTGCTTTCCCCAGCTTGAGTCCTGTGAATTCTCCCAGCCATGGACCAGTCTCTGCTGGCTCTCCAGTTAACCGATCACCTATAGAATTTCCTGACACTGCCAGTTTTTTTACTAAGCCAAGTGTTATTTTACATAGATCTCTGGGCAATGCACCAAATTCACCAGATTTTTATCAGCATCTTAGAAATTCTGATAGCAGTTTATGTAACAGGTAAGCTTCCTAAATGTTTATTATTTGTTTCAAAATATAGTTTATTTTAACAAAGTGTTACTAGTTTTCTAGTTTTATAACTAGTTGATGGTTAAAACTATCTTTTTTATTTATCAGGTAGTTTTTCTTTTTAATGAACTTTTTCTCATTTTAGTGCTATTTAATCATTTTCCAATTAAGCATTTATCTAAGTGATATATTAGTAGTATTCTATCCATCTCAAGACGCCAGTAAGTTACGAGAATTATTTTAGTATATACTACCTTAGTACCCACTTCGTATGGTGTTTATTTTCATTTCTGCTCTGTTTTTTTCTCAGTGATAAGTGTTTACCTCAGACCCCAATGGTAACTTTTAAAATACATTAGTTTCTTCAGGGACACAAGATGCCTTCCAGAATAAAGCCTATTAAGTTTATAGAGAGATTGGACTTGTATGATACTTTGCAGTGGGTTCTTGGTTAAAAGTAAAGCAGATTTTAAAATTGTATTTAGGTAAAAAGTTTTGCCTCATTTATAAATGTATATTTATCTATTTTATTCTTTAAGCTGTGGACATCAAATATTGAAATATGCTTCAACATCTGAATCCGAGTCTGGTTCAGACTGCCACGGTGGAAAGTCAGGTGAGATTGCAGAGGTCCTGTGTGTCTGAGTTTCAGAACAGTTTCTTACATTGTTTTAGAAATGAATAAATTAGTTTAAGCTCAGTTTATCCATCTTTAAAATGGAGATTTAACATTTTTATCTACTTAGAAGATAAGTAGAGGAGTTAGTAGGAACAACTTATAAATAACATATGGTAAAAGTGTTTTGGAGACTAAATTGTGCTGGGGACATGCCTGGCTGGCTTAGTCAGAAGGGCATGTGATTCTTGATCTCGGGGTTGTGAGCTTGAGCCCACATTGAGTGTAGAGATTACTTAAAAATAAAATCTTTAAAAAAAAAAAAAAAGACTAAAATGTGCTATACAAATGAATGTAGTCTTTTCAGGTTATGGCTAGGGCTCATAAATAGTAAAATTAATTGTCAATGACCGACTCTAAGCCCAAAGGAGTTTGCATCCATTTTTTTTTTTTTTACGAATAGATTATTGTCAAATTAGTTTCCACATAACACCCAGTGCTCATCCCCACAAGTGCCCTCCTCCATGCCCATCCCGCCTCCCCCCCACATCCATCAGTCCTCAGTTTTTGTCAGCATTCAAGAGTCTCTCATGGTTTGCCTCTCTCCCTTTCTCCCACCATTTCCTCCCTTCTTCTCCCCCTATTTCCTCCGTTAAGTTCCTCTTAATCCTCCTATACGTGCAAACATATGATATTTGTCCTTCTCTGCCTGACTTATTTCGCTCAGCATAACACCCTCAAGGTTCATCCATGTTGCTGCACATTGCATCCATTTTTTATGGCATAGAGAGGAGTTGTTTTAAAATTTAGTTTGTTATATCATTCTGAAACATTTTATATCCTCAAACAAGAAATACTGTTGGTGATCAAAGTATGGTTGTTTTATAATTTTAAAAGATTGATGACTTGGGGTACCTGGGTTGCTCAGTCGGTTGAGTGTCCGACGTTGGCTCAGGTCATGATCTCACGGCTCATGAGTTTCAGCCCTGCGTTGGGCTCTGTGCTGACAGCTCAGAGCCTGGAGGCTGCTTCAGATCCTGTGTCTTCCTCTCTCTCTGCCCCTCCCCCACTCATGCTCTGTCTCTCTCAACAACAATAATAAAAAAAAAATATTGATGACTCAAGCATACAGTAGTAGTTAACAGGGTAACTCAGACATCATTCCCCAAGAAAGTAGCGAGAAAAGCTGGACAAATTATTAACAACAAAAATGTGCTTAAAGCCATTGAAAACTAACAACCTCCTCAGAATTACCAGTACAAGATCTGGAGGAGGATTGAAATTCACAAAATGAGCCTGGAGTTTGGGGCTATGAGAAGGGTATTTGCTCCTTCCAGAGGGGCCAGTGACTAATAGAATGAGCAGTCCTTTTGGTACCTCCATGGGACTAGAGAGCCAGATTTGGAGGTGGAGACTGACCATGGCAGGGATAACTTGGAAAACTCTGCAGCACTGCACCCTAAGAATAAAAGTACATCAGCAGTAGATAGGCCCCCTCAGGGATTACAGGCTCATACTGATCCCCTTATATATTATAAACTTCACCCTTTTAAAGTGTACATTTCAGGGTCGCCTGGGTGGCCCAGTTGGTTAAGCGTCCAACTTTGGCTCAGGTTATGATCTTGCAGTTTGTGGGTTTGAGCCTCATGCCAGGGCCTGTACTGACAGCCTGGGAACTGGAGCCTGCTTCAGATCTGTGTCTCCCTGTCTCTCTCTCTGCCACTCTCCACTTGCGTGCGTGCTCTCTCTCTCTCTCTCTCTGTTTCTCTCTAATATAAATAAACATTCAGTAATTTTTGGTTCTTAGATTGTTAAACATACACACACACACACACACACACACACACACACACACAAGCAATCCTTCACAAACTCTTCCAAAAAGTAGATTAGGAGGGAAAACTTCCCAACTCATTCTGTAGGTCTAGTATCCTGATGTCATAACCAGACAAAGGCATCACACACAAAAAATCCTTAACAAAATAATAGCAAAGTGAATCCAGCAAGATATGAAATGGTCCCACTATGACCAAGTGGTATTTATCCCAGAAATGCAAGGGTTGAAAATCAATCAGTGTAATATACCACATTAATAGAATAAAGGGGGAGAAAAACACATGATAATTCAAATAGGTGCAGAAAAAAACGTGATAAAATTCTAACACTCTTTCATGATAAAAACACTCAAACTAGTTATAGCAGGGAAGTTCTTCAACCTGATAAAGGGCATCTTTGAAAAACAAACACTTAAACATTATCCTTAATGGACAAAAACTGATATTTTCTAAGATCAAGAGTAAGATAAGAGTTTTGCTCTCAGCACTTCTATTCAACACGGTACTGATGGTTCTAGCCAGCAAAATTGAAAGAAAAATAAGGGCAAACTGAATGGAAATAAAGAAATAGAACTGACTCATATAATCTTTTATTCACAGATCATATAATCTTTTATAGAAAATCCCAAAGAACACACACACACTAACCAATAAATCAGTTTTGCAGAGATAAGGGACAAAATCAGTGATGTACAAAATTGCATTTCTGTGTACTAGCAAGAACCATCATAAACTGAAATTAGAAAAACATTTCCACTTGTAATGGTCTCAAAAAGAATGAAGTAGAATAAATTTAACAAAAGAAGGTAGAGATTTATGAACTGAAAACTATAAAACATTGTTGATAAAAATTAGAAAAAAATCTATGGGGTGCCTGGGTGGCTCTGTCAGTTAAGCATCCAAGTCTTGTTTTCGACTCAGGTCATGATTTCACCATGGTGGGATGGAGCCCCGTGTCAGGCTCCACACTGGACATGAAGTCATCTTAGGATTCTCTCTCTCCCTCTGCCCTTACCCTGCTGGTCTATGTGTGCTCGCTCCCTCTCAAAAAAAAAAAAAAAAAACAAAACCTAAATACATTGAGAGGTCTTTCATATTTAAAGATTAGAAAACCCAGTATTGTCAATAGGGCTATCCTCCCAAATTGGTCTATAAAATCAGTGCAATACTTAACAAATTCCAGCAAACTTTTTTTGTAGAAGTTGATACGCTGGTCATAAATTTTGCATGGAAATACAATGACCAACGATAGCCAAAACAATTTGGGGAAAAAAATTTGGAGGACTGATGCTTCCTGATTCCATCACTTATTATAAAGCCATTGTAATTAAAACAGTGAGGTATCAAAAGATGAGCCTGTAGGTCAGGTAGAACTGTAAGTCCAAAAATAGATTCTTGCATTTATAGTCAATTGATTTTGATATAGAAGCCAAGACAATTCAAAAGAGAAAGCATAGTTTTTTCACCAAATGGGGCCAAGACAATTAGATACCCATTTGTTAAAGAATTTGGCCCCTTGCCTTATTATATACACAGAAAGTAACTCAAAATAGATCAGAGACCCAAGAGTAAGAGTTAAAACCTTGAAATTTGTAGAAGAGAGTATTGGACATAATCTTTGTGACCTTGAGTTGAGTAAAGTATTCTTAGATACAATACCAAAACCTCAGTCCGTGAAAGAAAAAAATGACAAGTTGGGCTTGAGCAAAATTAAAAACTTTTGCATTTCAGAAGACAACAATAAGAAAATGAAAAGACAGGGGTGCCTGGGTGGCTCAGTCAGTTAAACGTCTGACTTCAGCTCAGGTCATGATCTCAGGTATATCCTCTAAAGATAACATTTGTCTTGTTTTTCATATGTTTTCAAACTTTTCATAAAGAGAATCATAGAGTATGTACCTTTATGTCTGGCTTCCTTCATTCGACAGATTTTCAAGAATCATCCATAGTGTTGCATGTGGTTGTGGCTCATTCTCTTTGCTCCATATTGTTCAGCTGTGTGAATACACTACAGTTTGTTTATTCTATTGTTGATGAGTTTAGTGGAACCTGTTTCTAATATAACAAACAGAATGAATATGCTTTTTTTTTAAAAATGTGAATGAATGCTGTTCAGCTACCAGTGCTGTTTCTCTTTTCCATGAGATTTGGGGAAAAAATACTATTAATCACATTGGTAGAGAAATAATTCAAAATAAATGATGCTATGTTTTGATTTTTAGATGTCCCTTGATCTCATTCATTTATAGTTATGAATTTAGGGTTTTCATGGCCAAAATTCAGACAATTTCACATGTTGGAAATTGTATACATCAAGTTGCTAAGGACTGACTTTTCCTTTTTCTCACTTTGATAAAGAATATCTCCCCCGCCCCCCACGCCCCCACCATTCCCATTTCTTTCATCCATGAATAGATATATCAGGTGAAATGTCTGTGTTGTCAGACCTCAAGGTATCTGGGCCAAATAGTCCAGCAGGATACAACTTAATGGTGCCACTAACTTAGATTGAATGCCAGTATGGTTCACTTCACATGAATGTTTTTTATAAATAGTTTTTTAATAAATAATGTTTATATTTTTTGTAGATAAATTTATAAATAAAACTATGTGTATAGGGCAAGTTTATTCTTCTGATTACTTTATGTATTTCTTGAAAGGTGATGAAGACAACACTGTTTCCTCAAAACAATCATTCAGCCTTACAGAAGCACAACACAAAGTGGAAACAGAGAGCGCAGACTGCAGAAAATTATTTTCGGAAGGTGATACTCACCTCACAGAAGAGGCACAGAATGAACAGCAACCAAATGTAAAAGATAAACTTTCCATATGATTATGTTAAGGTGAAATATAATATTGGCTTAGTACTAGTTTCAATATTTTTTTCCAGAACAAGATTTTTAATATAGTATTTTTAAATTTTTTTACTGAAAAGTCAATATACCATATTAAGGAAAACCCAGAGTTAGAAATAATAATTACAGTTGACCCTTGAACACTCATTGTATTAGGGGTGCTGACCCTCCCCCACACAGTCAGAAATCCACATATAACTTTTGACTCCCCCAAAATTTAACTACTAATAACCTGCAATTGATCAGAAGTCTCACTGATTGCATAAACACATATACATGTCAATTCACGCATATTTTGTATGTTATATGTATTGTATCCTGTATCCTTACAGTAAAGCTAGAGTAAAGGAACTGGTAAGGAAGAGGAAAGCCTGTATTTACTGACAGTACTGTGAGTACACACTGTATTTACAATGCTGTACTGTAAAAAGTCCATGTGTAAGTGGACCTGCATAGTTCAGACTAGTGTTGTTCAAGGGTCAGCTGTACTTCTGAATTCATCATCCTAGAACAACAAAGTGCATTCATTTTAAAATGAACATATTTTATCTAGTTTTATAGTAGATATATTACTTGCTATGCTGATATTTTCTTAAATTGTGTATGTTAAAGTGTGAAGAACACGTTCATAAAGCATTAAAAAACAAAATCTGTTTACTTACAATAGCAGCGTTTTTTTGTTGTTGTTGTTAAGTTTAAAATTTAAGATTTTTAGGGGCAAAAAACCATCCATTCCTTCTGGGAAGTTAAATTAGTAACAAATGCCAGCCAGTATAAGGATAGGAGTCTCTATTATCCTTTGATATGTATAACTTCTAAAATAAATAGTTGACTTTAGATTTGTATAGTGCTTTGGAAATATAGTATTTTTATTTATAAAGTACTGTGAAGATTAATAAGTCTTTTCATGCCCAGAAGACATTTTTATATTTTTCTGATAGCATTTTACAAAGAGAAGAAATAGGAAGTACAGATTATGTTGAGAATAACTTCTGTAGAAAATAGTATTGGCCATTTTTTAATGTTCAATTTTAAGTGTATTCTCATTTGGGTATGGATTTAACAATATTTTTAAAAGGTAAGATTAAGTTGGTTTGTGTTTTCTCCCCTATGTGTACAGATTGAACAGGAAGCATCACTGGACCTGATTTTAATAGAAGATTATGATTCCTTAATAGAAAAGATGAGCAACTGGAATTTTCAAATATTTGAAGTTGTAGAAAATATGGGAGAGAAATCAGGAAGGATCCTTAGTCAGGTTTGTTTAAAATCTCTACTTTTTTATTATAATTAATTTTCCCTGGAATCTTTATAAAATGCAAAATCTAAAAATGTGTAATGTTGGTTTAGGCATAAGTTCAACATTGTTCACTTAAATATTTTTTCACAAATGAAGTTTTCAGTAAAAAAATTTGAAAAAATATATAAACCCATATATATATAAATTATAAATGTATTTTGTATAATTTTATTTGAATAAATGAAAATATTAAATTTAAATATAAATTTAAAATATTAAAATCAGTTTTAATCAAAAAATGAAAAGTCTTTTTTTTGGCCTATGTTAATGGGCCAGATTTTATTTAGAAGGTGAGCTGGTTCTAACCACTGAAACTTAGGCTTCAGTTCTGTCACTTGTCTCCCCACCCTTTACCCAAGGCCAAATGGTTCATTTCGCACCAAAGCCACGGAAAAACAGCTCCTTTTTATCATCCGGACTCAGGTTCTCCTTGAGGGGTTCATACAGCAGCATCAGATTAACCTTCCCAAAATACCACTCTCATTATCCCCCAGGTATCTTATTTAAGAAATGTGCAAACATAAGGGTAATTTATGTGGCAGGCATACAGTTTCATCTCACTGGAGTATTTAGGGACAAAACTATAATAAATATATTATTCAGACTTCTTTTAAGGATTAGAGTAGAATAGAATTCATATGCCCTTTAATAAATTGTAAATAAAAAAGCTAAAGGAAAGAATAGAAAAATGTTAAAGCTGGGACATGATGTGGTAATGTTTCTTTGGTTTTCAAGGTCTCCAGTATGATGTCTTCCTTTTTAATGTTTTGAACATAATTTATTGTAGGGAAGTTTTTAATAAATTATTAACCTAAAGACATATACATGGTAACATCCCCAAATGCAAATCACAAACACATATTCTACTCAAGTACAAATAGCAATTCTGATTTTTAAAGTAAATTTTATTTTAATTGACATTTAGGTTATGTATACCTTATTTCAAGACACTGGTTTATTGGAAATATTTAAAATTCCCACTCTACAGTTCATGAACTATTTTCGTGCATTAGAAAATGGCTACCGAGACATTCCTTGTAAGTATTAACATATCTTATTATTTAAGTTCAAATAATACTGGTTTTGAAACTATTATTTTTTTCCTTCAGATACTCCCTTAAACACTTTGTAAATTACATATTTGGAAAAATTTTAAATAGGGATTTAAAAAGTAATCTGTATGCTGCTACCTAGAGTTAACTGACTACTGTTAATATTTTGATATACATTCTTCAAGACTTTTTTCTTATTTTTTATAAAGTTAATCATAATGCAGACATATTTATGTGGGTTTTTCCCATAATTATTACCTGGTGTACAACTTTCTGTGTTAACAATTATTCATCTGAATTCCTTATCTTTTAAAATGTTTGGTAATTAAGTCGAGAGTTTCAGAAAACTCTTGACTTTAAAATATTTAAAACTGGTGCACCTGGGTGGCTCAGTCAGTTAAGCATCCGACTTCAGCTCAGGTCATGATCTCATGGTTCATGAGTTCGAGCCCCGCGTTGGGCTCTGTGCTGACAGCTAGCTCAGAGCCTGGAGCCTGTTTTGGAGTCTGTCAGGAAAAAAAAAAAGCATTAAGAAAATTTAAAACAATAAAATATTTTAAATTTATCCATAAAATTTCTATTAAAAATTTTTTTTTAACATTTATTTATTTTTGAAAGACAGAGACAGAGCACTAGTCGGGGAGGGGCGGGGGGGAGAGAGAGGGAGAGAGAGAGAGAGAGAGAGAGAGAGAGAGAGAGAGAGAGAAAATCTGAAGCAGGCTCCAGGCTCTGAGCTGTAGTACAGACCCTGACATGGGGCTGGAACCCACGAGTAGTGAGATCATGACCTGAGCCAAAGTTGGACACTTAACTGACTGAGTCACCCTGGTGCTCCAACAGCAGATGTTTTTCTTAAATTGACATAACTCAGTAATTATGATGACACTTAATGTGGCTTATGTGGACCATAATTTCCACTTATACATTTAAAAGTGTGACTGAAGTTTATAAATAGAATAAAGTGATACTTTAAAATGAATTTCAGAGGAAGGGGAATGGAAAGAAAGAGGCAAGACTCTTCACTATTAGCTCCAGTTAGTATATATTAGTTAAGAAAAGAGTCTCTGGGGCACTGGGTGGCTCAGTCAGCTGAGTGTCCAACTTTGGCTCAGGTCATGATCTCATGGTTTGTGAGTTCGGGCCCCACATCAGGCTTGCTATCAGCGTAGAGCCTGCTTCTGATCCTCTATTCCCCTCTCTCTTTGTCCCTCCCCTGCTTGCACTCTCTCTCTCTCTCAAAAATAAATATTTTTTAAAAAGTGTCTTTGGATCTAACTTTTCTAAACTTTTGTTTCCAAATTTGTAAATGGAAATAACAATAGTTCTTACCCCCATAGGTAATGATAAGCCATGTAAAGTGTGTATCAGAATTCCTGGCATATAGCAAATGGTTAATAAAAGGTATTGGCTGTATTAATAATTAAGTTCCCTGCAGATTGACATCATATCCTATAGTAGCCTGAATACTAGTATTGTATCACCTGCAGATATTAAATATTTGCTGAAATGTTGAACTTTTATAGAATATCCATTATTCAATGACTTATGAATTTTTCATGATTATATCATTCAATCTTTGCTGGAAACTTTATATTATCTGCATTTCACAGGTGAGAAGTAAAAACTCAGAAGAATCATTCCCAAGACTGTAAAACTAGAAATTGCAAAATTGGGTTTCACTTGCAGGCCTTGGCTTTTCAGATGGTGATATTTCAGTAAAGCATAGTTTTCTTCATTATGTATTATGTCTCAGACACTGTTCTAGATGTTCTCATATATCATTTAACATTTAATCCTTATAGCAGGCCTGAGAGGTATAGCTATAGCTCATCTTTTTTTTTTTTTGGTGTACATGTGTTGGAGGAGTCGGGGTGGGGGTGAGTTCAAGTATCCAGAATTTGTAACTCTTATCTGTGTGCAAAAACTGTTTTTTGGGCAAATATGGGTCTCCATAATCCAGACACTATTTACATAATATTTTTAAAGCTATAAAATACTAACTGTAAGTAAATTTTCCGAAACCTTTCAGTTGGCCCTTGTTACTTGCCTTTTCTTTGACTGTCTTACTATGCTTTCATAGTATATGTGAAGAAAACCTTTTTTTAATGTTTGATTTATTTTTCAGAGAGAGAGAGTGAGAGAACAGGGGAGGAGCAGAGAGAGGGAGACAAAGAATCTGAAACAGGCTCCAGGCTCTGAGCTGTCAGCACAGAGACCAATGTGAGACTTGAACTCATGAACTGTGAGATCGTGACTTGAGCCAAAGTCAGATACTCAGCCGACTGAGCCACCCAGGCGCCCGTATGTGAAAATTTTTAAAAGAGAACTTTTTAACACATCAAGAGACTTTAAAAAATATGATGAAACAAGGGTGCCTGGCTGCCTCAGTCAGTAGAACATGCAACTCTTGATCTCAGGGTCGTGAATTCAAGTCCCATGTTGGACATTGAGCCTACTTAAAAATATAATAATAAGATGAAAGAAAAATATACTTGTGGGAAATTATTCTAAGCCATACATTTTATTTATGAGGATATAGTCAAATAGAAAATTATTATATTTTTGTTAAATGTCCTATGTTAAACATAACAGAATGATCATTTTTAAAAAATATTTTGGTGACTTTAGATCACAATCGTATACATGCCACAGATGTCCTACATGCGGTTTGGTATCTGACAACCCGGCCAGTTCCTGGTTTGCAGCAGGTCCGCAATAATCATGCAACAGGAAATGAAACAGGTACTTTCTTTTAGAAATCTTCTTTTAATTACTTGTCTAGAAATAATAAATCAAGCTGCCTCATTTCATTACCTCTGTTCCTTTAAATTTTTTATTAAGTAACCTTTGGTACATATAAAGGACTATGTAACTTTTGATGCATAATACATGCAAATTAGGAAACATATGACTCATCTTGAGGGCTAGGTTAAGGTCCAATACTGTTGGGTCTACTCTCTTTCTTTTCTGTGACCCATCCTGCTGTGTGCTATCCCAAATATTATGATAATCCATTTCTTTGCACTTTTCTTTCAATTCTTGTTTTTTTTTTTTGTTCTAGATATATCATGTAAGTTTAAAATATATAGCATTCACAATGAAAGCAGACATACTTACAAGCCTCATATAAGCATTTAAATGATGATATTAAGAACTTTTTATAACATTTAAATTTTGCTTTCCAAAAAAGCTAATTCTGTTCCTAGTCATAAATATAATTAATTATACAAATGTAATGAATTATAACATGGTTCTCTTACTCTAGATTGTAAAAGAGGGGAGAACTACTCCAGTGAGATACACACAAACACACACACACCAGGACAGAATTTACTTAGTTACAAATGCCCGAGAACTATTTTCATACTAATCAGCATAAATGTCATAGACTCGGCCATTGCTTTATTGTCTTTGGTAGTTGAGTCCAAAGTACTGCCATTATTTTTCTCCATTCCATATTTGCTCATAGTGCTCTTTGTTCCTTCCAATAGTGATTTTCTTTAGCTTTTTTGTTTGTAGATGTATTGGTTTTCTTAGAAGAATATTTTCATATCTTAGCACATTTGAAGATATCATTCTGTCAGTGTCTGATTTCTATAGTTTCTGTTGACAAATTGGCCTTCAGTCTTAACTCTCCTGAAAGTTAATATGTCCCTTTTCTCTTTGCTATTGGTTTTTAGCATTTTTGACTATGATGTATTCAGGTGATTTTCTTAGTAGCCATTCTACTTGGGATTCAGTGAACTCCTTTAATACTTTGATTGATATCTTTTATTGGTTTCAAAATGTGCTCCTCAAAATTCTTCCAGCCTCTTTCCATTGCCCACTTCCAAAGCTACTTCCACATTGTCAGGTTTTTGTTACAACAATATAACACTTCCAGGTACAAAAATCTGTATTAGTTTCCTATTGCTGTTGTAATGCCACAGACTTATTGGCTTAAAACAGCACAAATGTACTCTCTTACAGTTGTGGAAGTCAGAAGTCCAAAACAGATCCAGCTGGACTGACTTAGAGTGTCAGCAAGATTGTGTTCTTCCTAGAGTCTGTTGCCTTGCCTCCTCCAGCTTGTGGAAGCCACTTGCATTCCATGGCTCATGGCCCCTTCTTCAGAGACAGCAGTGTAGCCTCTTCACGTGTCCCTTTGAGGAAGGGACTCAAAGGCTTACAGTAACAGGATGTTAGGAGGGGTTGATCATATGATCATCTTCCCCACCCCTAACTGAGTGTCAGAAGCTGTCCCCTCTTGTCAAGGTACTAAGAACATTGCAGCACTAATTCCTGGAAGAATAAAATGCCACACTGGTCCATCAGTTGGCATAGGGGCTTATGGAATTTAAGTGATAAAAAACACTTTTGGCCTGGGCCCATCTCACAAGTATCAGTTCCCCTGAACCCACTTGTCTGAATGCACAGTTTAAATAAACATACTGAGCAACTGGGCAGAACCTCTCCATTAATTTCTCTGTCTTTGCAGAGAGCACCATCATGGTAGAAAGGGTCAAATGGAATCTCCTGAAATTGCCTCATTGTAACAAAATGGTTAACCAAAGTAACACCATATTACTGGTTGGACTGCAGAAATTAGTGACATTATGAAATACCTGATAGGTGCAGGAGTTGTGATTTCCATCATTCAACTTGGTACTTTGACTTTTACACAAGATGAATGGATCTTGGGAAATGATGGTAGAGTATTCTAAATTTCATCAGGTGGTGATCCAGTTGCCACAGTTATTCCAGATGTGATCATCTTTTGAATAAGCCATCCTAACTTATAAAGATTCTGTACTAGTTTGGGTGATTGATTTTGTGTACCTTATTATCAAGAGGCAATAAGGTTCCTACTATACATGGGAGGATGTATATCAGTAACCCAGGGGATTTTTTTTGTGTGTGTGTGGCCTTTTTGGTACTCCCATGTCCAATGACAAAAGATGATGAAAAACTACAGTAATCTAGTATCATCAGGATCACCATAGTGTAGAGCCTTGAAAATATAGGTCATTCCACTAGGCAGAGAACCATGATCAGTAGGGATGCTGGCTGAGGACAAAGGGAAAATGGAATGGGTAGTGGAATAAGAAATGATAAATTTGAAGTATAGCTATGTGACTAGTCCTAGAAGTGAAATCTATAATATCCACATGTATTTTACTCATTCCTATGTATTTGTTTTACATAATAAGCAAGTTGTTTCTTTCTCCTACCACCCAAATGTCGGTGGACATTTGGTTTCTTTCTACTTTGGGGCTATTATGAATAATGCTGCTATGAGTATTCATGTCCTAGTTTTTGTGTGGATATTTGTTTTCATTTCTCTTGGGCATATACCTAGCTGTGGAATTGCTGGGTTATAGGTGATTCTGTGGTGAAGATTTTGAGGAGCTGCCAAACTGTTTTCTCAGGTGGCCACACTATTTTATTATATTCTCATCAACAATGTATGAAGGTTCCATTTTTTTCTTTTATCCACTTCTTATTATCTTTTTGATAGCCATTCTAATGGCTGTGAAGTGGTATTTCATTGTGGGCTTGATTTGCATTTACCTAATGGCTACTAATGTGTATATCTTCTTTGAAGAAATGTCTATTCATATCTTTCATCCATTTTTAAATTTGGTCATTTGCCTTTTTATTATTGAGCTGTAAGAGTTCTTTGTATATTTTGAATATAAATCCCTTATCAGATCGATGATTTGTGGCTATTATCTCCCATTCTGTGAGTTGTCTTTTTACTTTCTTGATAGTGTCTATTGAAATTCAAAGCATTTTAATTTTGATGTTTATCTAATTTTTTCTTTTGTTGCTCATGCTTAGATATGGTATCATATCTAAGAAGGGTTTTGCCTAACCTAAGATCATGAAAATTTACTCCTATGTTTTCTTCTAAGAGTTTCATAGTTATAGGCATTAAGTTTAGGTCTATAATTCATTGGAACTAATTTGGGGGGATGGATAAAGGAAGATGCCTAACATTCTTCTGCACATGGATATCCAGTTGTCCCAGAACCATTTGTTGAAAAGAGTTCTTTATATATTCTCTACATAGTCGGCTCTTAAGTGTTATCAAATGAGCATTAAATGAAACAACATGTATGAAAGAACCTAGCATCATACAGGGCACATAGATGGCTCTCAACAAGGTCTTGGCACCCTTGTGCAAAATCAGTTGTCCATAAACATGAGGATTTATTTCTGGATTCTCAGTTTTATTTTATTGATTTGTATATCTTTCTTTTTGCCAGTACCACATTATCTTCATTACTAAAGCTTTGTTAGTAAGCTTTTAAATTGGTAAGTTTAAGCACTCCAACTTTGTTCTTCTTTTTTCAAGATTATTTTGGCTATTCTGGATCTCTTGTACATCCGTATGAATTTAAATTCAGCTGTGAATTTCTACAAAAAAAAAAAAAAACAGCTAGGGTTTTGATAGGGATGGCATGGAATCTGTAGATCATTTGGGGGAGTATTGCCATTTTAACATTACTAAGTCTTCTGGTCCATGAGCATGGATATTTTTTCCACTTATTTAAGCCTTCTTTAATTTAACAGTGTTTTTTAGTTTCCAGAATATTAGTTTTGTACTTTTATTCCTAAAAAATTGATTCTTTTTGATGCTAGTGTAAATAGAATGATTTTCCTGGGTTCATTTTTTGATTATTCATTGCTATCATATGTAAATACAGTTGATCTTTTTGCATAGTGATTTTTTAAATCCTACAACCTTGATGATCACCTTAATTAATTCTAATAGCTTTTCCATGGATTTCTTAGGATTTTTCTCCATATAAGTTCATGTCATCTATAAGTAGAGATAGTTTTACCTCTTTGTTGTGTGTTGGTTTCAGCCTGTCAATAACCAGTGTTGTGGCTGGACCAGCCCTTGTGGTTATCATGATTGCAAGATGCTCTTTAGCAATAACCACCGAGAAACTTTGAAAAAATAAAGATTTATTACTTATAGGAACTGCAAATTACGCAGCAGAGCTGGGACCACATAGCAAGGTCACAGGGGGAGAGAGAGTGGGCACAAGCATTCATACAAGTGGACGCACCTGGGGTTCTGCTTTTTATTGGGGTCCAGAGTGGCGGTTTCACTAGCTGACTATTGGTGAATTTAAAACACAAGAGCAGGAACTTAAAGCATGGATAGAGAGAAAGCCAGCAGCCCAAATGATCAGTCACTGAAATCAAGATTTCTAAAACAGAAGTGGCCTGGCTTTTTGTCTAGACAGGTGGCTGGCAGTGTTTCTTTGAGAGAGCCATTTTTATAGTGGATGCCTCTTTGAAATGGATGCTTCAGAGATAAAAGCTTAATCCAGGCATTTATGTTACAAACGGGGTGAAAAAACTGTCAGAGTTTCTACTACACTCTTCTTTTCCAGTATGGATGTCTTTTGCTGGGGCCTCCTTTTAAATTAATCAGCAAATTAAAAGATTCAACATTTTTTGAAAGAAAGTAAACAAATGGACTCTGTAATAGCTGTTTGTTCTTGCAACCCATTTTATTTTTCATACTATTAATTTCATGCTTAACCACACAACAAAGAAACCTCAGTATATTAAGATCCTAATATGTCAATTCTAAGTAATTACTGAGTTTAAAAGGATGTTTTTGCTATTTTATATATGTATTTATAATTCTATAGGAAATCCAGAATGCATATAATGCACATAAACTAATTTAAATTATTGGCTGGTATTGATAACTAAAATCTTATTAGAAAGTTGAATATTTAGGGGTGCCTGGGTGGCTCAGTCGGTTAATCGCGTCCAACTTCAGCTCAGGTCATGATCTTGTGATTTGTGAGTTCCAAGCCCCATGTGGGGCTCTGTGCTGACAGCTCAGAGCCTGGAGCCTGCTTTGGATTCTGTCTTCCTCCTCTCTGCCCCTCCTTCATTCATGCTCTGTCTCTGTCTCTCTCAAAAATAAAAGTAAACATTAAAAAATTTTTTAATTAAAAAAAGAAATTTGAATATTTTAATTTATCTTTATCCATATATTTGTCTTTTTAAAATTTTAAATAATTTTTTAAAAGTTCTGGTAGGGGTGAGTCTAAACCTCAATTTAATTAAAAATATAGACAGCATAAAAATAATGAGTGTCTATAACATTCACTAGTGTGTATTAAAGTTATGTTAAATTCATGTGATGGCAAATATTTTGAGTGAAATAAATTATGATCGAGATCATTTTAGGGGCACCTGGGTGACTTAGTTAGGCAACTGACTTTTGGTTTCAGCTCAGGTCATGATCTCATGGTTTGGGAGTTTGAGCCCCGTGTTGGGTTCTGTACTGACAGTATGGAGTCTGCTTGGGATTCTCTCTCTCCTTCTCTATATCCCTCCCCAGCTCATGCTTGCACTCTCTCTCTCTCTCTCTCTCTCTCTCTGTCTCTCAAAATAAATAAATGAACTTAAGGAAAAAAGAAAAGAAAGAAAAGGTCATTTTGGACTTTGACAAGCCAGGACATTAATCCTAGTCACTGATGAAGGCAATCAATGAAATTTTGTTTCTCTTTAATACCTTTGTGGTTTTATTTATTGTCTACTCTAAATATGGCTTATTTTTTCAACTTCCTGTACTTTAAGATTATTTTAGCAAAAGTAGAGAATGACCATTTAAACAGATAAAGCTACTAAAGTACAAAAAAATTAAGAAATCAATGGTGTAAGATATTAAGACACCAAAATCATAGTGCTGATAGTGAAAATATTGATTCTAACTGGAGGATAAAAAGAAAATCATGTTAAACAAGACATTCCTCAGTTTTCGGTGTCTTTATTTTCCATAGTTTTTCTTGCCATTGCCTTATAAGGGGCTTCATGGAAGGAAAAAGAGGAGGGAGGAGTTGCAGTCTGGTCTACAAATGTAATCTTTCTGGATACAGTTTGAATTGCATCTATGTAGAGAAGTTTAGTTTGTTCATAGATTAAATTCCTAAATCCCCATACTGTCTGGTTTCATGAAATTTTATTCTCTAGATTGCTTTTTTTCCTGTTACTTCCTTTGCCCTGGCCACTATCTCTAGACCTTAAATAATAAATGTTTAGAAACCCAGAGGTTTTTAAAAATTTTTACTTGCCCGAGCAAGAGAACATCATAAAGATTCCAGAATGCATCATAAAGTAAGTGACTTTAGCATCATGTTTAACATTGTTTGTCTCTAGTGGAATGTATGTTGGAAATAATAGACTGTTGTAAGTCCTTGTTTATAAAATAGTTTCTTTCTTTGATTACTCAACAAGTAAGATAAATAATTGTATTTCCTATGGGGAATCCCCTCCTTAGTCTCTTTGTGAGGAAGTTATGTGTAATGCTGGTGTATTTTGCTTGTTCCTCAGATTTGGATGGTAGATTGAACCCTGGACAAATTGCTTACATTTCTTCGAGGAGCTGCTCTATTCCAGATGAGAGCTATGGGTGCCTTTCTTCAAACATCCCTGCACTGGAATTGATGGCTCTCTATGTGGCAGCAGCCATGCACGATTATGATCACCCAGGGCGGACAAATGCATTTCTAGTGGCTACGAATGCCCCTCAGGTAGGAAATACTTTCTTAGAAAGTTTCAAAACCAATTCTCAGATTTTACAGCCATGTTGTCTATCTTTTTGTTAAGCCATCCTTAACTTGAGTCAGAGCCATTCCAGGTACATTGTAATTAACTGGATTTTAACACATGACATTGACATGATGTTTGCAAAAGAATTAAGCAATTACCTCCTTCCACTTGAAAATAAAATATTCATGAAACAGTAACTCACGAACCCTTTTCTGAAATTCTGGAACCCTTGTCAATATTTTTCCCTTTGATCAAATTGATCAGGCTGACGAGATGGAAGAATTATTCTTTCTTCTTCCTTTCTATGGCTAAAAATATAATGATGATGAACTGTCATTTTTGTTTTTTCCTCTTTTTCCCTTAATACTCAGACTCTAAATCTCTGAACTCTGAATATATTAGTGTATATAAACATTCTTGTAGTACCACATTGTTTTTGTATCCAGTACAGCTGATGAGGTGCCGGATTCTTTTATGGTCAAAATTTTCATAAAACGTAGGAGTTACTAACAAATGGATACTGTAATTGCAGTAGCTTTACACATTAGGACTTGGGACTAAATCCTTGGTTTTAAGTGGTTGTGGGTGTTTGTTTAGGCTGATGATTCTTAAAGTGTTATCTTTGTGCTGGTAACTGTGTGCCTTACAATGAACAAGTCATCAGTGACTGCTTGCTGAATTCATCTTACATCTTCACTGCTCTATGTATAAATCTCACTTCTGATCTTTTCCATCTCTGGTAGACATCCTCTTTGTTCCTTTTCTCACTTCTCTTTCATACACTCTCACTATTTAAAATACAGAAGATAGATTCTCTAGCCAGCACAATAGGATTCAGAGACAGAAAGAGGGTTAAAAATGTTATGTGACTCACTTCTCCAATGAGACTTTATCTCTTAATAGCTCATGTTTTCCACAGGTAACTCCTTAATGAATTTTCATTGAGATATTATTATTTGTCCACTTTGTAAGAACAGCTTTGGGAGAAATTACAAACTAAAGAGCACGTATTTCCTCGTTTGCTGTACCAGCCCCTCAAGAAGCCTGTGCATTGTGTCTTGACTCACACCTCATCATCTTTGACAACCCTAGTCCTGTCATGAGTCACAGAGCTGGGCAGAAGGGGCACAACACAGAAAGCACGGGTCTTGAGATCAAGGGACCCGAGTTTGATTTCTCATTACCGAGTTACTAGCTGTGCGACCTTAGACAAGTCACCCTTGTCTCTCTGAACCTCAAAATACGTACCTAATCTGATTAAAAGTAAAGAGATCACATACAAGAAGTTTTCTACTATTTCAAATGTTTGAGAGGCTCCTGAGTCAGATATCATGTCGACAGAAATTACTTGCGTTTCACTCTTTGCTTGAAATCTTTCATTAGCTTCGAATATAGGTGAGTCAGACTTACTTATTTCCTTTCCTGCAAGGATATTGCAAGTGAGAGTGTCTCAGTGTTCTCTCTCCTGTGCAGATAAAACAGTAATGCATGAATATAGTTCATAAAAGTTATATGCTCAAAATAGTTGTCCTAATCAAAATAAAAATAGGAAGTCTGGATATAATACTAACTCATGTTATTTCTAACTTCTTATCATTAAGGATTGCCAGTAGATGAAGTGATGGGAAGTGTCGGAATAGAAAGGAAATTGATAGGGAATTTAGTTATTGGAAAAGGATAGCCTTCCACCCAGTCTCCTTGCTTACTTCTGCCTCACCTTCGGTCTGTGCTCAACTCCTAGCAGGCAGAGTAATGCTGTGTAAATGTGAGTTAATCACTTTCTATTCCAAACCCTCCAGGGGCGTTCACCCCATCCTAGTAAAAGTCATTGTAATGGCTCAGAGGGTCATATGTGATTTAGGCCCTATTTATTTTGTTTTATTTTTCCATCTTTATTCACCCACGTCCAGCCTCAGCGGCCCCCTTGCTATTTTCTCCTGTATCCCAGGCACACCCCCTTTCCGAGAGCCTTTGCACTTTCTGTCCTCCCTGCCAGAAGTGTCTTGCCCCACACATCTGTATGGCTCACGCTGTGACCTCCTTCCATCAAAAATTTCTAAAGCCCCTTCCTGGCACTCATGATGTTCCTTCCCAATTTTTTGCCATAGCAGTGCTCATTCAGCATGTTGTGTATTTTGTTTATTGCATGTTTCTCCTCAGTGGAATATTTTTCATGAGAACAGGGATTTCTGTCTTTAAGTCCCTAATACATAGAATAGTACCTAACACATAAAAGTCGTTTAGTAAACATTTGTTGAATGTTGAAGGATGCCCAATTTCTTTGCTAAATCAGAGACAGTCATAAATGTTTTGTCCCCCCAAAATATGGATCACGATACTGACTAAACACACATGCATTTGACTCCTCATTACAACACAGAATTGGTGGGGATGGGTATTATCATCAGAAGATGAAAAAACTTTCCAGAGATTTTTATTTCTGGGAAATGAAAAATGGATAAATATTGAGAGAGAAGTATACTAGAGGGGGCTACAGCCTAAGTAGAACCCTAAAGAGATTCCTGATGTCATTTGCCGCAGCATACTCTGCACACACTCACACACACACATATACACAAATACACGAACGTGTGTACATGTGCTCCCAACCCTATGCATGTACACTACACATCTTTAAGTAAAGCAGCTGCAACCCTACATTTACCTCCAGGCAGAAAACCCCTTTCTTAGACATTGAAGGAAACTTCCAGAAGAGAATAAGAATTACTAGTGTGAGTATTAGTACTCCACAGTAAATTCTTCTCATTTTGGAAATCTAACATCTAGCACCTGGTCTCATAACTCTAAGGTCAAACCTGCTGAGAAACAGACCCCATCCATATTCACAGAGTTCTTACTCATTTTACACAATTAAAGAAGAGACTTGACAATAAAACATACACAAGAGAATCTAGAATTCTTATTTTTTAAATATCAGCAGATAACTAAGGATCAGCAGACATGAACCATTAACCAGTAGCTTGGAATGAAAAGGCTAAAATGGACAGAGTAACCAACTACAAGGGAAAAAACAATCTAGGGAATTAATAGAAAAACTCTTAAGCTTTTTAGAAAGGTATTCTCAGAAATACTGCATCCCTAAGAACAAGAAGCTATGAAAAAGGAAGCATCAGAGAACAAGTTCAAGCTCTTAGAAACTGAAAATGTTACTGCAAAAAATTTTTAAATGCAACACAAGCACTGGAAGTAAACTCCAGGTAATGTCTCCCAGAATGCAGCCTGAAAAGATAAAGAGGTGGAAAGTGTAGGGAAGGAAAAAAAAATGGGGCACAGTGGAACAGGTCAAGAACCAACTATTGGGAGTTCCAGAAAGAGACAGGTCTTTGGATTGAAGGGGTTCACCATGTGTCAGGGAGGCTGAATGGGGGGAAAGAACATGAAAAACCTGGACATGGAGTGCCATGGTAAGATTTCAGAACGACGGAGGTTTCCTTTAAAAAAGGAATTCTTGAGAGAATGATAACAGCACACTTCTAAAAGAACAAAAATCCAACTGGCATTGTATTTTAGCAACAGTGGATGCTCAAGAGTACTGGAATAAAGTTTTCAAAATTCTAAGGGAATTCATTTCATTTGTACAACAAACATCATGTGCCCATTGTGAGAGAGGTACTATCCTAGGCATTATTATTGAGCAAAGCAGACAAAAAAAAAAAAATTACTGACTCCATAGAACTTACATTCTGGTAAAGCAAGAAAAACAAGATAATAGAGTGTGTCTGGAGGCAGAGAGATGATTAGGTTGTAAGTGCTGGGAAAACTAACACAGTGGAGGAGATGGAAAGTGCTGCTTTAAAGATATTATTTTCAAGTTAGATTCCTGTATCCAGCTAAGCTACAGCTGAGCATGAAGAGCAATATAAAGAGAATCTCACATATACAAAGATTTTTCAAAAAATTAAGTCATGTACCTGTTCATTCTTAGAAAGTTACCTAAAAAAGTGTCTTAGCAAAACGAAGGTGACCGGGAAGACAAAAGATCTTAGAAGAGATGGATTACCAGATACTTTAGCACAAACCCAGATCTTCAGGGTAAAGGGATCCCAAAATGACAGCTGTTCATCATGACTATTTCATTAAAGAGAATATCCTTTCTTCTTTTTTTTTTAAAGAACTTTTTTTTAAGTGGAACCAATTTTTCTTAATACAAGATTTTTCACTTTTCAGAAGTACCCTCTTTAATCTTGTGATTATGACCTAGACAATTTTAAGTTTCCTCCTGTTTCTTGTGTTTCCAAAGACAACATTTGCCAGGGCCATACCACTCTGAGTGCGCCCCCATCTCGTCACAAGGGGACATTGGTTCGTATTCGTCAGCCTCTTCCTCTTTCATACGTCTGATGGGTTTTCTCCTTGTTCATTTATTGAAAGATGTTTATTATTTGTTAAGATTAATTCTATCAACGTTTATATTAAACCCTGTTGCAAATCTTTCCAACTCAAAAGGAGCGTGAAAAAGAAAGTTTATGATCAATGAATTTGCTCTGCCAAATTACAGATGTCATTGCCTGTGGAGCGAAGGAAGGGGATCCATAGCCCGAGAAAGCAGGGATCAGGATGCTTTAGCACAAAGTCAAAGGGTGTCATTTACTGCAGCTCCAAGTTAGCCAGGGCCTGTCCTCCTCTGGTCATCGTAAAGCCCTCAGTAAAAGCCAGCTGAGGCTTCCCTATCTGTTCTACCTGGAATGTTTTTCTAATTAAGTTTAAGCTTGGCTTATTGTTCTGTGTGCTCACCCAGTATTCTTCCTCAATTAGAATTGACACTTGCCTCTTACTTACTGCTCCATGATCATTTCTTGCCTCTGCTCATCTGTGAGGTAGTGGGTTTCTTGGGGTCCAGCAGCAGACTCCTTCCACTTGTTCTCCAGGTGGGTTTTTCCTTCTCATGTGGTAACTTACTGGGCCTTTCCGTTTCCTCTTTCATCATGTCTTTGAGGTTTCCAGTACAGTGATAACACCTGGATTTTAATACTGATTCAGATTTTTTAAAATTTTTTTTTAATTTTTAATTTTATTTTTAATTTTTATTTTTTACAAATAGTTTATTGTCAAATTGGTTTCCATATAACATCCAGTGCTCATCCGCACAAGTGCCCTCCTCCATGCCCATCTCCCCCCTCCCCCCCTCATCCATCAGTCCTCAGTTTTTGTCAGCATTCAAGAGTCTCTCATGGTTTGCCTCTCTCCCTTTCCCCCACCGTTTCCCCCCTTCTTCTCCCCCTTGGTCCTCTGTTAAGTTCCTCCTAATCCTATACGTGCAAACAGATTTTTTATCCTTATTTTATACTTCTTTGTAATTTCAAAGGGTAATTTGAATGGTGAAGGAATTCTGAGCTTTATTATTTCTTTTCCTGATCTTGCTAACCAAGAGTTATGAAGTCAGCTAACTCTACAAGGCACTTATTACGTGTTGTGCTTTATTGAGCTGGAAGCCTGATTACTTCTTCCTGGACAGAGCTGTTCTAATAGTTTATTGGTCTTCATCAGGTTTGAATATGAATTGGTTAAATCACTATGAAATACAAATTGACCCCTTAGGAAATCTTTGAAGCTTATTCTTTCTCTTTGGGATTAATGATGTTTTAAAGTTGTATTAAGGTTAGGGGCGCCTGGGTGGTTTAGTCGGTTAAGCGTCCGACTTTCGCTGAGGTCATGATCTCGCGGTTCGTGGGGTCGAGCCCCGCGTCGGGCTCTGTGCTGACTGCCAGCTCAGAGCCTGGAGCCTGTTTCGGTCTGTGACTCCCTCTCTCTCTGACCCTCCCCTGCTCACGCTGTCTCTCTCTCTCTCTCTCTCTCTCTCCTAGAAATAAATAAAAATATTAAAAAAAAAATAAAGTTGTATTAAGGTTAGTATAAGATGCCTTTTTTATTGACATAATTGATATGTAACATTGTGTAAGTTTAAAGTATACATCATGTTCATTTGATACACACGTATTGTAATATTACTATCATGTCACCTAATATCACATCTTTTTTGTGTGAGTACCAACTTTTAAATATATAATACAGTGCTAATAACTACTATCACAATGCTGTGCATTAGAGCCCCAGAACGTATCCTGTAACTGGACGTTTGTACCCTTTGACCAGCATCTCTCCACTTCCCCTGCCCCCTGGCAACCAGCGTTGTGCGTTTCTATGAGTTCAGCTTTTTTAGATTCCACATAGAAGAGATATCATACAGTATTTGCTTTATTGACTTATCTCACTTAGCATGGTGCTCTCAAGGTCCATCCATGTTGTCTCAAATGTCAGGATTTCCTCCTTTCTCACGGCTGGATAAATATTCCATTATACACACACACACACATATTCACACACATACATATATACACACACCACATCTTTATTTCATCCATTGATGGACATTTAGATTGTTTGCAGACTTTATATGGCCCATTACAAAGTTTAAATCATCATTGCTTTCATAAAATCAAATGCTAAAAAAAAAAAAAATCAAATGGTGTTTAAAATCAAATGCTAAAAAAAAAAAAATCAAATGGTGTTAAGTATCTATGCTTACATTTAGACTATAGCTAATTTTCACAAATAGCATGTAACCCTATTTAAGCTCCCAGAATATGTATCTTAATGTAGATTGCATTCTATTTTTATCTGTCCTTCTTTCTCATTAACAAGCTTCATGAAAACCAAGGGACAGGTTTTATGTTTATCTCCAACCTTTAGCATTATCTGTGAAAGTTTTAAAAATAATTACTGTGCTTATCTAATAATTTTTTTTTAATGTTTTATTTATTTCTGAGAGAGAGAGACAGCATGAGCAGGGGAGGGTCAGAGAGAGGGAGATACAGAATCCAAACCAGGCTCCAGGCTCTGAGCTAGCTGTCAGCACAGAGCCCGATGGGGGGCTCAAACCCACAAACTGGGAGATCATGACCTGAGCCGAACTTGGATGCTTAACCAACTGAGCGACCCAGGCGCCCCTAATAATTTTTCTAATTGCTCAATTTTTAGAGGCGTAAGAGGCTCTGACAATTCTATAAGTCACTGGCTTTTATTTAAAAAAATTTTTTTTGAATTTTGATTGATTTTTGAGAGAACATGAGCAGCAGAGGGAGAGAGAGAGAGAGGGAGACACAGAACCCAAAGTAGGCTCCAGGCTCTGAGCTATCAGCACAGAGCCTGACACAGGGCTTGAACCTATGAACTGTGAGATCATGACCTGAGCCAAAGTCAGATACCCAACCCACCCCAGCACCCCAAAGTCACCATTTTTTAAAATCTGTATTCCAAGGTTCTAGAGTACTGGGGTTTCCATTGAAATGAGGTGGATGAACAGTGAATGGTTCCATTCCACTTGAACCAGAGGATTTGTACTTTTACCTGTTTCATGCTTCTCCCTTACTCGCAGGGACAATGTCAGGACTTGGCGCATGTCTTTCCCAGGCATGTGGGACTGTGACTCACCTGGGACACCGCTCCTGCCTCTTCTTTGGTCCTCACCACATTGATCCCATGCCAGCTGAAGAAAAGTGTGTCCCTAAACCTGCTCTGTCTCTCTAATGATTTTCCTAACAGAAGCTTTATCTAAGAAGATTTACTGATTTAATGAAGTGGGCCTCAGATATCAACTTTATGTCTCTTGAGGGCAGCATGGTGTCTGCAAAGATGAACTTTGGAGATGAATTACCCTTTCACCTACTAGATGTGTATGCTGGAAAAGTGTATCTTCCTTCCCCTTTCTGTACTTCAGTAAACTCATTTAGAAAATTATCACAACTCTTCGCAGATATTAAAATGCTTGGCATATAGTAGTTACTCATTGTTTGTACTCTTCCAACCTAACTCTGTTTATTATTAAAGATTACTATCTCTGAGATGCCTGACTCATTTTCCTTATTACTTTTCAGGCAGTTTTGTACAACGACAGATCTGTTCTAGAAAATCATCATGCCGCATCAGCTTGGAATCTATATCTTTCTCGCCCAGAATACAACTTCCTTCTTAATCTTGATCATGTGGAATTCAAGCGCTTTCGTTTTTTAGTCATTGAAGCAATCCTTGCCACAGATCTTAAAAAGCATTTTGATTTCCTTGCTGAATTCAATGCCAAGGTTTGTGTACAAATTAATGTCTGGCTTCAAAGATGGAAATCATTATTGTCAGTATTACTGAGAAGTGTTTTTTGAATGTTAGAATTAATAGTACTCATAAAGTAATATCTGTGTGAGACAATATATGTCAATATTTTAAAAAATAACATTTATTATAACATGTCCTAAAAAGACTGTTGCTTGCTACATTTTCTTTCTGACACATGGACTTACAACTTTCCTTCACATGGTAATAAGCCAACTAATGATGCAAAAACTTTTAGGGGCAGAGTGGAGAAAGTTGTGCACAGTGCCAAGTATGGTATTTTGTGAAAGTAAAGATGGGTTTCTCAGAAGCCAGTTATGCTTACCTCACTGTACATGTTAATCCCTTCTTTATATTAGTGTTTAGCGAGCTGGTATGGGAGAGGACTATCCACTCCTCCACTGGGGCATAATGCGCTCCTTAAAGAACTGTTGGGGTTGCCCGCTATGCACAGTCGTCCTTCACAGAATAAGGAAAGAACAGGTGAAAGTCCCTGCCGTCAAGAATTCTCATTCAATGGGGGAAGTGAGAATCCCCACCCTCATGGGATAGTGCTACTCATTAGAATGTGTTCTACCCCTCAGACATCAGAGGTGGAAAAATGCTTTACAGACTCACAGATTTGCACGGCTTTACAGATTCTTGAGGGAAGGATGTTCCCTCTTTGGCTGGCAGGAATCTCTTGTTCCCTTGATGATGTTTGTGACCGAAAGGAAAGAGGTACCATCAAGGGTAGAGGAACTGGTAACAAAGGAATATTAGATTTAACCCCCCTGCAGTGGAGACCCTATATGTGGCTGTCATGATATTAATAAAATACTTAGAAAAATCAGGAAGAAATCTATATGCCTTTAAAATTATTTTATAGTTGTATAGCTTTATTTTATTTAATAATAAGAGTCCATTTAAGTGCTTAAGTCAGAGTAACATGTTTGTTTTTACAGGTAAAAGATCACCTAGCTCAGTACTTTTGAATCTGTGTTCCTCAGAGATTTCTATTCTGTAGTCTCTCAGGAAAATGCCACATGAGTGGAGCTCTAGATCTCCTACACGGGTTCAATCAAAACAGCTCTCCTTTTTAAGTGTTTTCTATAGTGACTTTGACAAAAGGGTTTTGTGCCCCAAACCCTACCCTCATGCTAAAGTTTAAAAGCCACTGATGTGGGCCGTGCACTTCATTTTTCACAAGAGAAAATTTGAGTTTTTGGAAGGCATAGTAAGTTGCCTACTTAGTGATGATAATTACCATTTATTTAAATAACAGTGTTAGCATTTACGTGAACTAGGCATTTTTCATTTATTAATCCTCATGGCAATATGGCTAGATTGGTACTACTTTTCCTATTTTATAGATGAAGAAATTTAGATTCAAGGAGATTAAGTAATTTTTCCCATATCACACAATGAATAAATCATTCAGTCAGGATTTGAAACCATTGGGATTGGGATCATCTTTTAAAACTTGTCTTCTTTCAACTATTCCATATTTTTTCCTTTCACAGCTAAAGCCAATTTCTCTGTAGATCCTAAGTGTTCTTTAAAGTAGAATTTTTTACAATTCTTAAATGATTTATTATTATTTTGCATATACATATAATTATAGTGTATATTATATATTAAATTATAAATTAATTACATGTGTAATATGTACACGCAAGTTACAATTTTCTGTGGTAATCACAAATATTGAAACCCATGGTTTATGTTTTTATCGTGCTCTGCTTCCTGTGAAACAAAAATTAGAATGATACTTCAAAGGGAAACTTGACCCATATTCCTTCCTATAATTTAGATAGAAAACTTTTGCGGGGGGAAAGCCCAACTCCAGTGCCCTCAGAAGCTAAAATAATTGTTTTTCCAAAATAGGCCAATGACGTGAACAGTAATGGTATAGAATGGAGTAATGAAAACGATCGCCTCTTGGTATGCCAGGTGTGCATCAAACTAGCAGATATAAATGGCCCAGCAAAAGTTCGGGACTTGCATTTGAAATGGACAGAAGGCATTGTCAATGAATTTTATGAGCAGGTAAGTTGAAACGTGAGATTGGCGGGATTTTTGAGAGCAGCCATCTGAAGATGCGAGTCTTTGGGATTTGGGTAAGCTACATTAAGTGTTTGAAGTCTGGTTGCTTTGACCAAAAATAGTTAGAAATTGTTAAATTTGCTCTGGTCTTAGTATTTTCTCAGCTCGGTTTGTTTTTGCTGCTAGAACTTAAAACAACAAAAAATAGCTTATTGCCTGTCTGACCTGAGCCAAATATCCCTTGAGTCTAGAGGTAAGGCTACACTACATTATGGTTCCAAGACTGCTTTTAAAACCCTGAGTGCCTATAACCTAGGATCATTTTTTTCCAGATGAAATTGTCTTTAATTGATTCAGGGTATACTTAGATTATATTAAAGAATATCAATCCATTTTCAATCCCACTGTAGAAAGACTGCCTTAGAAACATCAACTGGGTAAAAGTCCTGGCAGAAGGTAAGACATTCAAGGGCTAGAAATGGGGATAAAGGATATATTTCATGGTTTTTAAGGATTCAAGGATATAAACATGCTCGTATATGTTTTACAGTCTTGTCTTTGAAATAATACTGTAGCTGAACTCATCTGTATGCCCAACATGCAGCAAAGCCCATCACTGACACGTTGAGTAGGCAGCAAGGAAAGGGTTGGTTGGAGAGGTAGCCAAACTAGGAGATTGAGGGCAGGCCTCAAATTTGCCTTCTCAAAGTGGGAGAGTCTGAAATATTTAAAGGCAAACAGAAAGAATCTGGGCACAAGGGAGAGGAGCTATGTGATTTCAAAATCAGATGAAGGAAGTTAGTACAGAAGGTTGAAGTCATTTTGTTAACTTCATCTACATGGATATTCTGCATGTTTTTAGGTGACCCTTGGCCAGAAAATGGCATCCATAGCATGATTGAAAGGTAGGGGTTTAGGCTCTTTTATATCAGAAGTTTGTCCATTGAACTCTTAAGGTCTGTCGTCCTGACAGGTTCTGGCTGGTTTCCTAGTGTGAAGCCTTGAGTCTCTGCCAAACAACTAAATCAGCATTTTGCTATCATGATGTCAGGCAACAATGTTATCTACAGACGCATGGTGGCAAACTGCATTCCAAGAACAAGCAGATTTTGGTAAAAAGTTACAGTTGTACTTATTAGTCCTATTAACCCTTTGGTTACTAGTTTCACTACCAATTTGCAGAATCTTTACCAATTTAAGTTTATTTATTTTGAGACAGAGTGCACAAATGGGAAAGGGGCAGAGAGAGAGAGAGAGAGAGAGAGAGAAAATCCCAAGCAGGCTCTGTGCTAAGGGTCTCAATCTCATGAATTGTGAGATCATGACCTGAGCCGAAATCATGAGTCAGACACTTAACTGACTATACCACCAAGGTACCCCTCTTTACCATTTTTTTGGGGTCCAATTTTGAGGCTCTCAAAATGTAGAAGTATACTGATTTCCCCAGAAGCCATCATTTCATTATCTCCAAAATACCAAATACATCTTCTTGACTTTGGAATTGCATTCCTTGGGAATCCTTTTCTCCCCTCAGAGAGTCCCTCTTAAAATTTCTTGCAGGGTGGTTTAGTGATCACTAACTCCTTTAGTTTCTGTTTGGGAAAGTTTGTATTTCTCCTATTTTGAATGACAGCCTTGCTGGATAAGGAATTCTTGGCTGCATATTTTTCTGATTCAGCACATTGAATGTATCCTATCACTCCTATTTCTGGCCTGCCAAGTTTCTGTGGATAGGCCTGATATGAACCTGATCTGTCTTTGCTTGTAGGTTAAAGACTTTTTTCCCTTGCTGCTTTCATGATTCTTTCCTTGCCTGAGTATTTTGCAAATTTGACCATGATATGCCTTGTGATGGTCAGTTTTTGTTGAATCTAATGGGAGTCCTCTGTGCTTCCTGGATTTTGAGGTCTGTGTCTTTTCCCAGGTTAGGAAAGTTTTCTGCTCTGATTTGCTAACATAAACCTTCTACCCCTTTTTCTCTCTCTTCATCTTCTAGAATCCCTGATTCTAATTTTGTTCCTTCTTAATGAGTCACTGAGTTCTCTAATTCTAATCGTGCTATTTTGCCTTAGTTTCCTTCTTTTTTTTCTGCTTTATTATTCTCCATAAGTTTGTCCTCTTTATCAGATTCACTGCTCTGCTTCATCCATCCTTGCCACTGTGACAGCCATTCTAGATTGCATCTCAGTTATAGCATTTTTAATTTCACCCTGACTAGAAGATCTTTGATCTTCGCAGAAAGGGATTCTATGCTTTTTTTTAACCCCAGCTAGTATTCATATTATTGTGATTCTAAATTCTGGTTCAGACATCTTGCTTAGATCTGTGTTGATCAAGTCCCTGGCTGTCATTTCTTTTTTTCCGTGGGGGGTGGGGGGTGGGGGGTGGAATTCCTTCGTTTCATCATTTTGAAGAAGTAAAAAGAATAAAATTAAAAACAAGTAAAATTTAAAAATTGGGGCACCTCTGTGGCTCAGTCAGTTAAGCATCTGACTTCAGCTCAGGTCATGATCTCATGGTTTGTGGGTTTGAGCCCCGTGTTGGGCTCTGTGCTGACAGCCTAGAGCCTGCAGCCTGCTTCACATTTTGTGTCTTCTTCTGTCTCTGCCCTTCCCTTACTCATGCTCTGTTTCTCTGTGTCTCAATAATAAACCTAAAATTTTAATTAAAAAAAATTAAAATATAAAAAATCAAAGAATGGATGCTAGGTCCTAGGTGTGTTTTGGTCTGGTTGTTGAAAGAAGTTTGATAGAGAAAAAAAGGAAAGAAAAGGAAAAAAAGGTTTGAAAATTAAAAAAAATACAATAAAATAGAATAAAATGATAAAAGTAAAATAGAATTAAAAATTACAAAATAAAAAATAGAAAAGTTAAAAATGTTTATAAGCATGGGTAGTGAAAACTTTTTCTGTATTCAAGAATAAAAAAAAATTGAATAGATGGACCAGCAAATAGAATAAAATGATCGAAATTATACCCAGTTCCCCTAAAAGTCAAAAGAAAAAAATTCTGAATAGATGGACCAGCCAACAGAATGAAATACTATTGAAATTAACATCTAGTTCCCCTAGAAGCCCAACTATGAAGCAGTTTATAGTCTGTAAACTAAGCAGGCAGAGAGACTTGTGTTCCTCTAGAGTGCATTTGGCATGGTTGGCAGGGGCTTGGTGTAACAGCTCTGTTCTCCACCAGATGGCGCTGCTTAGCTTACTGGGGTAGATAGTTGTGGCGTGTGTATGTGTGTATGCACATGCATGGGAGGGATGAAAATGGTGTCATCCAGCTACCTAGTCTCTAGTTTCAGAACTCTGTGGTCTCACCCACTGGCAATCAAGCACCCTTCCTTTGGTCTCCAGCTTCTGTCCACTCCCTGCTTTTACACTGTCCGTGAGCAAGCCATCAGCCTGCCAGGCAGAACCTCCCTCCCAAGTTTTATCTCAGATGGGGCTGTGTTTCCAAACACCTCACTTCTGAGGGCCCTCCAGCTTTGACCCCCTCAGACCCTCTGGGGGAGGGTCTCCCCAAGCAGTGATTGGGTGCTGTCCCACCCTCTGGTACTTTCATGTGACCGTGCCCCTGCAGATGCCCAGAGACTACAGCCAGGTGCCAGCCCGCCCCAGAAAACGTTTGCATGATCGTGTAGCAGCCGCATTTCAGGGATTATGGTAAATCACAACACACATCTGTCACCAGGCTTCACCACCCCTTAATATCCTTATTCCAACACTAGCAAATGTGGCTCTTCTCCAGGGTCTGCTGGGACGTTTGCCTAAGGGGAGGCTGCACAACCTCTACCAAATGTCCTCCCAGCAGGGAAACTGCCTTTTCCCATGTGGCCTGAGGACCCTTCTGACCTGTCTGCTCCTGGAGAGCCTCCTTTTCCCCCAGAGCACTGCCAGGTATCGAGCTGCAGAGTTTCAGACTCTGTGCTCCCCTGTTTGTTATAGCATCTAAATGGTATTTAAAACCCTCTCTCAACTCTTGAATGCTGACAAAAACTGAGAACTGATGGATGTAGGGGGGAGGGGGGATAGGCATGGAGGAGGGCACTCGTGGGGATGAGCACTGGGTGTTATGTGGAAACAAATTTCACAATAAACTATAGGAAGGAAGGAAGAAAGGAAGAAAACTCACCAATTCAGTGAAAGGACATTAGAAAATTAATTTTTTGGAAGATTTTTTGTTTTGAGAGAGAGCAGGGAAAGGGCAGAGAAAGAGGGAGTGTGAGAATCCTAAGCAGGCCCCGCACCACCAGGATGGAGTCTGACACAGGACCCAAACCCACCAACCAAAAGATCATGACCCAAGCCAAAATCAAGAGCCAGACGCTCAACAAACTAAGCCACCTAGGTACCCCTGTAATGTATTTTTAAAAATTCTAAGTATATAGAATTCTGGCTAAGCAAAAAGTTAGAATCTATGCTTGAGGTTGAATCCCGGGTTCTCTTTTTTACCAGGAAGGTGACCTAGAATAAGTTACTTAACTTCTCTGTGCCTCAATTTCTTCATTGATAAAATAGGAATATTTGATGGGATCTACTTCATAAGGTTGCTGTGAGGATTAGATGAATTATTAAAGTTCTTAGAACAGTTCCTGACACATAAATGCTCAATAAATGTCAGCTATTATAATTCCAGGTTTATTACTAACCACATTATTTCAGACAGTTTTTACTTAAAGTTTCATTATTCATATTTAGAGCAAAAGGTCATCTGACACCTTACCACATGGAGTTACCTTGAAGGGTTAAATGTAATAATCTACATGAAAGTCTTAGTCAACCTGCATCAACACTATTTATTTGGTTATGCTATTAAACATCTTTTGGATATGGATATAAAATTCTAACCTTGACCAACTTTTAATTTTTTTATTGTCTTAATTATCCTGTCTTTATACCCCATATCCATTTCAGTACCATGGGCTTAGAAAAGCCAAATTTATGAAATTGTAGAATCCTGTGGATAAATCCAACTGAGATTTTTTTCCCCAAACAATGGTTTTCTTCCTCATAGAAGATAAAATCATAGATTTCTAATCATGGGTCAATTACTAGAACAGTTTCTGGTTGTTTCCCTAGGACAATGCTGGCTCATCACATGGACACTGCTTGCCTACAGTTTATCCATTCTAGAGAGTATTCATCCCCACCAGTTCAAATCCTAGGAATGAAAATGTTCATTGTGCCCTTTGGGGAATGCTCAGTACTGTGCTAAATACTTGATATAATATTGCTTTTCATCCTCAGAGCAAACTTTAAAGTAGATTATTCAGATTTTACACATGAAATGGGCATAGAGCTTGGTCAACACCGCACAGGTGGTAGGTGGCAAAAGTGGGCTTTGAAACCATGTCTGTCTGATCTCAAATTGTGCTCTCTGAAGCCCTGGAGCACAGTGGGAGTGCTGGACCCAGAGTCTTCACCTCAGCCTCAGTACCTCTCCTTCTGTTTTACACATGAGGTTTTCTGATTCAGATTCATTAAGAAGTTCTGCTGTTAGAAAAGGGTGTTGAAAAGGCACTTACAAAATTCAGCTCTGCACATTTGAGGTACAACAACAAAGTTTCCATACCATCTCCCCTTAGGAGAAGGAGAATCTCTCCATGATGTAGAATTTACAGGTTATTTGTTGATTTTTTTTCTAATGTATATTTTTCCTGTTAACTGACCATCAGTCATACTAGTTGACTGGTAGAGTATGAAAATAAAGTCTTCTTTAGGATTTCCCAAATATTGGAGAAATTCTGATAGTTGAACTGACAGTAATTACACTTGTTTGTAAAGAAATTATTTTGATATATACTATGCATATTTAAAAATCTCAAGATAGGGGTGCCTGGGTGGCACAGTTGGTTAAGTGTCCAACTCTTGATTTTGGCTATCATGTATGATCTCATAAACAGGGAGCTCGAGCCCCACGTCGGGCTGTGCACAGACAGTGCAGAGTCTGCTTGGGATCTTCTATCTTTTCTCTCTGGCCCTCCCTAACTCACATGCGCTCTCTCTCAAAATAAATGAATAAAAACTAAAACCACACACACACTCCTCAAGATAATCTTAACAGCAAAGCTCAGTGGTTATTCTTTCAATAGTTAAAAACGTACTTTTCTTTTTAAACTGATCAGGGAGATGAAGAAGCTAATCTCGGTTTGCCCATCAGTCCCTTCATGGATCGTTCTTCACCTCAACTGGCAAAACTCCAAGAATCTTTCATCACCCACATAGTGGGTCCTCTGTGTAACTCCTACGATGCTGCCGGCTTGCTGCCGGGTCAGTGGATAGAAGCAGAAGACGATGAAGACACAGAAAGTTGTTATGAAGAAGAAGATGGCGAAGAATTAGACACAGATGATGAAGAAATAGATGACAACTTAAATCCTAGTAAGAACAGAGGGATACTATAATTTCTCAAATGGATATTTGCAGCTATCTTTATCTTTAAGAGACAGATTCCATAATTCTGTCTGGAGTAATTCGTGTCTAAGTGTTCAGATTGAATAGTCTCTGGAGTTACTCCTGTGCTGGGTGCCGTGCTGATGCCATCACACACGGTCTTGGTTAAAGTAGCAGTTCTTTGGGTGCTGTCCTCCAGCCAGTTCGCTTCAGGAGGCTCTACCTGTGCATCACTATAGGGCTGTCACCATATCTGATTGTGTGAGGTGAATGGGCTCAAGGGGCTAGTCCTCAGACATTTGCCACCTTTCTAGATGTAAATGAAATCACATCCAGCATTCCAATCACACTATAGCTGAGAACAGATACCATAATTACAAAGAACTAGCCGCCCCCCTCCCTCTCCCATCACCAGTTGTCTTCAAGATCAGCATAGTGAACAGTGGGCTTCTGCCACCACCATCTGAGCATCATCTCTGGCAGGCTGACTGGCTTCTAAAAATTATGTCTACTCACTGAAGCTGTGGTAATTGTGTTTAATTCAGTACTTAAGTTCTAAAAACGTTAACTGCATTGTTTTTTATCATTTGAAATTTTAGTACTGTCCTCCCCTCACACATCATCCAGTCTTTCCTAATCCCTTTCTCTGCTTCATTTTCATCTGTTCATGTTTAACCCCATCTCGTGTTTTGCTTCTTCACCTTTCCCTTAGAATAGGAGCTCCATGGAGCAGAGATTACTTGTCTTACTGTATTACTACCACCCCAGTGCCCTAGATAAATGCCTGGAAAGTAATAGGCACTCAGATATGTAGTGAATGAATGATTGAATTACATTACTAGAATTTGAATCCGTTTGTTTTAAACTTCACAGAACCACAAAGGAGGAAAGGCAGACGGCGAATATTTTGTCAGCTAATGCACCACCTCGCCGAAAACCACAAGATATGGAAGGAAATCATTGAGGAAGAAGAGGAAAGTAAAGCTGATGGGAATAAACTGCAGGTGGAGAATTCTTCCTTACCTCAAGCAGATGACATTCAGGTCATTGAAGAAGCAGATGAAGAGGAGGAGAGACAGTGTGAATAAAAGAAAAGGCATCTTGAAGAAGGCCCAAGGGCTATGCCCAGGGTCAGAAGTCCTCACCGGACACTGAGCGTGCGGACTCATAGCCAACCGCTCCTAGGTGGACAGGCCTGAGGACTGCGAGAGGACCCTCGCTGCACCGGTGGCCCCCCGGTCCTGTGCACTTTCAGCACGTGGACACGGGCTGGACTGGTGTTCATAGAGCAGGGCTCCATTGACTCATGTTGCGAAACTCTTCCTCGATGCCTCCACTGGTATATACTTTTGTCGTAATAATGCTTTGCCCAGTTGTAAGCTCTTATTTTCCGTGAGGGGTAGCTAGAACTAAAAATTCAAGTGACTTCAGTTTCCAAAACGGCCAGAACTTTTTGCTTTCATGAAAACAGGATTCATACGTTTTTTCCAAATGTGTCTTTTAGATTTTTGAATGTTTGGGGGGAAAAAAGTCTGTGCCTGTCTAAAAAAGGATCCAGTGTTGCCTTTCTGAGGGATCTGTTCAATGCAATACACAGTCCAGTGCTGTTCTCCCAGCTACGTTTATCCAGGAAAGACTGAATGACCTTTGTTAAATATAACAAATTCAGGCGCATCAGTTTGATGCTTTTTACTGTCGTGTGTTATCTACTATGTGTATTTTATTTCTGCTCAGAGTATTCAGGTTTGCCATGGACCACAGAAGTCTGAATTCCAGTCTAACTGACTTGCATTCCATGGTTGAATTTTTAAAGCTGTTCAGGTTTAATAATGAAGGAATTGTATTGTTTAGTCAAAGCTGTTTTTATTACTCTTGCTCAGGATTAGTATTTTTCAAGATTTAGTTAATATAAACACAGATTTGTCAGAAGAAAAAAAAAAGAATTGTCCTAAAGGTGTTAACTTTTTATGAAGTGAACATTATTTTCTCTCAGATCTCATAATTTGAGACTAATTAAAGCCAAGGTAAAGGAGAGTTATAACGAAGCTAATCCTATCAAAGATAAAGAAAACAGTTGAATTCTAAGACACAGTTGACTAACTGGAATATGTGCTTATCTTTAGATCCATATCTTAGGTGTCATATGTTTAGTCACTGTAAAACTGATGCTAATCTTTGTTAATTTCCTCCTCCCTTGAGACTACATGACAGAAGTGACCTGTGACTACTCAGTACTTCTAGAGCCCAAATCCAAGCCTACTTTTTAAGAAAGTAAATGGTGGAGAAGACTTAATTGCAAAGAAAATGGATATTTACAATGTTCATGAACTCCTAGGGTACCTTAGTCGTAAAAAAAATTTTGAAGATCTAAAGAGCAGCCTAAATGATAGCAAGATGGTAGACTAATTTTTGTTTTTTTATTCTTGGAGACCATATTTTGGATCCATGTAGCTCTTGTAGATGGTAAAAACATTTTCCAAGATGATTTCTTTAAGGTGATGTCAGGCAGTTTCTTACCTACCTGGAATATTTGGCATATCTCAAAGATCTATAGAAGTGTTGGAAGTTTTGATCTTGTAGAATATTTAATGAATCACCAAGCTTTATTTATTAGACATGTTGAGTGCTCCGCTCCTTCCTGCCACTTTTGCTACCACTGCCATATAATTTGTAACCTGGTTGCACGTTACTAAGTAATAAAATTTTAACTAATTTATTGACTTTGCTCTTACAATGTATATATATATCCTGTGCTTTTATTTCTCTAGTGCACATTTTGCATCCTGCCTATACTTGTGCAAAGCTCATGTGTATAAATTCACATGTGCTTATATGCATAATGAAACTCAGATTTCCTTTCTATTTTATTAAAATTTTGTATTGGGGTTAATGTATATATTTTCTCAAAAGGAATGTCTTATTAAAAATGTTACTGAGAACTCCTTTTTAAATAATTTTTAAATTATTTAACCTTTGCTAAATAATTGACATATGTTAAAGTTGCCCAAAGAAACCTGAAACAAATTCATAAATTGTAAGAAATGAATGTGACTACATTAAGTATATACAGTTCTATGCTATTAAATGAAATCTTACTTGAAAAATTGCCATAAGCCATATTACATATCCTAATTTGGTTACTACTGAATCAGACTAATTTTATTTTAACTTTCATCATGAATTTACTATTGTTTTAAAATCCCTGGTCTTAGAAATAATCTTGTAGTGCTATAGGTGCTTAGCGATACATTCTTTTTCCATAAAAAAATCTTTTTAAAGTTATTTCCTGATTTGAAGGCTGTTTCCTGCTATTCTTACTTGGTTGGTGCTGTTGACCTTTTCTGTTCTTACAAAAATCCTGTAAGCTTTTGCATTGCTGAAGTCAAAGATTTCTTCTAGACTGCATCTCATAGAACGGAACTTCACAAAAGAGATGAATAAAGCCAACTCTCATTTCCTTATTCTAGTTGCCAGACTAATCTGAGCAGCTCTAAAGGGCAGGTAGGATGGTAACTGGCCTGTGGAGCAGAGATGAACAGCTTCCCAGAGGAAAAAATGATTTACCTTGGAGATCATTGCTTATGGAAAGAATCTACACTCTGTGTAGAGGCCAGGGCAAGAACGCATCCCCACACCGGAGGGGCCTAAAGAGGTTTAGAGTGGCTGGAAGGGAATAGTGGAGAGATTGGCTAATGAAGGGCATGGTAAAGCATGATGTGCCTTTTAAGTATCTTTCCTTAAGGAAATGGGGAACAACTAAAAAAAGTTCTAATCTGGAAGAGGGACATGATTAAATTTATATTTTCTAAAAATAAAACGTGTTTATTTTGAGGTAGAGCAGGCAGGGGAAGGGCAGAGAGACAGAGAGAGAATCCCAAGCAGAATGCCCACACTGTCAGTGCAGAGCCCGATGCTAAACTTGAACTCACGAACCGTGAGTTCATGACCTGAGCCGAAGTCAAGCATCAGATGCTTAACTAACAGCCTCCCGGGTGCTCCAAGACTTATAACGTACTATGTCAAATGGAAGAATAAGATTAGACAAGGGGAGATCTCCTTGATTTGGATATGAAGAGATTACAGGACAACAGAGAGGAAGTAGACTGGATATTCAAGATGTAGAATCAGTTTGCCCTGGGGATTAATTGTATACGATGGTATGCGGATGACAAGTAACTTTCAGATTTCTGCTGTCGGCAGCTGTCCATGTCATTCACTAAGAGAGGGTATATCAGAGAAGGAGTAGACTGTAGACTTGGTGGAGGGTCACGAGTGTGTATATAGCCTCTTGGTTCTGTTTCTCTGGAGAACTTTGATAAAAGAGTCCAACCACAAGAAATGACCGTGAATGAGAATAGCAGAAATTAATAGATTTAGCCAACCCAACGACTGCAGATGCTACATTGCGTGATGAGAATATAGGAGCACCCTGGCGGCTCAGTCAGGTAAGTGTCCGACTTTGACCTAGGTTATAATCTCTCTCCACTCTCAAGTTTGAGCCCTGTGTCAGGTTCTGTGCTGACAGCTCAGAGCCTAGAGCTTGTTTCAGATTCTGCATCACCCTCTCTCTTTCTGCCCCTCTACCACTCACACTCTGTATCTCAAAATTAAACATTGAAAAGAAAAAAAGAACATGCATGAAATGCTTATGGAAATAAGATCCAGAATGACAAAAAAAGAAAGAGAAAAAAAGTGGCCAAGCAGTAAGAAATGTAAAACTCACCAGGCACAGAGAGGCTCCTGGCTGGCTCATTTGTTGGAGCATGTGACTCTTTATCTTGGGGTTGTGAGTTCAAGCCCCACATTGGGCATGGGCATGGAGCTTACTTTAAAAAAAAAAAAAAAAAAAAATTACCAGGTACAAATGGCCAGAAGATTGACCACAAACATTTTGGTACCAACACTAAAGTCACTACAATATTATCTTTTAAGTGCTGAGGAAAAGAAAAAAAGAAATCTGTCAACTTAATCACCAGAACTACCAAAAGTCAATGTAAAATAAAAAGACATTTTCAGATAAACATGGATATTTTACCATCAACAGATTTAACCTAATGAAACTTCAGAGCAGTGCTTCTAAAGCTTGCTGTAAATGTGCATATAAATCATTTTGTGATCTGATTAAAATGAATATTCTGATCTAGTAAACTTACAGGAGACCCAAGAGTCTATATTTCTTGTGCACTTGGCTGGCTCGGGTCCACAGAGTGTGCAGCTCTTGATTTTGGGGTCAGTTCAAGCTCCATGTTGGGCCTAGAGCTTGCTTGAAAAATAAAAATAGAGCTTAAAAACAAACAAACAAACAAGTCTATAGGTCTAAAAGTAGGTCCCTGAGAATGTAGTTATTTTTTTTTTAAGTTCTCAGGTGATGTAATGTTGATGCTGTTGGCCTGTTGACCACATGTAAGAGTAGCAAGATTCTAAAGTGCCTACTTGAGAAAAGAAGAAAAAGGGCCCTGGGGGAAGATAAGCCAATACAAGAAGGAAAGATAAAAAGACTAATAAATAACACGTTTAGGCAAATCTAACCAGTCATTATTTATATGAACTAAAAATTTTGTAGGCCTTAAAATCCTGGGTAACAAGCACATGTCAATCAAGAGATTAAAGTTAAGGGTCTTGTAGTTTCAAATTGAGATATTAACTTTAGACTTTGTTAAATTAGGTATATGTGCTAAAATTAAGGGAAACTACTAAAATTTTAAAGGTAAAGTGTAACTTCTAATCTGGTACTGATAATGAATTGATAATGTAACAAACGAGAAAAGAAAAACAGCAAGACAAATGGGAAAAATAAGGTAGGAATATTGAAATATCAATACCTATAAGAAATATAAATAGTCACTATTTTGGATTAGTACATCATCTATCACAGGATTTTTTTTTAAGAGAACTTGAGTAGGGGTGAGGGGCAGGGGAGGGGGGAGAGAGAATCTTAACCAGGCTCCAAGCTCAGCATGGAACCCGACATGGGGCTCAATCTTACAAATCTGGGACCATGACCAGAGTCAAAACCAAGAATTGGATGTTCAACTGACTGAGCCATCTAGGCGCCCCCAGACTGTTTTTTCTTTTTTTAAGCTAACATTTATATAGTATTTTTAATGTACTAATGTTAAGCATTGTTCTTCATGGTTTGATCTTAACTTATCACCACTTTTAAGGTAGTTATCTCTGTTTTGCAAAGGAAATTTACCAGCTACATAAAAATATGTATTCATCTAATAGTCTAAAAGATGCATGAATCAAAAGTTTGTTAACTATAGAGAAGAGTTGTTATTTCTACAACCTAGATGGGAGATTTAACACTTTTAGTAAGTTAAACAGACCAAAAATTAATAAAAATATAAAACAACACAATGGACAGTATTAAACATATACAGAACATAAAACCCAACAAATAAGACAATTTTACTTAAATATCCAAAGGACATTTATAAAAGTTGACCACATCCTTGTCTATAAAGCAAGTTCCAATGTGTCAATATGTACCATACAAGCCATGTTCTCTGACCACAAGACAATTAGTCTTCAGTTATTTAAGTTTATTTTGAAGAGAGAGAACATGAGCAGCAGAGGGGCAGAAAGAGAATCCCAAGCAGGCTCCACACTACCAAGGCAGACCCCAAGGCAGGGCTTGAATCTATGAAACAGGAGATCATGACCTGAGCTGAAATCAAGACTTGGATGCTTTATCAACCACCCAGGTGCCCCTTTCTTTATAAATTATATATATCAGAGAGAGAGGGAGGTAGCAGGGAAGGAGCAGAGAGAGAGGAGAAGGAGAATCTCAAGCAGGCTCCATGATCAGCATGAAGCCTACACAGGGCTCAATCCCACTAGCTTGAAATCATGACCTAGGCAAAAATCAAGAGTAGAGGCTACCCAGGTGCCACTATTTCTATATATGCCTGAAAGATTAAAGAAATTGTTCCAAGTAACTCCAGAAAGAACTAAAGAAATGATAACAGCATTTAAATTTAAGTAGAAGTGAATAAACTATATGTACTACTTTCCCAGAATTAAGATGTAGTGAAAATGGCACTTAAATAGAAACTTAGACATTAGATGTTTATATTAGAAAAAAAAATGAAAGACTGAGAAGTTGAGCCAAGGATCCACCGTAAGAAATCAGAAAAAGAACAGAATATAGATATACCACATTAACAAAATGAAGGGTAAAAATCACAATCAATAGATCAGAACAAGCATTTGACAAAGTTCACCATCTTTTTATAATATCTCAAAGTGGGTAATGGAAGAAACACAATATAATAAAGACCATATAGGACAAGCCCCCACAGTTAACATTCTAAAATAAAAAGACACAGATGCCTACCCTCACCATTTTTTTTATCAACACAGTATTGGAAATCCTAGCCAGAGCACTCAGAGAAGAAATGAAAGCTTCCAGTTTGAAAGGAAGTAAAATTGTCTCTACTTGCAGATGATATGATATTGTATACATACAGAAAACCCTAAAGACTCCCCCCCCAAAACTGTTAGAATAAACAAGTTCAGTAAAGTTGATGGGTACAAAATGAAAAAACTCATTTCTGTAAACAAATGAAATATCATGGGGCTCCTGAGTGGCTCAGCTGGTTTAGTGTCCAACTTCAGCTTAGGTCATGATCTCACAGTTTGGGAGTTCGAGTCCCATATCAGGCTCTGTGCCAAAGCCTAGAGCCTGCTTTGGATTTGGGTTCTCCCTTTCTCTCTGCTCCTCCCCCACTTACTCTCTGTTTCTCTCTCCTTCAGAAATAAACATTAAAAATTTAAACAAATAGTGAAATTAAGGAAAAAAAATTACAATTTCAAGGAGAAAATACTGAAGAATTCAGCTAAAAAGGTAAACATACATTGATGAAAATGTAATGCAAAAAAATTGAGTGCTCATGGTTTAAAGAATATTGTTAAAATTGACTTAATGCAATCTCTATCTAAGTTCCAGTGGCATTTTTAGGATTTAATATAACTGATATGAAATTTGTAGTGGAAGCACAAGACACCCTGAATAGTCAAAGAAATCCTAAGAAAAAAACATAAACAAAGCTGAACACATCATGCTTCCTGATTTCAACTTTTACTGTAAAGTTATAGTTATCAAAATAGTGATGAGCTAAAAACAGACATGTAGATCAAAAGAACAAGAGAACCCAGAAATAAATCCACACATATATGGTCAATTTATGAGAAAGAAGCCAAGAATATACAGGGCAGAAAGGATGGTCTTTTTAATAGTGTTGGTAAAACAACAGCTACAAGCAGAAGAATGAAACTGCACCACTTTGTCACACCACATACAAACTAAACTAAAAATGGATTAAAGACCTACATGTGAGACCTGAAACCATAAAACCCAAAGAAGAAAACATAGGCAGTTATCTCCTTGACATGGATGTTGGCACTGATTTTTTTTTTTGATAGGTCACCACAAGCAAAACAAAACAAAATGAAAACAATGGCACTACATCAAACTAAAAACTTTCTGCACAGTGAAGGAAGCCATCAACAAAACAAGGCAAGCCACTGAATGGGAGAAGATAGATCTGTAAAGGATATACCTGATAAGAGGTTAGTTAATATCTGAAATATATGAAGCACTCGTACGCCTCAATAGCAAGAAACAAACATGACAAAAACAAAACTCAATCTGATTTAAGAAATGGGCAGAGGATCTGAATAGACATTTCTCCAGAGAGGACATACAGATGGGCAAGATGTATAGGAGAAGATGCCCAAAGTCACTAATCAGGAAAGAGCAAATCAAAACCTCATGAGTGATCACCTCATGCCTGCTGTTTCCGGTCTTTGATTGTAAGCGTTCTAACAAGTGCTGGCAAGAGAGAGGAGAAAAGAGAACTCTTGTGTATGGTGTGCACAGTTGGTGGGAAAGTAAACTGGCACAGCCGCTGTGACTGACAGTAGGAAAACTACCCCCCAAATAAAAATAGAGCTATCACGTGATCCAGCAATTCCACTTCTGGGTATCCATCCAAAGGAAACAAAAACACAAACTCAAAAAGATATATATACTCCCATGATCACTGCAGCATTATCTACTATAGTCAAGTGATGGGAGCAACCGAAGTGTCCACTGATAGATGAATGGATAAAGAAAATGTGGCATAGATGCCCAAAAGAATATTATTCAATCAAAAAAAGAAAAATCTTGCCACTTGTAACAGAGATGGACCTTGAGGATTTTAAGCTAAGTGAAGGAAGTCAGAGAAGGAAAAACACCATACAATCTCCCTTTATATATGGAATTTTAAAAAAATCAAGTGAGCAAAAATAAAAACATATTCATACAGATAATAAACTGGGGGTTGCCAGAGGAGAAGATTGGAAGGAGGCTGAAATAGGTGAAGGGGATCATGAGGTACAAACTTCCAGTTATGAAATACATAAGGCACATGGATATGAAGGATAGCACGGGGAATACTGTGGATAATAATGTCATAGAACATTGTGTGGTACAGATGGTCAAGACTGTGGTAAGGACTCTCAATATACTGAAATGTTGAACCGCAATGTGGTACACTTGAAGCAAATATATTGTGTATCAACTAGATTTCAATTAAAAAATAGCATAATGAAACACATTAGCCAATTAAAGAAAAAAGATAATCTCAATAGAGGAAATAAAGAATCCATCCTTTTATCATTTAAGGGAGAAGAAAAGAAGAATGAATAAAGGAAGGAGGAATGGAAGAAAGGAATAAGGAAGGAGGATAAGACAAACCTAGAATAGAAACAGACTCAAGTTCTAGGGTCACAAAGAAAATAAACTACAGCAAATGTCATATTAATGGTTAAATGTTAGGATCATTCCTTTAAACAGACGTGCTCACTATCCTCACTTTTCATCACTATTGTACTGAGCTTCTAACCTTAGGAAGAAAAAGCAGGGGCGCCTTGTTGGCTCAGTTGGTTAAGGTCATGATCTCACAGTTTGTGGGTTCGAGCCTGTGTTGGGTTCTGTGCTGTCAGCTCAGAGCCTGGAGCCTGTTTCAGATTCTGTGTCTCCCTCTCTCTCTGACCCTCCCCTGCTCGGGCTCTCTCCCTCTCTCTCTTTTTCTCTCTTTCCCCCTCTCAGAAATAAAACATTAAAAATTTTTTTTTAATAAAAAGCTTAGGAAGAAAAATAAAAGCCATACTAATTTAGAAAGAAAGACACAAAGCTGTCATTTATAAATGAGACACTTGTTTCAGAAAATCCCAAAGAACTGAGAAACAGGATTAAAATTTTTCAAATTGCATGTTTAGCATTGTTGTCAGATGCTATCAGTGTACAAATTTCTACTGCATTTTTATAGAACAGCCTCAAATTCTGCTGTTACCTATTTCAGTTTGGAAACGGTCCCCAAGTTTAGGATCTTAGACTCACTTTAATATCTTGAAAAGGCTTTATGTAGTCAAAATTCCCATAAAGGGTGTTTCCTGATATTTAATGAGAATATTCAGTTAATATCATCAATAAAAAGGCAATTAAGTGGGGATCTGTTTGCTGAAACTTTGCCTTGATTTTCCCTTAGTAGCTGTTTCACTATTATCTGCCTGAATGAAGACACAGAAGATCAATAAAGATAGGAAAATCAACCATTAAGATGATGAAACTCAAAAAGAATAAACATGATTCCTTGCACTTAAGTTCAAATAACTCCTTTTAGTAAAGGATAATTGAAGGGCTGGTTTAATAAGACCCCTACTAATAAAAGCACTGAGCTGTTGTTAATTACCTCTAAGTATGCTTTTCTGGTTTAAGAATAGGCAAATAGGGTCTAAAATTGCATTCCTCAAAAAAGTGTCTACATCGGGGCGCCTGGGTGGCTTAGTCGGTTAAGCGTCTGACTTTTGCTTAGGTCATGATCTTGCGGTTCGTGGGTTCGAGCCCCGCATCGGGCTCTGTGCTGACTGCCAGCTCAGAGCCTGGAGCCGGTTTCAGAGTCTGTGACTCCCTCTGTCTCTGACCCTCCCCTGCTCTCACGCGGTCTCTCTCTCCTAGAAATAAATAAAACATTAAAAAATTTTTTTTAAAAAATTGGCTACATCTACCCCATTCTGAAATAGCCAGATAGGTTTTAAAGGAAACATTGGTAAACAGAAGAGGTTCAGAGAGTGATAAGGACCAAATTATGTAAAGAAGCCAGAATATTTAGCCTGTAGAAGCAGAGATTCACACTAGAACACAAGTTAGAGCTTTTTTCCAATGTTTCAAATGGAGGCTACATATTTAAATACCTACAAGACTGGATAGAAATTGTAAACTAATAATGTGGGCTTGGTGCAGTATATATGTATACCAGCATAGAAAGCCACAACTAAGATCTAAAGTAGTTTTTTACTACTCAATTGCCAGCCAAGCATTGACAGAACTTCATTTTTAAAGAAAAGGTTAAAAATACAGATTTTTATAAGAAATCTCAATTTGTAAGTGTTTTATTTTATAATTAAACCTAATTGTTCTAGAATTCCAACGTGGGAATGCGGTTTCCTCACACTACTGCCAAGTAACGCTGCAACACCAGCTGTGTGTCCTACAACTCAACTCCATTCTGACACCATTTACCCAGAAATAGCATCACATTCCACAAGTTAAGGGCTCAGTCCCCCAAGACTGCCCTCCGCTTCAGAAACCCATCACTGACCGCGACTGACTACAGATTGGAGGGTCCCACAACCCCCTCCTTGGCTTGCACTAATTTGCTAGAGTCCTTCACAGAACTTAAAACTATCCATTTACTCACAAATTAACAGTTTATTACAGAGAATATTAATTAGAGGATACGAACCAACAGCCGATGAAGAGATACAGAGGCAAATTCCTCAAGAGACCTGTCATTATGAGACTCTAAACCCAGCACACTGGTACGTGGAAGCACTCTGGTTCACCAACCCGGAAGTTCTCCAAACCACTTCCTTTTGTTTTTTTAATGTTTTATTTATTTCAGAGAGAGAGAGAGAGTCAGAGAGAGAGTCAGAGAGAGAGAGAGAGTCAGTCAGAGAGAGAGAGAGTCAGTCAGAGAGAGAGAGAGTCAGAGAGAGAGTCAGAGAAAGAGAGAAAGAGTCAGAGAGAGTAGGGAAGGGGCAGAGAGAGAGGGAGACACAGAATGTGAAGCAGGCTCCAGGCTCTGAGCTGTCAGCACAGAGCCTGATGCGGGGCTTAGAACTCACGAACCGCGAGATCATGACCTGAGCTGAAGTAGGATGCATAACCGACTGAGCCACCCAGGCGCCCCCCCCCCCTTTTGGGTTTTTATGGAGGCCTTATTACACAGGCATGATCAATTAAATCACTTACTTTTGGTGATTGATTCAACCTCCAACTCTTTTCCCCTCCCCGGAAATCAGGGGGTGGGACTGAAAGTTCCAACCTTTTGATCCTGATTGGTTCTCTAACAACAAGCCCTCACACTTAGGCACCTCCCCAAAGTCACCTCATTAACGTAAACCCAGGTGTGGTGGAAGAGGGCTTGTTATGAATTAACCCGTTTTCACCTTTATGACACTCATTTCACCTTTATGGCTCTGAAGCATTTATTTAGATATTGAGGACAAGAGACCAAACATTACAGCAAAAGATGCTCTCATTGTTCTTTTTTTTTTTTTTTTTAAATATTTTTATTTATTTCTAGGAGAGAGAGAGACAGCGTGAGCAGGGGAGGGTCAGAGAGAGAGGGAGTCACAGACTGAAACAGACTCCATGAGCTGGCAGTCAGCACAGAGCCCGATGTGGGGCTCGAACCCACGAACCGCGAGATCATGACCCAAGCGAAAGTCGGACGCTTAACCGACTAAGCCACCCAGGCGCCCCTCATTGTTCTTATCGCTCAGGAAATTCCAAGGGTTTTGGAAGCTGTAGACCGGATATAGATGAGAAATATATTTTGGTTGTATGAACGGACAAAGATAAATTTCTTATAAATCACAGCATTGCAAACCTCTCATTACTACGTAACACATTTGAAAAATAGCCAGTATTGTTCATTCAGTATACAGGCTCATCTGCTTTAGAAGGTATTTATAAGTGAAATATTTTACACTAAAAATGAGTACAATGGATAAAATTTTTCATGTCTTTGTGAAATATACATAGCAGTATACAGCAATATTCACAGCAAAATAAAATACTATGAACACTATTATGCAGCAAACATTACTGTCTCCTCAGAAGCTCTCTGGTGCCTCTTCCCGATCTCAATCCCCTCACCTTCCTGCTGAAGACACTCACTCAGCTGACTTCTCTTTGTCTGAAATGTCTTTCACCCTTTGGAGAAAGGGTTATCAAGGCTGAGTGCAATATTCTAGATGAACTATTTTCTTGCAGCATTAAAAATACCATGCGTTTGTCTTCTGAATTGGCAGTTTCTTTTATAAAGTTAGCTATCAGTTTTATTGTTGTTGCTCTGAAGTGATTTTCTTTCTATTTTCACAGTATGGCATTCTTAGGGCTTCTTGAATTTCTGGCTTGAAGTCTTTTGAGTTTTGTAAAGTTAGATCTTCAAATACTCTGTCCCATTCTTTCTTTTTCCCCTGTGGGTTTTCAGGTACACAAATGTTAGATGTTATTATATCCCCTACATCTCTCACACTTTAAAATTTTTCCACCTCTTTATCTCTCCATGCTTAATTCTAGGCTTCTTTACTATATTTTGGTCTACTACAAAATCTATCTAGTTAATTTTTTTTGTTCAGTTTTGGAATTTCCATTTTATGGCTTTAATGATTTTCTCCATTTTAAACATTGTTAGGTTTCCTAGAAGCAGAGCCTTGAGCTAGGGACTCTTGTGTAATTGATTTATTGAGGAAATGCTCTCAGCTGACGGGGCGGAGGCTAGGGCATGGGAAAAAGCTGAAGATATTGGTGTGGCTGCAGTCCTCAGCCTGATCCCAGAGGATGGTGTCCTGAGGCACCAATAGCATCATACAGTTGTCCTCTTTGAGGCAAGTAGTGTGTGTATATAATTATGGGGACGGGGGTTTTAGGCTAACCTCCTAGGGAATTCCAGGATAGATGACCCCATTAATTGAGGACAGTTCTGGGAGAGTATGAGCCCCTAACATTTGGGGTTGGGGTGGGGGCATAATTGGAGTGAGTGAATCCAGCTAGGAAATAGAATCATGGTAGAGCACTAAGAGTGTCTGCTACAGACGTATCAAGCATGTTTATTGTAAAGTTTGCAGTTGGCAATTCTATTATTTGGATCTGTTAAAGGTCTCTTTCTGTTGTCTGCTATTTCTTTTGGTTTCAGTCACTATTTTGTCTCTTTACAGGCTAGTTATAATTTAGCGCAAATAATGTATATGAAAATATTGAAGAAATATTTGAGACCTAGAATTTTTATCTTCCTCCATAGAGGATTTGTTTTCCTCTGGCAGGATGCTGGGACATTAGTATTAGTAATCTTGAATCACCTGAATCCAATCAAGGACTGAAGCAATTCAAAGCTGGGCTTCAACTTCAATGAAGCCCAGTTTTTCACTTAAACTGAAAATATAGCTGTTTAGGGTCCATTGGTAGACTATATTCTCCCAAGTTTTTGGACCCTAACTCTGAATCCACCAAAAACTTCTCAGCCTGTGAGCGGTCTCTCCCAGATTGGTTCACAACTCTAAGAGAAAATAAGTATGACACGGTCCAAGCTTACTTCTCCAGCTTTCCTCCTTTGTTTGGATCTTGGCCCCACAATTCTTCATTACCTTGTTGTTATAAGCTTAAATGTATACCCCCAAGTCCATATGTTGAAGCTTTCATCCCCAGTACTTCAGAATGTGATTATAATTGGAGACAGGGCCTGTAAAGAGGCAATTAAGTTAAAATGAGGCTATCATGGAGGCCCTAATCAAATCTGACGGGTGTCCTTATAAGAACACTGATTATGTGTGAGATATACATATCTGCATCTATGTTCATGAATGAGATTGCCTTATCATTTCTCTTTCTTTAAAGAGACATGCATTTGGTATCAAAATTATCCTAGCATGAAAAAAAATCAGTTGGGTAGTGTGCCCTCTTTTCCTATTCTCTAGAAATATTTATTTGTAGAAGACAGTCATTAGAATTCACTGGTAAATTCATTTAGACCTAGAATTTCCTTTGTAGACATTTAAAAAATTATAAATTCGAGTTCTTTATTAGTTATAGCACTATTTAAATTTTCCATTACTGCTCCTGTCTGTTTCGGAAAGTTGAAAAGGAGCTCCTCTTAGGATAGTGTTTCTATATATATAAGCTGCACATTAAAATAACTTGGGACCTTTAAAAATTACCCATGCCTAGTTTCTGTCCTTGGAGCTTCCAATTTACCTGGGTATTAGTTATTTAAAAATATATTAATTTTAATTTTCAAAAATATTTTTGGGGGCACCTGAGTGGTGCTTATTAAGTCTATTAAGCGTCTGATTCTTGGTTTCAGCTGAGGTCATGATCTCACAGCTTATGAGTTTGAGCCCCAAGTTAGGCTCTGCACCGACAGATTGGAGCCTGCTTGGGATTCTCTCTCCCTCTTTTTCTACCCCTTCACTGCTTATGTACTTCTCTCTCAAAATAAATAAATAAACTTATTTTTTATTTATCTTTTTGATGTTTATTTTTGAGACAGAAAGACAAGCACAAGAGGGGGAGGGCAGAGGAAGGGGGTGACACTGAATCCGAAGCAGGCTCCAGCACAGAGCTTGACTCGAGGCTCAAGCTCATGAACCATGAGATCATAACCTGTGCTGAAATCGAACACTTAACCGACTGAGCCACCCAGGCACTCCTCAAAATAAACATTTAAAAATACCTTTGCTTTTCGTGGTTTCAATTTTATCCATTTATATATATTAGGTATATATGTTTTATTTTATAATATATAATAAATACAATTACTGATATATAATAAAAAATGTAATTAATAAAAGATGAAAACACTTCTACCCTATTCTCATCTATCCTTTTTCTCTCTGTTTCCTAGGAAAGACCATTTTCATTAGTTTCGTATTAATCCATCTAGTGCTTTTTATTCAAATACAAGTGCACCCTCACAGACATTTACTCCTCGCTGCATACAAAAAGGGGACATATTTTATACATTGTTCTTTGTATTCATTAGCTAATGCTCTCTAAGAAATCACCCCAAAATATACTGATAATAATCATCTATTGTTATTTTTGTGCATAGGCAATTTAGAAATGGCTGGCTGAGCAGTTCCTGGTCAAGATCTCTCTTAAGATCACAATCAGATGCTAGCTGGGTCTGCAGTCATCTGAAAGTTTGAGGAAGATCTATTTCCAAGATGGTCACTCACATGGTGGACAATCTGATCCTGGCAACTGGTGAGAGGCCTCAGTTTCTCTTTATGTGGGCCTCTCCTCAGGACTGCTGGAGGGCCACCAAAACATGGTGGCCAGCTTCCCCAGAATGAGAGCTCAGAGACCTGGGTGAAAAAATTGCAGCGCCTTTAGACAAGCCTTAGAGGTCACACATTATCACTTCCGTCACCTTCTATCGGTCACACATAGCAGCCTGGATTCACAAAATTGAATATACTAGATGGGGATCATCGGGGGTAATTTTGGAGGCTAGCTACCACATTATGTGTACTGGGTTTTCATTTTTTGTTGTTTTAACATGACTTTCCTAAAAACCTCTCCATATTACTATAAGGAAACATCCTCATTTTTTTTAAAATATTTTTTTTTATTTATTTCTAGGAGAGAGAGAGATAGCGTGAGAAGGGGAGGGTCAGAGAGAGAGGGAGACACAGACTCTGAAACCGGCTCCAGGCTCTGAGGGGGCAGTCAGCACAGAGCCCGACGCGGGGCTCGAACCCACGAACCGCGAGATCATGACCTAAGCGAAAGTCGGACGCTCAACCGACTAAGCCACCCAGGCGCCCCGGAAACATCCTCATTTTTAAGGTAGCTGTTAATACTCTAATGCAATATATACTGTGGTTTACTCCAACATTCCTCCATTGATAGAAATGTGTGGTTGTGGTGGCTTTTTTTGCTTTGTTTTGCTGTTATAAATAATGCATGAGTGAATAACCTGGCACTTACATCCTTTCGTATGTGTTCAAGTGTATCTGCAGGAGAGATTATTTATCCTTTACTAAAAGGAGTTATTTGAACTTAAATGCAAGGAATCATGTTTATTCTTCTTGAATTTCATCATCTTAACAATTGATTTTCCTATCTTTATTGATCTTTTTTGTCTTCTCAGGCTAATAATACTGAAACAGCTATTAAGTGAACACACACACACACACACACACACACACACAAAGTTTCAGCAAACAGATCCCTACTTAATTGGCTTCCTAAGGAAATTAACTGTGAATATATATTTTTTTTAAATTTATTTCTAGGAGAGAGAGAGACAGCGTGAGCAGGGGAGGGTCAGAGAGAGAGGGAGACACAGACTCCGAAACAGGCTCCAGGCTCTGAGCTGGCAGTCAGCATACAGCCCGATGCGGGGCTCGAACCCACGAACCACGAGATCATGACCTAAGCGAAAGTCGGATGCTTAACCGACTAAGCCACCCAGGCGCCCCGTGAATATTCCTATTAAAATCTTTCCGTAAAGTTGGAGTTGTTCAGTCAAAAGGTGAACACATCTATTATTTGATGGATGCTGCCACATTCCTTTCCACAAGGTGTCTTCGTATCCTTCGGGTAAATACTGAGTAGCGGAATTACCGTATCATATAGTAATTATATTTTTAAGGTTTTGAGTAACCTCCATACTGTTTTCCACAATGGCTGCATCAATTTGCATTCCCACCAACAGTGCACAAGTGTTCCTTTATCTCGACAATCTCGCTAATATTTGTTGTTACTTGTGCTTTTGATTTTAGCCATTTTGACACTGTGAGGTGATATCTCAGTGTGGCTTTGATTTGTATTTCTCTCGTAATTAGTGATGGTAGGCATCTTTTCACATGTCTGTTGGCCATGTGTATGTGTTCTTTGGAGAAATGTCTTTTCATGTCTTCTGCCCATTTTTTAATTGGATTCTTTGCATATTGGTGTTGAGTTGTACAAATTCTTTATATATTTGGGATATTAACTCTATCGGACAGATCATTTGCAAATATCCTCTCCCATTCAGCAGGTTGTGTTCTTGTTTTGTTGACTGTTTCCTTTGCTGTGCCAAAGTGTTTATTTTGATGTAGTCCCAATAGTTTATTTTTTGCTTTTGTTTCCCTTGCCTGAGGAAGTGTATCTAAAAAAGTGTTTCTATGGCCTATGTCAGAGACATTACTGCCTGTGCTCTCTTCTAGGATTTTTATGGTTTCGCATCTCACATTTAGGTCTGCAATCCATCTTAAGTTTTTGTATATTGTGTGAGAAAGTGGTCCAGTTTCCCAACATCATTTACAGAAGATACTTTTTCCCATTGCATACTCTTGCCTCCTTTGTTGTAGACTGACCATAAAAGGGTGGGTTTATTTCTGGGCTATTTTGTTCCATTGATCTGTGTTTATTTTTGTGCTGGTACCATACTATTTTGGTTGTGGTAATCTCTAGTATATCTTGAAATCTGGGATTGATACCTCCAGCCTTGTTTTTGTTTTCCAAGATTGGTTTGGCTATTCAGGGTCTTTTGTGGTTTCATACAAACTTTAGGATTATTTGCTCTAGTTCTGGGAAAAATGCTATTGGTATTTTGATAGGGGTTGCACTGAATCTGTAGATTGCTTCGGGTAATATGAACATTTGTACATTATTTGTTCTTCCAGTCCATGAGCATGGAATATCTTTCCATGTGTTTGTGTCTTCAATTTCTTTCATCAATGTCCTATTTCAGAGTACAGGTCTTTCATCTCCTTAGTTATCAGTAGGTATTTTATTACTTTTGGTGCACTTGTAAATGGAATTATTTTCCTAATTTCTTTTTCTTCGACTTCATTATTAGTGTATCAGTTCAAATAGTTTTTCTGAGGGCTACACTTTTGGCAACTTTTTCTTTGGTGAAAAGTTATCTGTTGAACCTGTTTCTTTAGGGTGAATATTAGTAAATTCTATTTTCACAGTTTATTGATTTCATTCAGATCTTCAAACTTCTTTGCATTAAGTTATGTAAATCAATTTCTTATGATTATTAAAATTCTGTTCCTGTGATTACTCTCCCTTGTCGTTTCATATTTTGAGGACTTATGCTATGTTCCCCTTTTTCTGGATTAATCAAGTTAGCTCGTGCTTAGTTTGCTTGTCTAATTCCAGAGTCAGAAAACTTTTCCATATAGTGGAGGATAGTAAATATTTTCCACTTTAGAGGCCAAGAGCATTATGTGGATATTTATAAAACAGAAGTGAAAATTTCTACAAAGTTTTATTGATGAAATTCAACATATAATAATAAGTACTTAAAAAATAACATTGATCCACTAATGAGAAAAAGGGAATTCTTTTCCAGGAGATAAAATTTTGCTTAATTGGGGTTCAAAGTTCATGTTTCCTATCATCAAAACATTACAAATGTTCATCTGTTAATGCTGATCTGTAATGAGATTTACATATTTCATGTTTGACAGTGCCTTTTCACAAAGATGGTTACTGCCAAATACTGATATCAATCCCTGAGCACCTGATTTTAATTGAGTATATTAATTACTGGGAAGGCATTTATAGAATTCTATTAAATTCTTCAATATTTGCCTTTTTAGCATGTCATTACTTTACAGACTAATCACTTGCAATTGAAGGCTAGATGGAAGCTCTTTGATCACACAGTTAAATAAATTTTGAAATATGGAAATTTCCTTTGCGCATGCATTCAGGTCTGAAAAAGTGCTGCTGGAACTTTGAGCTCATAAAACATGTGCTGGAAAGATGTGTGGGAATGGAGGCCTCATTTTTCGTTTTAACCTTTGACAGCACAAGAATATAAAGTAGCTTAATATTACAACTGCCTATTGAACAACACAGGTTTGAACTGTGCTGGTCCATTTATATGCAGATTTTTTATAGTACAGTACTGTGATTGTATTTTCTCTTATGTTTTTTTTTTTCCTCTTATGTTTTTTGAAATTTAAATTCTAGTTTGTTAACATATACTGCAATATTGGTTTCAGGAGAATTTAGTGATTCATCACTTATGTACAACACCCAGTGCTCATCCAAACAAGTGCCCTCCTTAATGCTCATCACCCATCTAGCCGATCCCCCTACCCACCTCCATCAACCCTCAGTTTGTTCTCTAAGAGTCTCTTGTAGTTTTCCTCTTTTCTCTTCCCCTCACAATGTCCATCTGTTTTTGTTTCTTAAATTCCACATATAAGTGAAATTCTTATCATTTTCTTAGTGACATTTTCTTTTCTCTAATGTATTGTAAGAATACAGTATATAATATATATAACATACAAAATATGCTAATTGACTATTTACATTATCAGGAAGACTTCCAGGCAGCAGTAGGCTATAAGTAGTTAAGTTTTTGGGGAGTCAAAAGTTATACCCAGATTTCTGACCCTCATGTTGCTCAAGGGTCAACTGTACTTTGATTCAAAGTGTTAGGTTGTTGAAACAACTTCACCTCAGTATGCTACCCACATAAGCACTCTTTGGCCTTTTAATTTTAGATTAAACTCATTAAGAATGATACAAGTGTGCTGTAAAAGCTAATGTCCAGGGGTGCCTCAGTGGCTCAATCAGTTAAGCGTCTGACTTCAGCTCAGGTCATGATCTCACAGTTTGTGGGTTTGAGCCCCGCGTTGGATTCTGTACTGACAGATTAGAGCCTGGAGCCTGCTTCAGATTCTGTGTCTCCCTCTCTCTCTGCCTCTGCCCCACTCATACTCTGTCTCTTACCTCTTTCTCTCTCAAAAGTAAACATTAAAAAAAAAAAAAAAAGCTAATGTCCAAAGCCATTCAGTATGTGATAACAGTGGTTGAGGGTGGTTGCTTTCATTCAGAAAAAATTAGATTTTGGTCCCAAACTAAAAAAATTTGCAATAAAACATGATCACTGCTAAGTCATTGAACCATGGCTTGGTAGAGCAAATCAGGATATTCAGCTTCTGTTTCTGACAAAAATTCTCAAAACTAATGATGGTTAAGTTCATGAGAACAAATGAAGTTCAGTGCTGACCTCCACTGGTTTTGTAACATATGCTAGATTCAAGTATTTTGTGCATAGTACCTGCTGTTAAATCATAACTTGTCTATGCCTTTTTCTGTTCCACATCTACTTTTACTGTCAGTTATAACACATCCTAGCTGATTCCATCTCAAGCTATACTGAATGAGTGTTTTCTCATCTTCTTTGAAAATATCCTTTCCTGTAGTTGTTTCATGCAAACTATTCACAGAGGCTCAATTTTCAGTCCAACTTGGCACTGACTTCTTGAATAAACAGCAAGTGAATAATAGTATTGGTAACATCTGTTTACTCATCAAGAACCAAGGAAAATCACTCAAAATCATCTGCATTGTTTTTAATTGACTATCAACACTGCTCCAATGTTATTAACTCTGAGCAACTATTCTCAGTGAAAGACTGTTAGTCTTATGCAAGTTTATTTTCTGGACACATTTCTTTGGTTGGTTCAGTTAAACACAATTAATTCACAAGTAGTAAATGGCTTTTCGTGCCTGGATAACAAATGAGCCACTCAGAAACTTTGGTTGCAGCTTCATTTTCATTTCTTGTGAAGACACTGTGAGAATGATATCATTAAAAAAAAAATCTAATTTTTCTGACCACTGCTTTTCTGTGTGAGGTATATTGTGACAAGTGCTTAGTTTGGTAGTATCAGAGCTAGTGAATTATTAATGTTTGGCCACCTAATTTGGTTTAAAATAATCCACACGCCACTATGCCCTAAAAGCATGACTTTCAAAATTCACTTTTCTCTCTCTTCTTGTTTTTGTTTGATGAGTATCCATTGCTAAAAAATTAAATTTAAGGATTAAATAAAATGCTGCAGTGTGGATATATGCATGGCTGGGAATATACTGTCATGTTTTAACCTCATCACTGGTTTGCAGAGTGTCGGGCGGCACGCAAAGTGGTAAGACATGAGAGTGACACAATTACCGTTACTACTACTCAACTCTTCCATCTTTGCACAAAATGCAGCTGAAGGCAATGTATTTTTTTAAATGAGTGTTTCTGTACTCCAGTGTAACTATGAACACTCAATTTGAAATTCAGAAAATTTTCATGTGTCACAAAGTATTTTTTTCAACCATTTAAAAATGTAAAACCCATTCTTAGCTTGTAGACCATACAAAACAGATGGTGGGCCACAATTTGATTGTAGGTATAATTTGCTAACTCTTGATCTAATGTATGGATTTAAAAAAATACAACTTATTATAAGTTCTCTTTCTCTATTATCTAACTCTTTAATTCCTGCCCGTCAGGGATTTATAATTCTTTTTTTATCCTTTCCTTTGGTTTGTTATTTTTCAAATTAAAAACAAAATCTTATGTTTAATTCATTTTCAACATTTCATTTTCATTGAAGTATTTGGGGCTCATGACTTTTCTTCTGAAGACTACTTTAGCTAGATTTCATAGATTTTAACATTCAGAGTTTATATCGTTTTCTAGAAATTCTGCAATTTTGGTTTGTATTTCCCCTTTACCCAAAGTTTATGATTTTTTTAAACAAAATGGCCCAATATAATGGCAATTTCTTTTTCTGTTTCCATTATTTTGTTATTAATATCCATTCTTACTGTATTATTTTCAGAGAATGAAACTATTATTTATACTTCTGGAATTTATCAAAGTTCACTTTTCATCCACTGATAAGGTCAATTTTCATGAATATTAGATGGCATTTGTGAAAATGGCATATTCTATTATCAGGTACAGAATTTGATGTATAGTTTTCAGATCTACCTTACTGATCATGTAGTATGGGTTTTCGTTATCTTCATTTGTTTTGTTTTGTTGTTGTTTTGGCTTTTTTGGTCCACTTGATTTGTCTTAGGCTCAGAGAAGTGAATTAATTTGTCTCCTGGTACTAAGGTACTTCTATATATTTCTGAATGTATCTCTTGTTGTTTTTGCTTTATGAAAGATGCTGTTATTAGTTGCAATAGTTATTTGTAACTATCATAACTTCTTAAGAATTAGAGTCTTTAGGATTATAAAGTGTCTTGCTTATGTTTTTTGCCTTGAATTCTACCTTGTTTCATTAACATCACAAGTCCTTTCTTTTTATTTGCATTTGCCTGGTATGCTTTGCCCATCCTTTTATTTTTGACCTTTAATCTGTTTTAGATGTCTCCTGTCTATATAATATAGCATTACATTTTTTCTATGATCCAATTTGAACACTTTTATTTTAATAGGTGAGATAAGCCTCTTTACATTTCCTCAATGTGACTATGTAGAGACTTAGTTTAGTTCTCTCATATTATTTGCCCTTTACTAAAAAATTAATTTTAGTTCTGACATTTAGAAAGGTTTGTATTTTTGATTTAGTGGTTTTCTTTATACTTCTACCTTTATAAACGATCTTTGCATCTTATTTCTTTGGACAGTATCTGCTTCTCCTTTATGTACATTAGCTTATATCTCTTCTTCCTCCGTATCTTCTACTGCCCAATATTAGGCAATATTGCTATCCTTTACTTTTGTACTCTTAGATATACTTAAAATTCTACTACTTGACTTGTCAGTTTTAGATTATGTCTTTTGATTCTTTTTATACATGAGGCAATCAGGGAGTTTATTCGACATTCTACCTTTTCTCCTTTTATTTTTGTTAGATGCATTATATCTACACTGTCAGAGTATAAAACGTTTAGGTATTACTCTGTCACACTTATCTCACCTTTGTAATGCTAGCCCTTTTGCTGACATTTCCCCCTAACTACTTGGTTGACTGAAACTTGCCCTCACACCTGATTAATAGTTTTAGTTGATGTAGAACTTTAGGTTCGAAATCACCAAACTAGGGGGCTGCCAATCGAGGGCAACAATCCCTGTGTAGGAACACCATCATCTCCTGGGCACAGTACTCCATTTGTTTAGACTTTTCTTTCTGCACTGGGGACAAGTTCTACAGCTGCACCAACAGGGAGAAAGTAGAATGAGGACAGGGCAGAAGCCTGAATTCTTTCCACTCTTGTTGTCCTCATCGTTCCTCTTCTTAGCTGTCCTTCAAAGAATGAGCTCCTACCTCCTACCTCAGCCTTTGACTATGCACGGTCTTGTCTGTAGTTCCTTCAGTATTACTCCACTTGCCTTCCTCTTTTAGAACTTCCAAGTATATAATTCACTAATATGGTCCTCCATTCCCATTCTCAATGCCTTTATCCCTCTTTTTATCCTTCGAGTTATTTCAATGGCATTTGAAAAGTATGCTCAGTTGCTATTTTGAATCAGAAGTTAGATTTCCAACATTCTAGGTAGGAGCTCACCATTGACTGATAAGAGAAAGCATTTCCACTGCAGTAGATCCAGAGTCTATTACTACATAGTTTCCCAAAATAAATATTTTCCATTATGGATTACTAATTCATGTTACTTTATATTTTTCAAAAGAGACAGCATTTTATTTTTTACCACAGTTAAATAGCTCCAAATAGTCAAGAGTTGACAGTATAATGAAAAACAACCTTATAAACTGTAAAGCATAGTATGAATCATTAGGAGTAAAAAGGATATGGGATGAAGGAAATGCATCTGATATAAACTACAGGAATCATTTTCCTTCTGAACTCCTATTTCTTTGGCTATAAAATGAGCACACTGAGATGAAAGCTCTTTTACCTGTAACAAGTTATGAATCTATATTTTTAAATGATTTTTGTCACACTGACCTCAGTAAGAAAAAAATATAAGAAATGAGTACAAGGTAAAGAAAATAAATAGTATGTTCTTCATTCTCTGTAGGTTTATGAAGCTCATCCTAGAAGAAATAGTGGTAGCATTCAAGAGCAAAAACAAAGCCTCCCTAATTTTGATTATAATCTATTTCAGTTCAGTAAATTTCTTTGCTAAGGCCACCAAGCCTCCAGAATCTCCAGTCTGAAAAGTTCAACTTAGGCATTCATAGGAGATATGACAGTCAGTAGGAGGCCCAGGGATGAGAGATTTGCTTGTCAAAGGATGAGCAAAGATCAAAAAGCAACTTGAATGAACATATTTGTCTAGAGGCAGGGAGGCAGGTCAGATAGCTTCTGGGCCTAGCAAGTTGTCAAGGGGCAGTGAAGTAGCCATTGTAATTAGTCTGCTAGTCAGGAGTTCTTCTTCTCTTCATAAGTCTACTTATTTTTGTTTAGGGAACTCTACTACCCCAATGCAGCACATGTACTTTGGGAGAAGCCAACTCCATCATGGGCTCTCGTAGTCAGGTCTACGTGAACCATAATACCACTCAAAAGACATTGTCTTAAAAGATGGGCATGTAACTTAGGACCAATGGGACACAAAGAACAGCTCTAGGGGAATATCTGAAAAGCTCCCGTGTCTCTACAGGGAGGAGAGCAAAGCACATGTACTTCCATGAGTCTGCCTTAAGATAAAGCTGATGCCATCTAGGAAGCATAATTGAGGGATGTGAAAAAGATCTTTGATTGTAGCATGCAGCATGTAGGTCATACCCACCCTAAAACTCCCACACTACCTACAAATGTCCCATTTAGATATATCTACCCAGGATCTTTTCCCTCTTGCAAACAGAAACATCTTAAGACATCAGAGAGGCAAAGACTCCTGATTCATAACACTTGAAAATATTCAACAGATGAAGTCATTAAGGTTAAATTCATACTTTTTTTTTTTTTTTTTAAGTAGGCTCCACACCCAGCACAGAGCAACTGTGTGATCAAGACCTGAGCTGAGATCAGGAGTCAGATGCTTAACCAACTGAGCCACTGAGGTACCCCTAAATTCATATTCTTAACATAAGTCATTGTTGTATACATTTACTCCAAGGCTGCAAGTACCCATGAACCAAGTTATACGAGCAGACACCCTTGATGTACAACCTTGGAAGAAAGCATGTTAAAATCTATATATGGGTGGATATACAGAGCAGTTTGATCAGGACAGTAACAGTTCATACATTTTCCTGGCATCATTAGTAACGGAAGCCCATCACTCTGAAATGTCCCAATGTATATACATTTACCCTGGCTCTAAAGCATGTTCTTTTTGGATTTGTATAGTATTATCTTTAGAAAAATAACAATAATCCAAAGAAATGACTAGAGACCTCCAAAAGTAAAATGATTCAATCTTTAGGACCTGTGCCTGAATGAGGAAAAAAAATGGTACTAGGAAAAATGTCTGTGCCTGTAAAGAATTAATAATCACTTTTTTGGGGGTCATTCTTATTGTAATTACATTATTGTAATTTCCTTCTACGGAACTGCTGCTACAGGGATGAATACTCAGGAGTCACAGGGGCCCTCATTTATAACGAGATGATACAATTCTTATGAAGGTATAGTAGGGAACAAGATTTGAAAGTACTGGCAGGTTCTAAAATATATAGATATTTCTTCTATTATCTGCCACCATGTCTAAAATATCTCTGTACTCCAAACTCCTTTATTTGGGTTCTAATTTCTTTAATCCTCTATTTAATTGGACACATACCACACTACCCATTAATGACAATACCTGATAGAAGGGGGCTGGTATTGGCATTTGGAGACCTCAGGACCAGAGCAAGATGGAGTCAAGAAAGGATAAGAAGTACGTGGTGTTCACCAAGATGCTGAAAGGTCAGGCTCTGCTTAGGGCATCCATGGCCCTTCTTACTTAAGCAACATCTGTCATTGGCATCTTTGTTTTCCTCCACAGATAATTCCACCTTGTAAGTCATAAAAACTTAAAAAAAAGGCTAATGCTTATTATTGCTTTAGTGCTCTTTTCAAAGACACACCTGTATTCATTTGGTTTTACGATGCTGTGATTTTTGTCCAAACGCACACACTGATTAGGTAAACAAGATTCAGAGGTAAAAGGCAACCAGATAGCCTTTTCCTAGGAAACATCCATGCACTTTCAGCGCCTTTCTGCACAGATGAGGTAGGGCTGGGGTTGCAATGTCATGCCTAATCTGGGCTTCAGATCTGGAACCAGTTCATGTGGAAAATGCAGGTGAAACCTCTGAAGCAATGTTGTAAAAAACAGGAACATTTCCATCCGAGCCAGCTGTTCTCCAAGACAGTGTCTTCTCCCTAAAAACAAAAGAAGACAAAACATATTTTTTAAAAAAATCCACAACTGAGGTGCCTGGGTGGCTTGGTCAGTTAAGCTTCCGACTTTGGCTCAGTGAGTTTGAGCCCCACGCTGGGCTCTGTGCTGACAGCCCAGAGCCTGAAGCCTGCTTCACATTCTGGGTCTCCCTCTCTCTCTGACCCTCCCCTGCTCACATTCTGTCTCTCTCTTGCTCTCTCTCAAAATTAAATAAACATTAAAAAAACTCACAATATTTACCAAAATTTGTATCTAATATATGGGTCCCATTCAGGAAATCTGGAATTTAAAGAAAGTTATGTTTATTGAAAAGAATAAAAATTGGTAGTTCACCTCTCAGAGCCCATTTCTTTACCTTCTTTTGTCAGATCATGACTTCTGTAAGCTTATGTAACACAGCCCAAGATATGCCATGGAAGATAAATTTGAGGTAGACATTTTGTTCTCTAGATCCAAGGAGAAGCTCATTTCACTTCAAATGACTAAATGTGAACCCTTCCCCAATGAAAGGAAGAATTTTCAGTCCATCTTCCATGGATCTTGTGATCTGTGTATTTTTTCACAGGCGAAGCCGTATTTTTGGAGATGAGGTACAATAAACTTGAAGCTAAGAGAGCTGTGTTTTAGTTTCACTTCAAATGATGGTGTCATTTCTTCCCCTGGGTCTCAGTTTCTCAAGCTACCTTGACTTCTAGCTAGAAGTTATGGACTTCTAGCTCTATAAGTTTTGCTTACAAGCCAAAATCCACAAGCAAAAAAGTTTCAGAAGAAGCCAGAGCTTCTCAACAGTTTTTCTAGTTACAAAATTAAGTGTTGAGTAGAAACAGGTGTAAATGAGTTCTAATTAAACTATTCTCTCCTTTAAGAATCAGTGCTTTGTTTCCAGAGTTAGAATCTCTAATTCTACAACAGAATGCTTCAGATTAGGAGGTCATACATGAGCAACCACCATTATACTCTGTCCTGAAGTTATGCCCCTGTGAAAGTTCTCTTACCTAGGGAAAAAGGAACCAAAGCTTCCTTCTTGGCAAAATATCCACTGCTGTCCAGAAAACGCTCAGGATAGAATATTTCTGGGTTTCTCCAGTACTTTTCATCAAAGTGTACAGAATAAAGATTGGTAATTACTGTCGTGCCTTTAGGAATGGAATAACCACGTACAACTGTGTCTTCAGAGGTTGCGTGGAAAATCCCTAATGGCACTATATTACAGAATCTTAAAACTTCATGCAAAACTGCCTCAGTATAAGGCATTTTGCATTTGTCATCCCAAGAAGGCTTCCCAGTGGGTCCCATAATTAAATCAATCTCTTTCTGAACTTGTCCTGTCAGAGAAAAAGTGTTCAAGTTATTATGCAATTCTTAGAATTATATCCAAAGTAATTTCCCTTTGGAACAACAAAAAAAAGCATAATCTATAATAAGTCAACAGGGTATGGGTACAACCAGATTCAGATTTTTCATCATCTAGGAGTTCTGTATGAATATATGCCATATATCATGTGCTACCAGAAATCAACGGTCTGAGTAACTTTGTTGTGAAAAACACACTAAAAGTAATAAAAATAAAAATTAACAATTAAAAGTAATTAAAGATAAAAAATTAAACAACCCTACAATTGGAATAACATCACTGTCAGCAAGGGAAATAGTGAAACATAAAACTTGACTTTAAAAAACCAGTGTTCAGGTCCCAGCTCTGCCACTTCTAGTAGCTGAGCTTGGGCAAGGCAGCCATTTAGACTTCTCCCTCATTTATAAAACAGGACTAATAAGACCTATTTCTGATGTTTTTACATGACTGGGGTAACAGATGTATGAAACTCTTTGTAACTATTAGATATTTTTCTTCTTGGCTAGTACAGTAGAAATCCCCAAATAAAATGCTCTGTATATAGCCAAAGACTCTAAAACATGTGTGAGCCTTAAATGTAAGGACAACCCTGAGATCAACAAAATCCTCACCTTGAATGTTAGGATAAAGGGCCATGAAAAGAACTGCCCACCGTAGCACATTGGTGGTAGTTTCAGTTCCAGCAATGATGAGTTCACCCACAGAAAAAATAAGATTTTCTTTGGAGAAAGTAGATGACAGGTCATTTTTACCTTGCTCCATCTCATCTAAATAAGCATCAACGAAATGCTGAGGTAACTGCGGTTTTCTGTTGATGGAAGCTTTTTCAATAAGCCTGGAGAGAAAATCATAGACCACAGCTGCATTTCTAAATAGCTGTTGATGTTTTCCAAAAGGTAAGATGCCAATCCATGGAAAGGCATTATACAAGAAGACGGAAGCACTGGCAGCTAGTTCCACATTTTCACTAAATAACTCAATCATGTGCTGAAAATCAGTGTCTTCATAAGTGAATCGCTCTCCAAAAATGATCAGATTGGTTATGTTTGAAACAGCATTTGTTATTAATTGTTTCAAGTCAAAAGGTCTACCTTTGTATGTTTCAATAACATCAATAAAAAATTTGGTTTCTTCTAAAATTTTAGATTCAAAAGACTTTTGGCCATATCCAAAATAGCGAAAGCTATTTACGGCTAATCTTCTGTGATCAATCCATCCTCGACCATATCTGGAATTGAGTAAGCCTGAAAAAACAAAAGTATTAAAAAATTTGATCATTCCAACATTCCTGTATCTAATAGCTAAAAATGTTATGGAGTGAAAAAGGGTGGTCATTCTTCTCAAAGTTCTTTCTATAAAAATAAAACTAGACCTAGTGGTTTTAAGCCTGTTTTCTGCTACTCATTAGCCACAGAATATTGTCAACAGATAAAGCTCGTCTACTTTTTATCTAGGGACAGGCAGAAAAGACCTGTAATTCTCCCACCACATTAAACTGGACCGTCTTAGGTATTTCATCCTGGGTGAACTAGACCTGGTGACTTTATTCTCTAACTATATACAAAACTGTATTTGTCTAAAACTAAATAATTAGTCTAAACTAAAACTGTATTTGTCATTTATAAATGACAAATGACTGCATGTTCCATGGGCAGAATTTAACCTTGGACTAAACAAACAGCTGAAAATCATCCTTCAAGGATTAGAAATTTTCTGCATTAAGAGACTAGATTTTAGAATACAGACTTCCTCCTGTTAAACGTGTACGTTACACAAGGTAATTCTAGAAGAGGCCAAGGAAAGCTGAATGAGATGTCAATGGGGTGGAAATACTCAAGCCTAAAGGAGGATACCAAGGACTGAATGTTTGTGTCCTCCCCAAATCCTTATGTTTAAGCCTAACCCCCAATATGATGGTATTAGGAGGTTGGGCTTTTCAGAAGGTGATTAGGTCATGAGGGTGGAGCCTCTCAAACTGGATTAGTGCCCTTACAAGAAACAAGAAGAGATGACTGTTCTCAGCTATGCAAGGATACAGGGAGAAGGCATCTGTCTACAAGCCAGGAAGCAGACTTTTCCCAGTCTCCTGGCACCTTGATCTTGGATTTCCCAGATTCCAGACCTGTGAGAATAAATGTTTGTTGTTTATGATACTAAGTATTTTTATTAAAGCAGCCCAGATGAAGACAGAGGGACAGAGGGCAAACATGAAACCCAAACTTCCAATGTTGATATTCCTTGCCTTAAGATTTCAGTCTCCACAGTATACTCTGCTCTTCTGATGTCACTACTATGGAACATAGTCCTTTTAAATTAACTATCAAGATGCACCTCTACATTTACTGTAGTATTTACAATAGTCAAGATATGGAAGCAACCCAAGTGTCCATTGATGGATGAATGGATAAAGAAGATATGGTATATATATACAATGGAGTATAACCAGCCCTAAAAAAATGAATGAAATCTTGCCATTTGCAACAACATGGATGGACCTAGAGGGCATTATGCTAAGTAAAATAAGTCCATCTGAGAAAGATAAATATGATTTCACTCATATGCAGAATTTAAGAAACAAAACAAAGAAAAAAGAGACAAACAATAAAGCAGACTATAAAATATAGAGAACTGGTTGATGCCAGAGTGGAGGTAGTTTGGGGGGATGGGTGAAACAGGTGAAGAGGATTAAAAGTACACTTATCATGATGAGCACTGAGTAATGTATAGAATTAGTGAATCACTATATTGTACACCTGAAACTTATAACACTGTAGTTATAACTGTAGTTAATTATACTTGAACTTAAAAGATGATTTGCAAAAACTAAAAAAAATTACCTGTCAAGAAAGTAACAACATCTTTAGCATATATATTTACGTAACATGTGCTTTACTCAAAATTTCATTCATAACTGGTACATATATGTACCTAAGACAAAAATGTCGCATTATCTTGTGTATATGAGGTACCCATGAAATTTATATTTCATTTCAAGTTTTTGAATTTGGAGCTTATGATAGAATTAACCATACATAAGGGGGTCTGAAGGGCTGTGCAGCCATCTTACGTTCCCATAGTTCATTGTTTTTTCTATATTCCCAGATGACTATTCACTCAACAAATACTCATTCAACATGTACTTATGGAGACCTACTGTGTTCGAAGCAGTGTGCTGAGTCACAGGCATATTCGTAAATGGAAGAGGCAGAGATCTCTACTCTCCTGGACCTTACATACTAGTGAGGAGAGGCAAACAAACAAATTATATAGCAAGGAAGGAGACACAGGGTGGTCACGGAAAGGCTCACTGAGAAAGTGACATAAGTAAACATATCAGACATAAGAGAGTGAGTCAAGCAGATATCCAGGGAAAGATCACTGCTCTAGAGGTAACAGTTGGTGCAAAGGCACTGGGATGAGAGCAAGCCCTAGAGGATATATGCATATGGGAAACATGTGCAAGGTTTTGAGGAGTCTTGTCATAACTCTTCACAGGCCAAGCGTGGGCTAAGCCCACCTACAGGCAACTTTTACCCAAAGATTGGACTAATGGTGGCTCTGATTTCGCAGTTTCAAATTCAGTGCATTTGTATCTTAAAATAACACATAATTTTCTACTTATATTTGTCTTACTGTTTTTTGGAAATATCAAGTTGAATGTTTATCTTTCTTTATAATAAAAACAGTCCAAACTATAAATCTATAGCTTTGAAAAATATATAGTATTATACTTTATCCCAAATATTACTCCGATAATCTCATCTTTCATTTTTTTCACAATTTCTTTAAAGGTCTTTTATTATAATTGTGGTTTAATTTCTTATTTGGCCTAATTATTATTGAGAAGAGTATTTAAGAGGCTGGAAATTTGTGTTTTATTCATTTTATTCAAGTATCATTATACTCTGGCCTGAGAATTTGTCCTTTGCAACTGGTATTTTCTTTGCATTAGTTGATTTGCTTTGTGACTTAATATATGGTTAATTTTTATTTTCTTTTCAGTGTCTTTATTTTTAGTCTATGTGAGCAAAATATTGTTACATTTTTCTTTGAAATTAAGTGTGAAGTCTCATTAAACTGGAGAACCTTAGACACCATTATTGTATAACTCTTATACCATTAAATATTAAAACCACTGCATCTGACTTCGACATTCTAGTTTAGGCTTTCTGTTCATTAATCTAGTAACTTTCAGCCTTTCTCTCTTGTTGAATGTGGAATCACCCAACACTGATCAACACTAAACAGAAGCTAGTCCTTTATACAAATCCCACAATTATTCATTTACATGTCATACTGGTGAGTAGTTAAGAAAGGCTGCTTCATATCCTATAAGCAAAATGATAGTAAAAATGTCATCAAGTACTCAAGACTGGCTTAAAAAAACACTTTTGATTCAAGTGTGCATGCACATGTGTGTATTCCTAATTTGTTTCACAAAACTTGCAGATATTATTAAATGTTAATTCTTTAAAACATTTATAATATTACAGACTAGATTACAACAATAGGATTAGCATGGATTGGTCTAAAACATGGGTGTAAGACCTGAAAGATCTTCAAATACTGGGTTCTGTAACCTAAATTAATAATTTCCTGTTTTTCAGTACAACAGAATCCAAACTCTATGTACTAAGTTTACACAGAATAAGGAATGTAATTTAAAACAGTAAACCACTCAATAGGTGAAAATAAACATACCTCCCATTTTTGTCATCTTCATGAATAAAGGAAGACATGGTCTGTCTGCAAAAATCTCACTTTGATGAACAAGACATTCTTTTATTACATCATAGCCATTTAAAACCACAGTTGATATTCCTCCAAGATCTAAACTGAAGATCTTTAAGAAAAGAAAAACAGCATTTAAATGGCAAAATGTATGGAGCAATATAACCATGGAAATAACCATGTGCTAAGTCCAGTTCTCCCAGCATCTGTTACTTCCCTGAAAATGGAAGGATTTAGTGCTCAACTGACAATGTTTTGAACGCCTTCTCTGTACAAGGCATATCAAATACTATGAGTTCATTACCCAGTCAGTACCTGGAGACATAATCTTATAAATGGTGTAATGAAAAGAGTACTGGGCTCCTAGAGACTGCATGCTAGTTTAAGCTTTGTCTTTAAACAAATGTAGGACCCTGGGCAGAATGCTTAACCTTTTTGGGCTTCAGGGTTGCCACATAAAATATGATATTTGATTTACATGTTCTTTTAAGATTCATTCTAACCATGAATCTTTTTATTTCCAAGATAAATGAGGAGGTGATACCATCTACATATTATTTATTACTCCAGGCTTAGATAGGGGATGGGGTTACTTGAGAGATAACTTTAAAATATAAACATATTGGGGTGCCTGGGTGGCTTAGTCGGTTAAGCATCCGACTTTCACTTCGGTCATGATCTCGCGGTTCGTGGGTTCGAGCCCCGCGTCGGGCTTGGTCATGATCTTGCGGTTCGTGGGTTCGAGCCCCGCGTCGGGCTCTGTGCTGACTGCCAGCTCGGAGCCTGGAGCCTGTTTCAGTCTGTGACTCCCTCTCTCTCTGACCCTCCCCTGCTCACACTCTCTCTCTCCTAGAAATAAATAAAAATATTTAAAAAATAAAATAAAAAATAAAATATAAACATATTGTAACTAGGCTCATTTGTATTTGGGTCCCTGAATTCCATGAAGTCAACAAAGAGGGCCTCTCAGGGCATCTGACCTTGGAGAAAAGGCCTTTACCACATAGGCACAGGTGGATGCCACTCAGCTAAGGGGACGACAAGACAAATTCCACCCTATGCCTTGCTGGAGTTCCTCATGTGCTTCATCCCAGGTTCACGTATAAATGAAATATCTCCTGTAGTCTATTCTAGCTAGTCCACAATAAGAGACCAGTCTAGCGAGGGAGCAATGCTACTTTATTGGTGGAGTGCAAAGATGGCGTATCTTCATCCTCTCAGGGCTTGGCTGAGAGCTTTTTAGAACCAAAATACTGAGTCCAGGCCTCATCTCTCTGCAAATAAGTAGATCAGATTTAACCACGGTTCACATGACTTTGTAAAAAACAAAAACAGGAGGTTTAGCAGAGAACATAAGTCCAGCAGAAGTAATTATAGAAAAAAAAAAGTGATGAAGACCTCCAAAGTCTCTAAATTGTAACAAAAGCAACCGACTGAGCACCAGAGTCTTTGGCACAGGATGGGTTCTGCAAACTGAGCAGCACGAACACCCAGAACCTTGGGGAAGTAGCATGGACTGTGTGTGACAAGCAGTGGTATTAGTCAAAAGTGGCAGTGTGAGAGTTTTAGCCCAAAAGGAACGGTTACCAGCTGAGCAAAAGGTGGGAACTTTTGACTCCCAAAGCAGTAATGGAATGGTCTTAAGTCATTTCCCAGAAGTGTAATTTTAACAGTTATAAAGGAAAAAACACCTCCTCCTGTGTGCCTCCTCTACTCCCAATACTCTCCTACAACCCTGTGACACCAGATGTGAGGGTTTTCCACACCTCAGCAATTCTGGGACACCGGCTGAGTGTCCTAGAATTTAACCCAATTCTGACACTATCCACCTGGAGATACTGGCCCTCTTTCTTCCCCAGGGGTAGTGGAGGTGTGACTGCAAGTTCCAACCTTGGTTGGAAGTAATCATGTTTGTTCTCCTGGCAATAAACTCCCATTTTAGGGTCTTTCCAAGAATTACCTCATTAGCATAGACTCCCATGTGGTTGAAAGGGGCTTGTTATGAAAAACAAAAGACACCTTTATCACTTAGGAAATTCCACGGACTTTTGGAAATATATTCCAGGAAAGGGACAAAGACCAAATATATATTTCTTATTATAAATCACAGTATCACAGCATGAAAGAATGGCATTAGAGAAAAGGAGAAAAAGCAGCCTGATGATTTCACAGGATGGTAGAAGACCCCGGAACTGAAAGGTGTGTTAATATGGGGGGAGAACAAACATGAGAGTCACAGTGTAGGATACAGCTATCGGGTATGGACACTATGGATTATAAAAACCAAGGAGGAGCCATGGGAGAAAGGATTGTTATACAATCCACTTTTACTAAAAAAAATGTGGTCCCCTATTTGAGGGTAAAACTGGGGAAATTGTTATTCGAACTAGTATCTATTCTGGTATATGCTGTTTTCAAGGACTTTTGGTAAAGGTTTGTGAAACACTTTCCTTCTCATCTAGAGGTTAGTCTATGAGCTTTAAGTTTCTTCCCTTCCCCACCGGCTTTGCCCACTATATTTCACTATCTCAGTTAATGACCACTCTGTCCATCCTTCCAGCTCTTCTGGACCCAAGCTGCCCATGTGCTGGGCAGAAATGTAGAAAATTTAGAATGTAAATTTAGGATAAAAATGTAGAAAAATGTAGACTCATTTTTCTTCCCAACCCCACATCGCCTCTTAGTGGCTATGTTGTTTCTATTTTCAGAATATAAACAGGATATGATAATTTCTTACCCTTCCATCACTGACATTCCAATTCTTAAGTCATCTTCATTTTCTCCTATGTTATCACAACAGCCTCTCAACTTGTCTCTTTATAGGTGATTCTTGACATGGCATACTCCCACTTGATGGCCTTTGTAGGTGTTCTTTTGGCCTGTAATGTTCTTTCCCTAGTTATTCCCATAGTTTAAGCTTTTTCTCAAATGCCTTCTTTTTTGCAGTGAGGCCTGCTCTAACCCAGTTAAAATTTTGTCCCTTAGCATTCTTCATCTCCCTTACCTTAATTTAGTTTATTTCATACTCTGTACTCTAATGTATTATTTACTTTACTTACTGTATTTATATTGTCCACCTCCCCAATTCTCCTCAGCCCCCAGGAGAATGTAAGTTACACCAGGGCAGGGATTTTTAACTGTTTCCTACTATATCTTCACTCCTAGGACAGTACATAGCAGATGCTGATAATTGATAAGTATATGCTGAATTAATGACTGGTGGCAGAGACATACATTTAAGCACACTATTATACAACATCATGGGTGAAGGGCTAGTAGGGAAGGTATGTGAAAAGTGTCGTTGATGAAACATGATTGCCACACACTTTTCCACATCTGCTTGGGTTGTTTCCTCATTTGAAATGCCTCCCATGACTTCCATACCATTCAAACCATACCAAGTCTTTAGGAAACACCCCCACTGAAGCCTTTCTTGGTGCACTCTCCTCTCTCTCCCCTTTGAACCACCACAGCACAAGCTGAGATACCTCCAAGCACTTATTTATTACAACCTGGAACCAGAGACCAGAAACGTTCTTGTCTTCTGCTTGCCTGCTAAATATTAAACTCCAAAGAATCAGTTATTTCATCTCTGTCATCTTCTGAACCTTCCACAGAATCTCACACAGTGCCTTGCATAGAAGTCTCAATAAATGCTTTCTGTATAAATTAATAAGCTACCAAATCCACATGTCTTAAAATAAGGAATTGTTTTATGGTTCTTACATGCATTACTTGAAACTAATCTGTAAAAAACACTTTTACTACCTTTGCTAACTAAGAAATGCTTCTCAAACTTTGGATTAAGAGTAAAGTCATTGCAGAAGCTTACACATTCAGAGTGAATCTCCAAGGAAATGATACTTCTTGATGTGGTATATTTCCATTTAAGATTACCTTTAAAATTCATAAAGTGAATGTAGAGTATAACCAAGTACTGGTTCTTTTCCCTTCAAGATTTATAAAAAAAGAACTGAATTCACAGACTACATAAAAGTAGGTGTCACTTGAGGTGACTCATTTCTCACAAGCGGTTTTCAAGTCCAAGTTTTTTTCTGTGAGCACAAATCTCCAAATTAAGAGGACAGTGGAAAAATAAGATTCTATTTACAAATAAGTCCTATAAACAACTTGCACAGCCTCTCAGAAGTGTAAGAGATAATAGTCTCCTACTTTCAAAAAAGGTATAGAATTTTAACAACTTGTACTAATTGTGAGACTTCATCAGAATTGCAAAATACCTGTAATGCAAGGAGAGACCTTTAGGGTGTTTCACAACTAAGACAAAGATCAAATGTTGCCAGGGAGGGTCCAAGATAAAGATATAGGAAGATCTGGAACTCCTCTCCTCCAAAAACACATGAAATCTACACCTATTCATAAACCAACTCCTCCTGAGTAACTGAGGGATGCCCAAACAGTTTTTTTTTTTTTTTAATTTTACTGAGAGAGAGAGAGAGAGAGAGAAAGAGAGAGAGAATTTTAAGCAGGCTCCATGCTCAGTGCAGAGCCTGACATGGGGCTCAATCCCATGACCCTAGGATCATGACCTGAGCTGAAATCAAGAGCTGGACGCCCAACCAACTGAGCCACCCAGGCGCCCCCCATTGAACAGCTTCTATACAACAAAAGACAGACCACATAAAGAATGATAATGCTGTGAATTTCAGTGGGGAGGGAAAGTACTAAGGGGCTGAGAGCAGATTTGCCTGTGCCAGGGTACAGAAAAAAAAAAAAAAAAAAAAAAGCCATGGTTTAAAAGGGCAACTAGAATATAAAGAAACTAGCCCTAGAGCCCTACCAAATGACAGGGGAACTGCTGGAAATCTGCCCAAGTCAGGAATGGCAAGTGCCATGGTTTACATTTCTTCTCCTTGACAGCATAGAAAGGAGCAGGTGCTTGGCACCATAGCCAGCCTGCAGCCTCAGTGAGCACTGGGCCCCTAACCCACACCAGCCCAAGCCATCTCAGCAAGGAGGCCCCAGCACAGCACACACTGAGATACCCCTAATCAGCTGTCTCACCAATGTGACACAGGTGCAAAGCACCCTGGAATACTCCAGACCCATGCCACTTTAGCTCCAGATGACTTGCCAGGGTACCCCCGATGCAGAGGGCCCAGGAACCTCCTGGTCCATGTCTGTCTTGGCTCTACCCACCCTGCCAGGGCACCCCCTGCTCAGAGGGCCCTGGGATCCCACTGGGACACCCCTCTACAGCCGCTTCCACCTACTTCACCTTCAGCTGTCCTGCCAGGATGCTCTCTGTGTGAAGAGCCCCGGGACCCCATTGGCTTACAACCTCTTCAGCTTCAGCTGTCCTGCCAGGGCGCCCTCTGCGTGAAGGCTGGCACAACTGACTCTCCACAGCTAAATGCAGAGAAGAGTCCACAGTGAAAATGGTAGAGACCTTACTGAGAAAACTGACCCATGAGGGAGGGAGGGCCACTGTAAGCATGGAGAAAGGAGAGAAGCAGACCCCACAATGGGCACCCCAAGCACAGGGGCCCTGCACCAAGAAGACAAATCCAAAGAACAGCTGGCTTTGAAAACCAGAGGAATTTAATATCATGAGTTTTCACAATCAATGGGGCTTAACACCTGGAACTTTAAAAATCAGTGGATGGACTCTAGGAGAGCTGGAAGGTGACAGAAAACTGAGTCCCCACCATTAATTAAAGAGATAGCTAACAGCCTCGCTGAGATACAGCATACAAAGAACAGTTTGAAAAACACCTAGAGTATATGGGAAGACTGATTTATTAATCCTAGAACCTGTGCTGGAGGGGCAGGGAACATTAGGAGACTTCTCCAAGAACAAAAGAGCTGGCAGCCACTACTTCCCCTCCCCACCCTCAGCCTAGAAACACACATGCCTGGAGGAACCAGTGTAGCGGGAACACTCTCACCTAGCTTTCAGCCCTGTGCTTTTCTGCAGACCTGTCCCCTCCAATCTTCCCTCAGCAGGAGTCAATTCAAAGCAGCATCACAAGCTTGGCAGTGTGCAAGCAGCCCTGACAGGGACCGGCACCACTCCAAAGTGACTCCTGCCCCAGGAGAAGTGAAGATAAACACAAACCCCAGTTCCATTGCAGTGGGTGGAGGGCACACATCCAGTCAGCTGGAAGGCCATGCCCACCAGTGAAAGTCTTTTAGGGAACAACATAGGGTCCACAGTCTGCAGTCTGGCTGGACCACAGCCTTGGCAAATACCTGGTCTGACTCAACTCAAGCCCAAGGTGGCACCAGACTGGCTCATTAACAACACAGGGATCAAACCCTACCCACAGTAGGCAAAGAGAGCCACTGCACTGAAGGCAAATGAGGCTTAGCCACAAAAGTAGGGTGCACATAACACACACATAGGAGACACCCCTGAAGCACCAGGTTCTGGTGAACCGGGTACATTGCACTACAGGGCATCATAGGATCTCTTCTGCATTAAGGCCACTACTTTTAAGAATAGTAGCTGATTTTCCTAACACATAGAAACAGTGTGATACAGAGAGTTAGACAAAATGTGGAGACAGAGGACTATGTCCTACAAAAATAGAATAGGACAAAATCATAGCAAGAGAGCTAATGAAATGGAGAATAAATTCTGATAGAGAATTTAAAGTAATGATCAGAAAGATACTTACTAGACTTAAGAGTGGAGGACCTCAGTAAGACCCTTAACAAAGAGATAGAAAACAAAAAGAACCAATCAGAGATGAATAACTCAATAACTGAAATTGAAAATACCCTAGAGGGAATAAACAGTAAACTAGAGGAAGCAGAAGAATGGATCAGCAACCTGGAGGACGTTGTAATGAAAAGCAATCAAGCTGAACAGTAGAAAGAAAAAAGTAATAAAAAATGAAGATAGATTAAGGGAACTCAGTAACACCATCAACCATAACAATGTTTCCATTATATGTACCCAGAAGCAGAACAGAGATAAAATGAGGTAGAAAAAATATCTGAAGAAGTAGTAGCTGAACACTTCCTGAATCTGAGAAGGAAGCAGAAATCCACATCCAGAAGGCACAGAGGGCCCCCAACAAAATCAACCCAAGGATGTCCAAATCAAGACACCTAATAATTAAAATGGCAAAAAGTAGTGTAGAGAAATTTAAAAGCAGCAAGAGAAAAGAAAGCAGTTATATACAAGGAAAACTCTGTAGGGCTATTAGCAGATTTTTCATTAGAAACTTTGCAGGCCAGAAGGGAGTGGAATGATATATTCAAAGTGCTGAAAGACAAAAACCTACAATTAAGAATACTCTACCCAGCAAGGTTATCTGTCAGAATTGAAGGAGAGATAAAGAGTTTCTCAGACAAAAGTTATAGGAGTTCATCACCACTAAACCAGCCTTATAAGAAATGTTAAAGGGGATTCCCTGAGGGGAAAAGAAAGACCATAAGCAGGAGTAGGAAAAGTAGGAAGCACCAAAAACCATAAAATTAACTGTATCTATAAAAATCAGTCAAGGGATTTACAAAATAAAATGATGTGAAGTATGACACTGCATACCAAAAATGTAAGAGAGGAGGAGAGTAGTAAAAATGTAGTGCTTTTAGAATGGGTTCAAAATTAAGTGACCATTAACTTAATACAAACTGTTATATGCAGAAGATGTTATATATAAACTTAATGGTAACCACACTGGTAACAGAATTGCAAAAAATAAAGAAAATGACTGAAAAATATCACTAAAGGAAGCCAGAAAACCATGAGAGAAATGAACAAGAAAGGCACAGAGAACTACAAAAATAAAACAAGTAGCAAAATGGCAATATGTACATACCCATCAATAATTACTTTGAATGTAAATGGATGAATCAAAAGACACAGAAGAATGGAATAGATAAAAAAAGAAAGTCTCATCTTATGTGTTGCCTCCAAGAGACTTATACCAGACCTAAAGATACATGTAGATTGAAAGTAAAGGGAAGGGAATACATTTATAATGAAAAGGGAAGTGAAAAGAAAGCAAGGGAAGCAGTATTTATACCAGATGAAACAGACTTTAAAACAAAAAACATCAGAAAAAAATCAGTAGTAATACAATAACAGCAGGGGATTTTTATACCCCACTTACATCAATGGATAGATCTTCCAAGCAGAAAATCAACAACAAAACAAATGGCTTTGAATGACACATTGGACCAGATGCATCTGACAGATATATTCAGAACATTCCATCCTAAAAGAGTGGAATACTCATTCTTTTTAAGTGCATGGGACATTCTTCAGAATAAGTCACATGTTAGGGTACAAAACAAGATTCATAAAATTGAAAAAAAAATGGAAATTATAACATGTATTTTTTTCCAGCCACAATGCTATAAAATTAGAAACTATCCACAAGGAAAACATCTGGAAAGAACACAAATAAATGGAGGTTAAATAACATGCTACCAAATAACAAATGAGTCAACCAGAAATTCAAAGAGGAAATTTAAAAAAAATACATAGAGACCAATGAAAATGAAAACACAATGGGCTAAAACCTTTGGGATGCAGTAAAAGCTGTTCTAAGAGTGAAGATTATAGCAGTATAGGCCTACTCAAGAAGCAAGAAAAATTTCAAATAAATAACCTAACCTTACACCAAAATGAGCTGGAGAAATAAGTAATAAAAACCAAAACCAGTAGATGGAAGTAAATAATAAAGATCAGAGCAGAAATAAGTGAAATACAAACTTAAAACATAATGAAACAGATCAATGAACCAAGAGCTGGTTTTTTGAAAAGATCAATAAAATTGATAAGCCTTTAGCCAAACTCATGAAGACAAAAACATGACCCAAATAAATAAAATCAGAAATGTAAGAGGAAAGTAACAACCAACTGCAAAGAAATACAAAGGATTATGAGACTACTATGAAAAATTATATGTCAAATTGGACAACTTAGAAGAAATAGATTTCTAGAAGTATACAATCTTCCAAAACTAAATCAGGAAGAAAAGAAAATCTGAATAGACTGATTACCAGTAATGACACTGAATGACTAATCAAAAAACTCCCAACAAACAAGTTAGGACCTGATGGCTTCACAAGTGAATTCTACCAAATATTTAAATAAAAGTTAATACTTATTCTTCTCAAACTGTTCCAAAAAGAAGATGAAGGAAAGCTTCTAAATACATTCTACAAGGTCAACATTACCCTGATAGTAACAGCAAAGACACTACAAGACACACACACACTCTCTCTCTCTCTCTCTCTCTCTCTCACTCTCTCTCTCTCTCTCACACACACACACACACAACCCCAAACTACAGGCGAATACCCTTGATGAACACAGAACCAAATATCTTCAACAAAATATCAGTAAAGCAAATTTAAAAATTAAAAATCAAGTGGAATTTATTCTAGGGATGCAAGGCTGTTTCAATAACTGTTTGTTAATGTGATACACCACATTAACAAAATAAAGGATAAAAATGAAATGATAATCTTATACAGAAAAAGCATTTGAAAAAAGTCAACATCTATTCATAATGAAAACTTTCAACAAAGTGGGTTTAGAGGGAACATATCTCATATAATAGAGTCCATATATGACAAACCCACAGCTAACATCATACACAACGGTGAAAAATTAAGAGTTTTTTCTCTAAGATCATGAACAAGACAAGGCTATCCACTGTCACCACTTTTATTCAACATAATATTGGAGTCCTATTCACAATAATCAAACAAGAAAAATAATAAAAGTTACCAAAACTGGCAGGAAGAAGTAAAACTATTTATTGATGACACTATACTATACATAAAAAAAATCCTAAAGACTCCACCAAAACACTATTAGATGTAACAGATGCTTAAGTAAAGTTGTAGGATATAAAATTAATATACAGAAATCTGTTGCATTTCATTCCACCATAATGAAGTAAAAGGAAAAGAAATTAATAAAATAATTCCACTTATAATAGCACCCAAAATAATAAAATACCTAGGAATAAACTTAACCAAGGAGGTGAAAAACTTGTACTCTGAAATCTATAAAACACTTATAAAAAAGATTGAAAAATGACACAAACAAATGGAAAGATATTCCATGCTAATGGACTGGAAGAACCAATACTGTTTAGATGTCCATACTATCCAAAACAATCTAAAGATTTAATGTAATCCCTATCAAAATAACAACAGCATTTTTCACAGAATTAGAAATCCTAGAACAAATAATCCTAAATTTGTATGGAACCACAAAAAACTCCAAGTAGGCAAAGCAATCTTGAAAAACAAAAACAAATCTCGAGGTATCACAATCCTAGATTTCAAGATACACTACAAAGATATAATAATCAAAATACTGTGATCCTGGCAAAAACAAACACACAAACAAAACCCAGACACATAGATTAATGGAACAGTAAAGAGAGCCTAGAAGTAAACTCATGATTACTTAGTCAATTAATCTACAACAAAGGAGGCAAGCATATACAATGAGAACAAAGACAGTCTCTTTAACAAATGGTATTGGGAAAACTGGACCAATGCAAGCAAAGAATGAAACTGGACCACTTTCTCACACCAGATACAAAAATAAAGTAGATTAAAGACCTAAAATGTGTATCCTAAAATCATAAAAATCCTAGAAGGGAGCATAGGGAGTAATCTCTTGGTTATTTCCCTTAGCAATTCACTTATGGATATGTTCCTCAGGCAAGGGAGACAAAAGCAAAAATAAACTATTGGGACTACATCAAAATAAAAACTTTTACACAGCAAAGGAAACCATTAAAAAAAAACAAAACAAAACAAAACAAAACAAAACCCTGACAAGGCAACCTACTGAATGGGAGAAGGTATCTGCAAATTATATATCCAATAAGGGTTTGATATCCAAAATGGATAAAGAAATTATACAACTCAACACCAGAAAAACAAATAATCCAATTAAAAATGGGCAGAGGACCCGAATAGGCATTTTTCCACATAAGACACACACGTCATAAGACACATGAAAAGATGCTCAACATCACTAATCATCAGAGAAATGCATATCAAAACCACAATGGATATCACTTTATACCTGTCAGAATGGCTAGTATCAAAAAAGACAAATAACAAATATTAGTAAGGATGTGGAGAAAAGGAACCCCTGTACACCGTTAGTAGGAATGTAAATTGGTGCAGCTACTGTGGAAAACAGTATGAAGGTTCCTCCAAAAATTGACATTAGAAATACCATACAATTCAGTGTGGGTTCATATAATTTTCTCTTGGGTATTTGTCCAAAGAAATTGAAAACACTATTTCAAAAAGATATATGCACTGCTATGTTTTTGACAGCATTATTTACAATAGCCAAGATACGGAAGCAACCTAAATGTCCATCAATATATGAGAATATGAAGATGTGATATAATGTATACATTATTATTACTCAACCATAAAAAAGATGAGATCTTGCTATCTGGGACATGAATGAACACAGAGGCTATTGTGCTAAGTAAGACAAATACCATATGATTTTCTTTATATGTAGAATCTAAAAACAAAGACAAAAGCAGAAACAGACCCATAAATACATAGAACTGGTGGTTGCCAGAGAGGATGGACAAAATGCGTGAAGATGAGTGGGAGGTACAAGCTGCCAGTTATGGAATGAATAAGTCATGGGAATAAAAGATACAACATAGGGAATATGGTACTATAATAGCACTGTATGGTAACAGATGGTAGCCACACTGGTGGTGAGACGGGCATAGTGCACAAAGTTGCTGAATCACTACAACTACAATTAAAAAACAAAAAGGATCAGGGGCACCCTGGTGGCTCAGTCAGTTAAGTGTCCAACTCCTGGTTTTGGCTCAGGTCATGATCTCATAGTTCAGTTGAGTTCAAGCCCCAAGTTGGGTTCTGTGCTGACAGTACGGAGCCTGCTTGGGATTCTCTGTCTCTGCCTCTCTCTGCCCCTCCCAAGTGTCTCTGTCTCTCTCAAAATAAATAAATAAACTGAGGGGCGCCTCGGGGGCTCAGTCGGTTAAGCGTCTGACTTCTGCTCAGGGCATCATCTCACGGTTCGGGGGTTCGAGCCCCGCTTTGGGCTCTGTGCTGACAGCTAGCTCAGAGCCTGGAGCCTGCTTCAGATTCTGTGTCTCCTTCTCTCTCTGACCCTCCCCTGCTCACGCTGTCTCTCTCTCTCTCAGAAATAAATAAAACATTAAAAAAAAAAAAACTTAAAAAGGATCAAATGCTGTCACAGCTTAAAGAACTAGTATGTTAGGTGTGGTTTCAATATGTTAGGTAGTTTTCAACTTAAGTGTGAGGCAAAATCAGGCACACAGTTACCTACATTCAGTGCATACATCCTTTTCATTTTTGCTCCTTTCTCTTCTCCTCTGTTCTTCCTGTACTTAATAGCACTACTTGATTTTACCACTTCCAGTAAATTGCCCCCTTTGTAAAGAACCATGGTCACCTCAAATAGTTGTAACAGCAATAAAACTAATTACTCATGCCAAATTCTTAAATCCACTGAACCAGATCTACTTATCCCAAAATGACAGTCTTGTATAATGTGTAATCTATTTTGATAGGAAACTCAGGTTACCTCCTTCTGGAAAAGAATGTCCATTTTATTTTATTTTATTTTACTTTTTAATAGTTTATTGTCAAGTTGGTTTCCATAATTTTTTAAAAGTTTATTGTCAAGTTAAGAATGTCCATTTTAAATTCAGTGTTCGTATCAGTTCAAATATTTATATATGAAAAATAATTTCCTATTCTGCAAGACAGTAGTTCACATAATTAGCTTAAATATACTTTTTAAGTTGTAGACCTAATTGTTCTGCAATTTATAATCAAGAACATTTCAATAGCAGTTGACTGTTTCTAGTTATTATTGTCATTACACAAGAGGAAAAATTTAAATTCAGAGAAGTAAAAGTCCAGTTTTACCTGAAAGAAGAGGACTCAACTGCTAATCTCACGCTTCCTTACACATCTCATAATTTCTCTAGAATAGGGGTGTCTGGCTGGCTCAGTGAGTTGAGGGTCTGACTCTTGGTTTCCACTCAGGTCATGATCTCATGGTTGGTAGGTTTGAGCTCCACACTGGGTTCTGCACTGAGAGTGTTCTTTTTCTCTCTCAAAATAAATAGTTAAAAAAAAATTCATGATGCTTTGTACCCACATACCAGAGCTCATAAACATTGAATGGAAATCAAAGAAATACACTCAATTCCTGGAGAACTGGAAGGCTGAAATGTAAGAATTACGTACATTTGCTTTACCTAAGTCCACTTTCCCTTTAACAACGTTAACTGTTAGCGAGATACAAAAATCTAGGGTAATTCTTGTAGAATTACCTTATCTGGTTCAGATAAGGATTTAAGCCCCAACCTGAAACACTGCCAAACAGCAATGCTCTACTTCTCCTTCTAAGCATTCACAATGCTATTGTGGTCGATATCCAGATTTGCTCTCTCCCTGGGCTCGAACTCCCTGACATCGGGCCGTGTCTGCCTTCCTCACCTCATCCCCAGCGCCTAGCACAGCCGGGCTTGCTGCCGCATCGGAATGTATGGATTCAAAACAAAGCAGGTGAGCTCAGCCAGTGCCAATGCTCTGGAAATTTCTGTCTCCTTCTGAGGTCAGCACCCCTGCCAATCACAAGTTTGATTCCTGGCCTTGTCCCATGCAGGGAGCAGCCTAGCAGCTGTCTGCAATTCACTCAGCATTTCTAAGCCGAACTTTCCTTCTCTTAGGAGTGGGAGAGACCGGAAGTAGCTCAGCCCGGTAGTCTTGAGTTTACCTGAGGGCACCTTGGAAGGGAAGCCGGCCCACAGCGGTGCAGTCTCAGTGTTTGCTATGAGGATACTCCTGGCTGTTCAGGGCGACACTGCTCACTCTGCGCTGCAGGATTCCGCACCAAGTCACAAATTCATTTGCTTTCGCAATTATTCTCCAGAGCCCATCTTGGCCAAGGGCCTTCACCTGCGCTTATCCCCACAGCAGACGCCTGGACCAGGCATCCTCAGAGGCAAACGTTCACGAACTTCTATTAAAAACATTAATCTGGACCTAGAATTTAGAAAATGCCTCCTTTTCGCCAGAAGCCATGGGCATTACCAAACAAACGCCTAACTCCTGTGAACTGACCAAAAACAAAACAAAACAAAACAAAACAAAAAGGCTGTGGCCCCACTGCGCAGGTGCAGAGCACCACCTAGGCGCCTTCGGAGACCCCGAGGACCGCAGGCGCAGGCGTGAGAGCACCTCCTCCGCGCCCATGCTGGGTGCAGGACTCAGCTGGATCCTGCTGGGCTTTGGAAGGGTGGGGACCCTCGCTGGGCGGGGTTTCCCTTCAAGTCATTAGCACATGGGGTTGGGGGGTGGTGTCCCGACAGCTAGGGCCCAGGAGCCGCCGTCCAGTCCGCCCCAGAGGAAGGCCCGGGCCCTCCCTGCCCGTAGCCCGTCGGGCTGTACCTCGCCGTACACCTGGCTCTGCTTTCTCATGTAGACGTGGGGCAGCTCGCCCGAGGCGGCCAGTGAGTAGATGTTGCCTATAAATGGCAGCCCCGACGGCCCGGGAGGGAAGCCACTGGGCCGCCTCTGCTTCAGCAGCTGGCGGATCCCAAACGCGAAGAACAGCAATAAGAACAAGGCTCCGAGCGCCGCCAAGCACGCCTCAGCACCCGGAGGGTCCCACATGGCCCGGGGCTGGGGCTGGGGCTACGAACCCCCACCGCCATGGAGCGGGGTCGCCCTTCTGCCCCGCCGCATTCCTATTGGCCGGATACCCCGAGGTCCCGCCCCCGTTCTCTGGCCATTGGCTGGCTGAGCGTAGAGTCCTCTGGCAGCTCTGAAATTTACTCCGGGCCGTGTCCCGCTGAGTCTACAGTGCAGAGGCGGGTGGGAGCCTTTGGATCTGGGCGTGGCTCTTAGGCGTGCTAGATTCTGAAGGCCTTTTCCAGGGCGTTGACACCAGGGCAGGGGGAAGGGGTAAGCCTTACCCGCTGGGCTGCTGACAGCCCTTTCTGAGGGTGTCTTTTTAGAAACTATTAAATAAGGAACTCTGTTAATAAGCTATTTAAGAGTGAAAAAACTTCTAAGATTATCAGAACTCAAGCTTGGGCTAAACCTGATAATCTTAAGAATTTCCACTTGAGAACTGACTTGTCAACATAAAAAGAAAATAATCTGTCCTGTTTTACTCATTTGTCCCTTGGTCGTTATGAGGCATTTTTGTGTGTGATCTCGTAAGAACTGTGATTACACAATATATAGGTAACTTGAGTTAATCATATATCTTTTCACACCTTTCTGGTCTTCCCAAACTGGTTACTTCTTGGCAATCACAGAGGACTCATTAGGCTGCAGTTGCCCACGGACAGTACTTACTCTTCAAGCTTTCTAAATTAGCTAAAATTAAGCAACTGATTGCTTATTTGTTAATTCCCATTTGGTATTTGTTTCTACTCCTGTTTTCTATTGCACAGTTCCTTGCAACATAGGACCTACCCAGGCATGGGACTCTTCTAACAGCTACCCTCTAGTTGTGATTCAGCAGTGGCAGGAGTGTTATGTCCTTAGCTTAAGGCTCATTCATACAACAAAGGATGCCTATCATGTAGTGGTATCCTAAGCAAAGGAGATACACAGGTCAAAAGACCAACAAAGTCCCTACCCTCCTAGAATTTACATTCTTGTGAAAAGGAAAAGGAATAAACAAAAATAATTTTAGATAATTATAATCAGGAGTGCCTGGATGGCTCAGTTGGTTAAGGGTCCCACTTCGGCTCAGGTCATGATGATCTCACAGTCTTGAATTGGAGCCCTGCATTGGGCTCTGTGCTGACAGCTCAGAGCCTGGAGCCTGCTTTGGATTCTGTGTCTCCTCTCTCTGCCCCTCCCCTGCTGGTGTCTGTCTCTCCCCCTCTCTCTTTCTCCTTCTCAAAAATAAACATTAAAAAACCATCTTTAGATAATTATAATCAAATAAAAATGAACGTGTGTGGTCAGATACCTTAGCAGGTGTGAGATGTTAAGAAATGTCTCTTTAGGGGTTCCTGGATGGCTCAGTCTGTTGATCGTCCGACTTCGGCTCAGGTCATGATCTCATGGTTTGTGGGTTCGAGCCCCACGTCGGACTCTGTGCTGACAGCTAGCTCAGAGCCTGGCGCCTGTTTCAGATTCTGTGTCTCCCTCTCTCTCTGACCCTCCCCTGCACATGCTCTCTCTCTCTCAGAAATAAATAAAACACTAAAAAAATTAATAAAAAGAAATGTCTCTTTAAAGATGAGGTTTATCTATACAATGGAATACTACATGGCAAAGAGAAAGAATGAAATCTGGCCATTTGTAGCAATGTGGATGGAACTTGAGGGTGTTATGCTGAGTGAAATAAGTCAGGCAGAGAAGGACAGATACCATATGTTTTCACGTATAGGTGGATTAGGAGGGACTTAACGGAGGACCGTGGGGGAGGAGAAGGGGAAAAATAGTTGGGGAGAGAGAGGGAGGCAAACCATGAGAGACTCCTGAATGCTGAGAACAAACTGAGGGCTGATGGGGGTGGGAGAGAAGGAAAGGAGGGTGATAGGCATGGAGGAGGGCACGTGTTGGGATGAGCACTGGGTTTTATATGGAAACCAACTTGACAATAAACTATTTAGGAAAGAAAGGAAAAAAAGAAATGTCTCTTTAAGGGGCACCTGGGTGGCTCAGATGGTTAAGTGTCTGACTTTAGCTGAGGTCATGATCTCAGGGTTCGTGAGTTAGAGCCCTGCACTGGGCTCTGTGCTGACAGCTCAGAGCCTGGAACCTGCTTCAGATTCTGTGTCTCCCTCTCTCTCTGCTCCTTTCCTTGCTCATGTGCTCTCGCTCTCTCTCTCTCTCTCTCAAAAATAAGTAAAAATTAAAAAAAATGTCTCTTTAAGAAGATATTTGAGCTTAGATCAAATGAGAAGATATATTAGTTTCCTATTGCTGCTGTAACAAACTACCACAAACAGTGGCTTAAAACACACACACACACACACACTCACACACAAACTTGTTATCATACAGTTTTTGAGCTCAGAAGTCCAAAATGGGTCTTCCTAATCTACATGCTAGGTGTTAGTATGGCTGCATTCCTTCTAGAGGCTCTAAGAGAGAATCAGGGTGTTTTTGTTTTGTTTTGTTTTTGCCTTTTCCAGCTGATCACATTCCTTGACTTGTGTCCCCATTCCTCCATCTTCAAAGCCAGCAACATCAGACTGTTTTTCTTACATTGGATCTATCTTTTCTGCTTTCCTCTTCTAATTATAAAGACCCTTGTTGATTACATTGGGCGTATATGGATAATCCAGGTAATCTCTCCATCACAGAATCACCTGTTTAGCAACCTTAATTCCACCTGCAACTTTATTTCCCCTTGCCATGAAATCTAACATATTCGCAGATTTGTAGGCATTAAGAGGTGGACATATGGGGGGGCGCCCGGGTGGCTTAGTCGGTTAAGCGTCCGACTTTCGCTCAGGTCATGATCTCGCGGATCGTGGGTTCGAGCCCCGCGTCGGGCTCTGTGCTGACTGCCAGCTCAGAGCCTGGAGCCTGTTTCAGTCTGTGACTCCCTCTCTCTCTGACCCTCCCTGCTCATGCTGTCTCTCTCTTTCTCCTAAAAATAAATAAAACATTAAAAAAAAAATTAAAAAAAAAAAAAAAAGAGGTGGACATATGGGATGGAGGGATCATTATTCTGCTTACCACAGTAGGCAAACCTAAGGGAAATCTGGGGAAAAATATTCCAAACAGAGAATATCTAGAGCACAGATCCCCATATATTAAGCAAGGTCTATCCTCTGAGAATATTTTCAGATTCTCATTTCCATATTCTAATCCAAATACACTGATGATGAAGCCAGCCAGTTAGGTAACCTTAGAGTTTGGCTGTTTAACTGTTTTGAACTCACCATTTGGTATGTGGATGGATATCCCCAGATTCAGAAGATACACTGCACAGGATCTCCAGGTATAGAGTATTAAAACCTATTAAAACAGGGTACTTCATACGATCTTCGGCCACAGAATATCTACTGAATGCTGATTACAAATGTCTGGTATATTATTCTCTTTCAAGATTCCTTAAAATTATTTTTTAATGTTTGTTTGTTTGTTTGTTTTGAGAAAGAGCAGGGGAAGGGCAGAGAGAGAGAGGGAGAGAGAAAATCCCAAGCAGGCTCTCTGCTGTCAGCCTGGAGCATGACAAGGGGCTTGATCTCAGGACCACGAGATCATGGCCTGAGCCAATATCAAGAATCAGACACTCAACCAACCGAGCCATCTAGGTGCCCCTTGATTCCTTAAAATTCTTATTAATCAAGAATCTTCTGGGGTGCCTGGGTGGCTCAGTAGGTTAAGCGTCCAACTTTGGCTCAGGTCATGATCTCAGTTTGTGGGTCTGAGCCCCATATCAGGATCTGAACTGACAGCTCAGAGCCTACAGCCTGCTTTGGATTCTGTGCTCCCCCGCCCTTCCCCCCGCTCTCTCTCTCTCTCTCTCACACACACACACACACTCTCTCTCTCTCTCAAAAATAAACATAAAAAAATGTTCTAGTAAAATGGAAAAATAAAAAGATCATTTGCTAAACTTACTCCTCAATGTTTCAGCAAAGGCCAATGAAGATGACTAAAGATGGATGTTGGGACTGCATGTGGGATACGGGGATGCCAAGGCACCAGGAGCAGTGGACTATCACCTTCAGGATCATTGGACGTCAGCCCTGCCTGCTTTCTCAACATCATCAGGTTTGCAGGGGCTGGGCTGGCCACAACTGTTAGGCAGTATTGGTATTCAGTTAAAGAATGGTCCCTTTCCATCATTTTTTAAAATAAAGTATTAATCTTCATTTCAAAAGTACCTTCCCGTTCACTTAAAGTAAGAAGCGTCCCTTCTTTGTCATTCTCCCCCTGCCATATTCACAGAGGAGAACTGCAGTCCTGACAGCAGTCTGACAGACTAACAGCACTAATGAGCTGCCTCCTCCTTCACCTACACCACCTCTTGGGGGATAGTGGCGGTAGAGGGGGTGGTCCTCACAAACCCATTAAACGTCCCTCAGAACACAGATCCTTTCTTGTCACTATTTATCATGTTACCTCACTGCTCAGCTAAGAAAAATAGCTCACTTTGTTCCTTCTCCCCACATTTGCTCCTGGAATGATAGAGAATGATCCATAAAGTTTGTCTGAGGATTTTATTATGACAGGGATGTTTTGGTGGGACAGGAAGTAAAGGATTTTACTGCTTCGTGGGAGGGATCCTGTCTTGCATCTGCAGAGAGGAAAGGATACTGGGGAAAACCCTGTATATGGCTCCAACATTTCTGTGTACAGAACAGCAATGGTCTCCAGAGAGGACAGTACTGCTGTGCTGGTACAAGAGCCTCTTTCTTGGCCTTTGGGAACAGTCCCTTTGGGAACAGCCATTCTCAGGGGGCAGGGTCAGATGAGTGGCTCCCTGCTAGTTCTTGGATGGCTGCAACTCTGACCTGAGTCCTGGGTGCTCACCTGACACTGCTCCCCCAGTGAACAGTGTTGCAATCAGAAACAAATGTTTTTCTCTTGCACATCCAATTATGTGCACTCACACCTGTGTTTTCATCGGAATGAGAGGAAATGAGAATCACAGAAAGTGCAGAGGTGAGCCATATTGGAACCTGAGGCAAAAGAAGAAAAATAATACTGATCTTGACTTTTAAAATTTTGATATATTTTTTAAAAGTTTATTTACCCATTTTGGGGGGGGGAGGGGCAGAGAAACAGAGAGAGAGAATTCCCAGACTCCACAACATCAATGCAGAACCCTATGTGGGGTCAATCCCACAAACTGTGAGATCATGAACTGAGCCAAGATCAAGAGTCAGACACTTACCCAACTGAGCCACCCAGGCACCCCTGATATCTTTTTATTTCTTTCTTTTTTTTTTTTAAATGTAAGCTCTATGCCCAATGCTGGGCTCAAACTATGACCCTGAGATCAAGAGTTGCATGCTCTACCGACTGAGCCAGCAGGTGCCCCCAAATTTTGATATCTTGTTCATCATGGATTTTTGCACTAATTTAGGTTTTGAAGTGTTACATTAAAATGTTTTCTTGACTACTGAGCTTTTTAGTGCTCCCTTAAATTTTGCTCCCAAAGTAAATGCCTCTGTTGTCTCACCCTAGTCCTGACCATGGGAAGTAGAGTGCTCAAATGATGATTTGGGGTGGGATATAGGAATAGAAATGAGAAACTTCTTCCCGTCACAATTTTCCCAAAGGTTGAACATGGCCATAGAGAGATCACATTTCTCCCAAGAGTCATTTCTGCCATGTCCTAGGGATGCTCACCTGGCCACCCCTGTCAGTGTCTCTCCTCCAGCTCCGTACTGGACTGTCCTCTAATCTTGACATCTTCTATTCTTTCTTGTATTCAAATAGTTAGAAGTCTAGAGTGCATGAACCCTTTATGACCATCTGTTAAAGACCCTCTTCCCAAAGTGGTATCCGAGACTCAGATGATGTAGATGATGTAGGATCTTCAGGTAACATGTCAGAATTGAGTTAAATTGCAGGATGCCTAGCTGGTGTTGCAGACAACAGTTTTGCGGTGGTAGCGGGGGGGAGGGGGGGAGGAACTCACATATCTGGTGTCAGAAGTGTGTAGTGTAGTATGAGAGTAAAGGAGATACACAAGGAAAACTGGGTTTTGCCCTAATACACTCTGGATTCCTAAGCATTCCCACGTGGGTACCCTGCTACCTGTATCCTGGATTTGATGGCTCCCCAAGGGCAAGTATCTCAGTTCTCTCTGATAATATCTTAATATACAGCAGACTAGCAAACATGTCATTTTCTTTCTGCTTTCCTTCTGAATAGACCCTTTGATAGAAGGTTTTTGGCTCTACCCTTCCAAAACTATAATCTCTGTACAGTCTGGAACACTCCAGTTAATTAGAGATCTTCAAATCCTGCCAAGATAAGAGGAAGGACCAGGCTTAGAAAAATACTGTCTTGCTCACATATAGGCTGATCCAAAAGCAGTATTTTAAACTAAGCTCTGAAATATAATTTTTCAGTAACTATTATCTTAAGGGAAATAAAACTTTGCAAAAATGTATTTTGCCTGCTTGATATTTTACTCAATTTCAGAACTTTTTAATAAGCTCTCAGCTATGAATCTGGTGATTGCTTAGAATTTACACATGAATTTAAAATCAAAGTTAAACCAATTATTTTGTCTTTGTCAGGTTGTGTGTGTGTGTTTCAGTGGTAATGGTATTAAATTTCCAAAGAGTACAAAATTTGTTTAAAATATATGTAGTTGGGGTGCCTGGGTGGCTCATTTGGTTAAGGATCTGACTTTGGCTCAGATTATGATCTCATTGTGGGTTCGAACCCTGTATAGGGCTCTGTGCTGACAGTTCAGAGCCTGGAACCTGCTTCAGATTCTGTGACTCTCTATCTGCCCCTACCCTGCTCGTGCTCTGTCTGTCTGTCTCTCTCTCCCTCAAAAATAAACATTAAAAAAATTAAATATATATAGTTAACCCCATCAGATTATTTTAGAATATATTATAAAATAGAACCTCCCTTTGTAAGTAACTTTTAGGATTGGCCATGACTGCCAAAATAAAAATCATAAAAGTAGTTTAATACCAAAATACAAGTAAGATAGTTACAGAGATAATACTTTTGCTACTTAAAAAATTATTAAAATGTATTTAAAAAGTTTGAAATTACAAGAAATTATTTAAAAAGGGCATGCATAAATATATAATTCATAAAAAAGGAATTACAAGTGTTAAAGAATGAACGTGTATATCCTTATTATTTATAATAAAAGCAAAATAAAACATCTCTGAAATTCATAGCAGCTCTATTCAAAAAAGTCAACTAGACACAGCCCAGGTGTCTATCAACAGGAGAATCAATAAACACCTGTGGTATATGCATGCCTTGGAACACAGCTCAGCAATGAAAGGGTGAAGAAAATCTGCTGGTACTTGAAACAATCAGGAAGAATCTCAAACACATGCTGAGTGAAAGAATTCTTATCCCAAAGAGTACATGCAGCATGATTCCATTGATATGAAGTTCTGGAATTGGTGCAAGTATGATTTAAAAAAATGAAGACACTGGTTGTCTCTGGGATGTGGGCAGGTATTAGGAGCAGGTTTGATGGAAAGAGGCATGAAGCAACATTCTGGCATAATGGTGATGTCCTGTATCTTGATAGAAGTTTGTGTTTCATAGGTGTATGCAGTTGTCAAAACTCATCAGATGGTGCACTTAAGATTTATATATTTCACTGTATTTAAGTTTTACCTAAAAAAAGACTAATAAATATTAAACTCTTTGTAATGACATGCATACTAAAATGTTGACAGGCAAAGTGTATTGATGAATATTCTGAGAAACATTAAAAATAATGTGTATTCATCAAGAGACAGAGGGATGGATACTTACATATGTGTTAAAGAAAATACAGCAAAATTTTCATTATAAAGTCAAGGTATTGGGTACATGGGTATATACTACATATAATTCTTTCAATGTCTTGGTATATTTTAATTTTTTCTTTTCTTTTTTTTAAATGTTGTTTATTTCTAGGAGAGAGAGAGAGAGAGAGAGAGACAGTGTGAGCAGGGGAAGGTCAGAGAGAGAGGGAGTCACAGACTCTGAAACAGGCTCCAGGCTCTGAGCTGGCAGTCAGCACAGAGCCCGACGCGGGGCTCGAACCCACGATCCGCGAGATCATGACCTAAGCGAAAGTCGGACGCTTAACCGACTAAGCCACCCAGGCGCCCCTATTTTAATTTTTTCTTAGCAAACTGTTCACCAAAACAACTCTGAAGTACTGTTTTGCCTATTCAATGATTAAAATGTATTAAGTAAATTTTAAAAATATTTTTTAAATGAGCAAGATATTTTTAAAAAATTAATATACAATAATAGCACTCTGTGTATCTAATTGATATAATTTTGGGGGGAAACAGTTTGACAATTTGCATCAAAAGCAGTAAGTGGGCTTATCTTACCTAATAATTCTACACATTTATTACCTGTGCTTTTGGCTTCATATCTAAGTAATAATTGCCAAATGCAATGTCATGAAGATTTTATCCTATATTTCTTCTAAGAGTTATATTGTTTTAGATGTTACGTTTAGACCTTTAATCCATTTTGAGTTAATTTTTGGTATATACTGTCAGGTAAGGGTCTAACTTCATTCTTTTTTTGTGAATCTTCAGTTTTCCCAGCACCATTTGTTGAAAAGACTGTCCTTTTTCCATCAAATGGTCTTTGGACCCTTGTCAAAAGTCACTGGACCATATACGTGAGGGCTTGTTTCTGGGCTCTCTATTCTATTCCATTGGTCCATATGGTCCATGGTCTTTACAGCCATGGTACACATTGTTGTTGTTGCTATTATTATTATAATATTACTGTAGCTTTGTGGTAAGTTTTGAAATCAGAAAACATGAGTCCTCCAGTTGTTCTTCTTTCTCAAGACTGTTCTGGATATTTGGTTCCCTTGAGATAGAATATCAAATTAGGAGAAGGCAGGTTTGTCTGAAGGATAGTCTCCAGTCTCTGCCCAAGGGCATTCCATTCTCCTAATCTGAATAAACTGGCACTTGTTCTAGAGTGCTGGTTTACCACCTACCTCCGGGACTATGTTGACTCATGGGAGCTCCTGTCCCAGCCTCGCTGAGCACCCCTAGTTCAGAGCTCACCCCAACAAACTGCAGGTTCTTCTTCCCCCTATTTTCTGCCTCTGTCACCGTTGCTCACAAACCCTCTCTGTAGTATGGTTATGGTATCTTGGTTCTGAAATGCAACATCAAATTGTTGTGTCTTTATAAAGATGTCCTATCTCTTTGAGATAACTTACAAATATGATGCAACTTCAAGAGGATTTTTCTATTATAATAAATACAAGGGATCTAAAGTTCACTTGGAAAATAAGTGAACTAAGAGACCTAAAAGAATTATCCTGGGGTATAGATCAGCTCTAAAAACTATTAAAACATATTAAAAAACAATAATTGTTAAAATAATGTGGTTCTGATATCAGATGGAAATGTATATCTGAGGACCTAAATAAAAAGCTATTAAGTAGATCAAAAATATTTAAGAAGATGGATAGATAAAGTTGATTAATGCCAAGGGGGTGGCTTTGGGAACAGGTTGACTCATCCATTAGACACAACAGGGACAAATAGGGAACCACAAAAATATTTTAATTAAAACAATTTAAATAAGAAAATGATATAGTAAAAATATATAGTTGTAAACTCAGTGAGTTTACACATGGGCAGTTATAAAATGCAATGTTTAATATATATACTTTTTGTTTTAAGGGAGGGAGGAGTTCATGAAGACAAAAGTGTCTAGGGTCCATAAAGATCATAATGGGGTCCTGGTCAGAAGGGCTTTAGCCTTTGTCTATTTACAATCTCCATCATGGTCACTACCTACATAAAGCTACCTAATACACGAAGTCAGTGAAAACAATGTGTTTGCAGACTTGTAGGAAGATAGCAGAGTAAGAGGATCCTAAGCTCATCTTGCTCCATGGATGGATGCATCTAGATAACAGCCACATCAGTGCAGTGAATCCAGAAAATGACCTGAAGATCAGCAGAACATGTTTTCCATAGTTAATTATAGAGAACAGGACACACTAAAAATGGTAGGGAGGACAAAGACATGGTTCGGAACCAAACTCAAGTAAGACTAGCCATAAACAGGAGGGACATAGTAAGCATGGACAAGGGAAAGGAGCAGACCTGCCACCAGGCCAGCAACCCTCCCTCCAAAGAGGCTTCTGCCACATCTTACTCTGCAAGCTGCCCCGTTAAGGACTGATGCTACTCCAAAGTGATGCCTGGGGAGAGGGGAAGATAATCACATACACAGCAGTACGCTTGCAGTCCCAGCAGCAGCCAACCCTTATAACTGGCAGTGCAAAGAGAGATGCCCTACTGATCAGTGCACCTGTGGCCCCAGAAGACATCTAGCTGGACTGCTGGCCCCATCCACTAACAAAAACCTCAGGGGACAAAGCAGGGAGAGCACCTTGCAGGTTGATGCCACTACAGCCCCAGAAGACAGACTGAAGACAGGCATCTGGTTTGTTTGCAGGCCCTACTCATCAAAAAAGCCCTCTCAGGGGACATTGAGGGAAGAATGCCTTGAATTTTGGTGCAACTGCAGCCCTGGCATGGGATGAGGGCAGGCATGTGGTCTGCAGGCATGTGGACACCACCCAACTACAAGCCCACGATGGTTCCAAAGTAACCCATTAACAACTCAGGGACAAAATCTTGCCCACCACAGGCAAACTGGGCCATTGCGGCTACCTGGACTGAAGGCAAATGAGGCTCAGACACAACAGAAGGGCATATGCAACACACATAGGAGACATCCCTGAAGTACCTGCTTTTGGTGAGCAGGGGGCATTACACTACAGGACCTCTCCTTCATAAGGCTCTCTTGTTCAAAATCAGGAGTTGTAATTGGCTTTTCTAATATACAGAAACAAACACAGTGAGCTAGACAAAATGAGGAGACAGAAAAATACATCCCAAATGAAAGAACAGAACCAAACCACAGAAAATAGCTAAGTCCAAGATGAAGAAATCAATAACTGAAGTTAAAAAAAAAATGGTAGAGGGAATCAACAGTAGATTAGAGGAAGTGGAAGAACAAATCAGTGGATAGAGTAATGGAAAGTAACCACAGCGTACAGAAAAAGAAAAAAAGAGTAATAAAAAAAAGAGAATGGGTCAAGGGAACTCAGTGACATCATTAACTATAATAACATTCATATTATTGGGATCCCAGAAGAAGAGAGAGAAAAAGAGGCAGAAAATTTTCCGAAGGAATAATGCTGAAAACTCCCCTAATATGGGGAAGGAAACAGATATCCAGGTCCAGGAGGCACAGAGAACACTCAACAAAATCAACGCAAGGAGGTTCACACCAAGGGACATAATAACTGAAATGGCAAAACATAGTGACAGAGAGAGGATTTTAAAAGCAACAAGAGAAAAGAAAATAGTTACATACAGGGGAAACCCCATGAGGCTATCAGCCCATTTACAATTGCACCAATAAGAATAAAATATCTAGGAATTAACGTAGCCAAGGAGATGAAAGGACTGTACTCTGAAAACTATAAAACATTTGATGACAGAAATTGAAGATGAGAAAAACAAATGGAAAGATATTCCATTCTCATGGATTGGGAGAACCAATATTGTCAAAATGTCCATACTACCCAAAGAAATCTAAAGATTTAGTGTAACCCCATCAAAATATCAACAATATTTTCCACAGATCTAGAACAAATAATTCTGAAATTTTTGTAGAGCCCAAAAGACCCCAAATAGCAGAGCAATCTTGAAAAAGAAAAAAAAAGCTGGAGGTAACACAACCCCAGGTTTCAAGATATACCACAAAGTTGTAGTAATTAAAACAGTATGGGACTGGAACAAAAATAGACACATGGGGTCACCTGAGCCTCTGACTCTTGATTTCAGCTCAGGTCATGATCTCATCAGTTTGTGAGCTAGAGCTCCACATTGGGCTCTATGCTGAGAGCACTGAGCCTGCCTGGGTTTCTCTGTCTCCCTCTCTCTCTGCTCCTCCTCAACTCTTGTGCATGCACACGTGCATACATGCACACATGCTCTCTGTCTCTCTCTCTCTGTCTCTCTCTCTCAGTTAATAAATACACTTAAAAAACAGAAACATGGATCAACAGAACAGAATAGAGAGCCCAGAGATAAACTCATACTTTTATGGTCAATTAATCTATGACAAAGGAGACAAGAATACGCAGTGGGAAAAAGACAATCTCTTTAACAAATGGTATTGGGAAAACTAGACAGCTACGTGCAAAAGAATGAAATGGGACCACTTTCTTTCACCATACAGAAAAATAGACTAAAAATGGGTTGAAGACCTAAATGTGAAACCTGAAACCATAAAATTCCTAGAACACATAAGTAGTCATTTCTTTTTTTAAATGAATGAATTAACAAAATTGACAAACCCCTAGCCAGTTTGATCAAAAAGAAAAAGGAAAAAACCTAAATAAATAAAATCAAGAATGCAAGAGGAGAGATCACAATCAACATTGCAGAAATACAAATGATAATAAGAGAATATTATGAGCAATGAGCAATTATATGCCAATAAATTGGGCAATCTGCAAGAAATGGACAAATTCCTAGAAACATATAAACTATCAAAACTGAAACAGGAAGAAATAGAAAATTTGAGCAGACTCATGACCAGTAAAGAAATTGAAACAGTAATCAAAAATCTCCCCCAAAACTAGGTCCAGGGCGAGATGGCTTTCCAGGGGAATTCTATCAAACATTTAAAGAAGAGTTCAAACCTTTTCTTTTGAAGCTCTTCCAAAAAACAGAAATGGAGAGGACACTTCCAAACTCATTCTATGAGACCAGCATTACCTTGATTCCAAAACCAGACAAAGACCTCTCTAAAAAGGAGAACAATAGACCAATTTCCCTGATGAACAGGGATGCAAAAATTCTCAACATTATACTAGCCAACCAGATCCAATAATACACTAAAAGAATTATTATTCACCACAATCAAGTAGGATTAATAGCTGGGATGCAGGGCTGGTTCATTATCTGTAAATCAATCAATGTGATACACCACATTAATAAAAGAAAGGACAAGAACCACATGATCCTCTCAATAGATGCAGAGAAAGCATTTGACAAAATACAGCATCCTTTCTTGATAAGAATCCTCAAGAAAGTAGGGATAGAAGGATCATACCTCAAGATCATAAAAGCTCTCTATAAAAGACCCACCGCTAATATCATCCTCAATGAGGAAAAATTGAGAGCTTTCCCCTTAAGGTCAGGAACATGACAGGGATGTCCACTCTAGCTGCTGTTATTCAACATTGTATTGGAAGTCCTAGCCTCAGCAATCAAAAAACACAAAGAAATAAAAGGCATCCAAAGTGGCAAGGAGTGAAAGTCAAACTTTTACTCTCGGCAGATGACATGATACTCTATATGGAAACCCCAAAAGATTCTACCAAAAAACTGCTAGAACTGATCCATGAATTCAGCAAAGTTGCAGGATATAACATCAATGCACAGAAATCGGTTGCATTTCTATACACCAATAATGAAGGAGCAAAAAGAGAAATCAAGGAAATGACATGTCTCTGGAGGCAAGGGAAATAAAAGCATAAATGAACTATTGGGACCTCATCAAGATAAAAAGCTTCTGCACAGTGAAGGAAGCAATCAGAAAAACTAAAAGGCAACCTACAGAATGGGAGAAGATATTTGCAAATAACATATCAGATAAGGGGGGTTAGTACTCAAAATCTATAAAGAACTTACCAAACTCAGTACCCAAAAACAAATAATCCAGTGAAAGAAAACAGCAAAAGACATGAATAGACACTTTTCCAAAGAAGACATCCAGATGGCTAATAGACACATGAAAAAATGCTCAACATCATTCATCATCAGGAAAATACAAGTCAAAAACCACAATGAGATACCACCTCACATCTGTCAGAATGGCTAAAATTAACAACTCAGGCAACAACAGATGTTGATGAGATGCAGAGAAAGAGGAACCCTTTTGCACTGCTGGTGGAAATGCAAATTATTGCAGCCACTCTGGAAAACAGTATGGAGATTCCTCAAAAAATTGACAATTGAACTACCTTATGACCCAGCAATTGCACTATTAAGTATTTTCCAAATGATGTGAGTGTGATGTTTCAAAGGGGCACATGCATCCCGATGTTTACAGCAGTGCTATTGACAATAGCCAAAGTATGGACAGAACCCAAATATCCATCGACAGATGAATGGATAAAGAAGAAATGGTATACATATACAATGGAGTATTACTTGGCAATCAAAAAGAATGAAATCTTGCTATTTACAACAACATGGGTGGAACTAGAATGTATTATGCTAAGTTAAATTAGTCAGTCAGAGGAAGACAAATATATGACTTCAATCATATGTGGAATTTAAGATACAAAACAGATGAATATAAGGGAAGGGAAACAAAAATAATATAAAATCAGGGAGGGGACAAAATATAAGAGGCTCTTAAATATAGAGAACTAACGGTTGCTGGAGGGATTGTGGGTGGGGGGACAGGCTCAATGGGCGAGGGGCATTAAGGAGAACATTTGTTGGGATGAGCACTGGGTGTTATATGTAGGGGATGAATCACTGACTTCTACTTCTGAAACCATTATTGCACAATATGCTAAATAATGTGAATCAAAGGAAAAAAATAATAAACAATTTTTCTATTTAAAAAAATATTTGTTTTTGAGAGAGAGAGAGAGGGAGAAAGAGCATGCACACATGAGTTGGGGAAGGTCAGAAAGAGAGAGAGAGAGAGAGAGACAGAGAATGCCAAGAAGGCTCTATGCTGTCAGCACAGAGCCCAATGCAGGGCTCAAACTCACAAACTGTGAAGTCATGACCTGAGTCAAAACCAAGAATAGAATGCTTAACTCACTGAGCCACCCAGGCTCTGCGGTAGTAATTTCTTTGACACTGGCCACGGAAACATTTTTCTAGATAGGACTCTCTGCAAGGGAAACAAAAGCAAAATTAAACTATTGGGGCTACATCAAAATAAAAAGCTTTTGTATAGCGAAAGAAATTAACAAAACAAAAAGGCACCCCAAAAGAAAGATGTTTACAGATGATATATCTGGTAAGGTACTAATATCAAAAATATAAAAAGAGCTTCTACAATTCAACACTAACAGCACAAATAATCCAATTAAAAATGAGCAGAGGACTTAAATAGAAAATTTTCCAAAGACATCCAGATGGCCAGCAGACACACGAAAAAGATGCTCAACTTCACTGATTATCATGGAAATGAAAATTAAAACCACAATGAGATAACACTTTATACCTGTCAGGATGGCTAAAATAAAAAACGCAAGAAATAACAAGGAGAAAAAGAAACTTTCCCACTGTTGCTGTGAATGCAAAATGGTGTAGACATTGTGGAAAACTATACGGAAGTTCCTCAAAAAATTAAAAATAGAACTACCATATGTTCCAGTAATTACTCTACTGGTTATTTAACCAAAATCTATGAAAACACTAATTTGAAAAGATACATGCATCTTGATGTTTACCGCAGCATTATTTACAATAGCCAAGATAGGGAAGCAACACAAGTGTCCGCTGATAGATGATTGGATAAAGAAGATGAGATATATACACAATGGACTATTATTCAGCCATAAAAATCATGAAATTTTGCCACTTCCAACAACATTGATAGATTTGGAGGGTATAATTTTAAGTGAAATATGTCAGTCTGAGAAAGACAAATATCACATGATTTCACTTGTGTGGAATTTAAGAAACAAAACAAATGAACAAAGAAAGAAACAGACAAAAAACAACAACCACAAACCAGATTCTTAAATAAATATGGAGAACAAACTAGTGGTTACTAGAAGGGGAGGTAGGCAGGGGGTGGGGCTGGTGAAATAGATAAAAGGGATTAAGAATATATTTAGCTTGATGAGCACTGAGAAATTTATAGAATTGTTGAATCATACTGTACACCTGAAACTAATATAACACTTTACATTAATTATATTTGAATAATAATTTAAAAGACAAACAATATACTTGCTGCAATGCTGCAAGGCAGCTTCAGGACAAGGAGCCTGTCCTCCCTTTGAACAAGATTGCTCCCTAAGTCTCTCACATATAGACTCTAAATTGCCACTTGATTACCAGTTTGGGGAAACAAGTTATATTCAAAATGTATATTTAAAAATTACGAATCTATTAAATAACTTGATGGTCATATAGTTTACAAAGTAAAATGGAGAATTCTTATGTTTATTTAGATATAGTGTCTGAACATGAATTTCTGAAAGAACTCATAAAGGGAAAGGTCAGTACATAAGTTCAGTACAAGAAGGAATTAATCACAATGAACTTAAAAACAGCAGGAAAAATCTTTGTTTTAAATGTTAGAGAAATGGATTAGTATGTATAAAATATAAAAATTTAAGGTCATAAATGCCCCCTTAATGGCAAATGACATAAACAGAATGAAATGCTGATAGTGAGCAAGTGGGAAAATATTCAGGTCATAACAAAACTCAAACAACAAGATATATTTTTATATCTATTAACTTGGCAAAGAAGATGTAAAAGTAAGGGTGCCAGAGTTTGCAATAAATTGATGTGCTCGTATTTTTCTGACAGTGGATATAAAACAGGAACTTGATAGGATATAGTAAGGACCATAAAACTGTTCACACCCTTTGACCCAATAATTTTCATTCATTGTAATTTACGTGGAGGAGCTAATTCATGAGGAGGGCAATCCCTTGATGTGAGGCTCATTGTGGCATTCTCTATTATGGCAAAAATTCATCCACCTAAATGTCCAGTAATAGGAAAAGTACAAACAGTGAGGTAAGTCATAGTACGTTAACTGGATGGAATCTTCTGCAGTTAACAGGAAAAAAAATAACTATGAAGAATATCAGATAGGGTAAGGAGTTGTTCAAAATAGTATTTTGAAAACCAAAATATCCAGTTATGTAGATATTTTGATTATAGCTCTGTAAAATATGCCAGTATGTACATAAGGACTATGAAGGAGCAGTTCCTTCTCCTTCTCTTCAAATCGTAAAACTAGTAAATTTTCTTTTGGCATCGACACACTCCTCTATCTGCATTGTTCCTTCTTTTATCATTGTTCTGTCTTACCCATTTATTGAGCGAGCACGCTTTTCCCGGGTACACATGTCACTTACAAAGAAAATCAGCAGATAAATTTATTCATTAATTATGAAGCCTTTATTTTGTATTTAGCACTGGGATACAATAATGATTAAGATCTATTTTCCTCTGCTCACTGAGTTCACAGTTACACACACATGGGCAAAGAGATATTTGCAATATAGTATAGAAGTTCAAAAACTGACCAAAAAAAAAAAAAAAAAAAAAAGAAGCTAACTGGGAACCAGAATTCTTAGGAGTCAAATGTTTTATCTCTTCAATGGGATTTTTCATTTCAAAGGGGCTCCAGGGATTTTCATTTTTAATTACTCCACTTTTCTCGGACAGCACACACTTCCCTCTTTCTTGATCCTCCCCCAGAAACATAGGAATGCTCCTCCCTGGGAGGAGCTCAGCTCCCAGGTGGCTCAGTGGGTTGAGCATCCAACTTAGGCTCAGATTATGATCTTGTGGTTTGTGAGTTCAAGCCCCACATCAGGCTTATTGCTCTCAGCACAGAACCGCTTTGGATCCTCTGTGCCTCTCTCTCTGCACCTCCTCCACTCTCACTCTTGCTTTCAAAGATAAAAATTAAAAAAATTTTTTTTTCCAAATGTTCATCTCTCCTCCAAGACAAAAATCAAGTTTTTACTTCCACACTCCTCATTATTATTCCTATAACTCTCCTTCCTTTTAGTCATGATTCCATTTTGTTTCTAATTCCATGCACGCATGCATCCAGCAATGATTATTGACCATGAACTAGAGATGTATCAGTTCTGGACTAGGTGGCCTCTGGGGCAGAGGCAAAAGCAGTAGAAGATTCCTGACCATTGGTTCCCTAGAGGACAAATAGGCAGGATTTGACCCCATCTAAGGAGAGGTAACCTGACCCAGGACCTCATGATACTCTGACCAAGCTGCATGGTAGATCCTTGGACAAGAAAATACAGCATAGAGGGCTTTTGAAAATCTACCTTTTATCAACTTCTACCCCAAAACTGTCATTTAGACAATCAGGTCTTAAACCATTTAAAAAAAAAACTTTTAATGTTTATTTATTTTTGAGAAGCAGTGAGAGACAGAGCACAAGGAAGGGAGGGGAAGAGGGAGAGGGAGACACAGAATCCAAAGCAGGCTCCAGGCTCTGAGCTGTCAGCACAGAGTCCGATGTGGGGCTTGAACCCACAGACCGTGAGATCATGACTTGAGCCGAAGTCGGATGTTCAACTGACTGAGCCACCCAGGTGCCCCTTTCAGGTCTCAAACCTTCAGACACATCTCTGCTATTTCTTTTCCCTCTTCCCTTAGACTTACAACATCTTCATGAACTCTGATCTTCATGGTGATACCAGGAAATAAGTAGAAAAAGTAACAACACCCATTTTACAGGTGAGGAAAATGAGACTTGACTAAGGCCACATGACTGTAAGTGGAAGAAGGACAGTAAATGAGAACATTAATTGGCCTGGAAACTCATGAAATAAAAGTTACAGTTCTCTATTTGTAATAATCCTAATCCAGGTAGGTGGCCCTTCCTTGTTGGCCCATTGCTTCACCCGAGAAGCTGTGCCCTACAGGGGTCCTTCCAGCTCTCTACTATGAAATGATAAAATCTCTCCATTCCCTTTCAGCCTCCTCCTGGAGGAGGAGGAAGCTTCCTAACCTTGAAACCCAGGCCACAAGCCAGACCAATTTAATCAGAGTCTGGAGGAGGTGGTGGAACCTGAGTATCAGGATTTTGTAAAGTCCTAGGAGATTCCAGTGAGTGTTCAAGGTTGAGAGTCAGTGTATTAGAAACTCCTGAGGGGCAGGCATGACAGCCGCTTAGATCTGTGTTGCCCTGCCCCTCCCTCCTTATCTTCCATCATCTGCCCCCCAGGTGACTCCTCCCTGTTCTAGGGCTGATGCTGAAGACGCAGTCAAGCCACATCCTTTTATCGCTTTCCACAATTTTACTGTTCCCTCCTGTTGACAGCCTTAATGGATTCTGCATATTAAATAATCCCTGTGATTTTGGGCTGTCCTGGGGTTGGTCTGTCAGACAACAGCAGAAGCTGCCTTGCTTAGTTCTAAATGAATCATTTGATGTAAATAGCCTCTTTTCCAAAGTCAGGCTCTAATGGGATGCAAGAGCAAAATTAGGTGTCTATACAGACTCGTGGTTGCAGCAGCCACAGCAGCCATGGACTTCAGTGAGAGACACAAGGCTTCAAGTCTTTCTTGTAACTAACCACTCCTGGTTGGGGAGGCACAGCCAAGAACCCTGCAGAAAATGTTGCAGGCTCCAGGGTAAAATTTTCAACTAAAAACGGCCCCAGGGCAGGTGATGGAGAGGTTCCTTCTTCCCTGTCTTCCAACAAAATTTTTCCTCCCCTCCCCTCCTCCCCTCTCCCAGACACCTGCTCTGTCCCAGACTCCCAAAGGATTCTGTATAGTCTTATTCAGTTTAAGAGAGAAGTTCTTAGTCTTTCTTTTTTTAAGGTTTTATTTATTTTTAAGGGAGAGAGAGAGACAGAGCACGAGCAGGGGAGGGGCAGAGAGAGAGGGAGACACAGAATCTGAAGTAGGCTCCAGGCTCTGAGCTGTCAGCACACTTGTCTGAGCCACGCAGGCGCCCCATTACTCTCTCAAACTCTTGCTCTGAGATCAGGTATTCCTCTGTCAGTGTATGGGAGAATCCAAGATTAAGGTGCCTGATAGCAATTCTCACTAGTGCCTTCCTGGGATCCAGAATCCTCGACCGAAGAGAATCATCCAGCAGGGGACTTTTTCATGTTACTAAACATTTCCATCTAGAGTGATGTGCACAGGGTTATCTTATTTATTTATCTATCCATCCTCAATTCATTTATTCAATGAAGATTTATTTTCACCATAAACAAGGTGCATCCCATGTTTCTTTTCAAGTTGTATATAGCCCAGTAGCAGAGATAAATATGTGCACATAGCTACTCACAGTATCTGCTCAGATACTACAGCAATATCACTCTTCCCTTACTCAGTGTGTTTGAATTCATGTTCATAAGACCATATCAGGGGCGCCCGGGTGGTTTAGTCGGTTAAGCGTCCGACTTTCGCTTAGGTCATGATCTCGCGGTTCGTGGGTTCAAGCTCCGCGTCGGGCTCTGTGCTGACTGCCAGCTCAGAGCCTGGAGCCTGTTTCAGAGTCTGTGACTCCTTCTCTCTGACCCTCCCCTGCTCACACTGTCTCTCTCTCTCTCTCTCTCTCCTAGAAATAAATAAACCATTAAAAAAAAAATAAGACCATATCAGCTGGAGTATACAATGAAGGTACTTCTGGGAGAAAAGAGCATTGGGCTGCAGCCACTCCCGATGGAACGCAAAAAACGAGGATGGACTGGGCCGTTCTGGTCAAGGCCAAAGGGCAGAAAAAGCTAGGGGTGAGAACCCAGGGGTGGACTGGGGGCCCCATGCATTAGGCCAGCAAGAAGAAATGTTTCGGGACACAATGTACTGCTGGAAACAGGAAAATCCCAAATTAGCAGCATATGTGCACACTGGGGGAATCCAAGAGGAGTGCATGTGAGCATAACTCGAAAGTGTTATAGGAGCACCTTAAGACTGAATCTCAGAATGGAAAAGCTCCCCTCGAATTGGAAACAAGACATCACTGGCTCCCCATTGCCTGGAGCTGTGAGTTACAACCAAGGCAGGCCCACTCTGTTTTTATTTCTGTGCCATTTCACATAAGGAACCTTTCCCCCAAATGTCCTTCTTCATCTTCTCGGTTAGATTTTAAGGCTCAGATTGGATGACACCTACTTTTTCCACTCCTCCCTCCAAAGGAAGGAATCCCTCTCTCTTCTGTGTCTTAAAGCACTTGTTCGTATCTCAGATGAAACACTGTCAACACTTTTATTAGGTTAAATCTGTATTATGTGCTGTTTCCACACTGGACTATGTGTGACACTGGTGGTCATATTGTCACTTGCACCTAGGTTGGTGCCTGGCGTATCGTAGATACTCAGTAAGTGTTGGATGAGATATAATTATGTATCCAAGTCAAATCATTATGTTGTACATCTGAAATTAGTATAACATTGTATGCTAATTTTACTTCAATAAAAAATAAAGAATATTATGTAACCTGATACTTCGTTAGAGAATATTATATATTAAATAGAAAAGTGAATTTTCCTACCTAGGGTGATTACCAAGAGAAGGGAAAATGGATATCAGGGAGTCACCCGCTTGTCTTTTCACTATAGAGCTTATTGTCTTCAAGAGGCAAGTGGGATTTGCTGCCTTTAAACAGGCATCAGTGAATGCTCTGTAATACAATCCCAGAGAGCAGTGTATTTTGCTAGGAGTCTCCATAGGTATGAGGGTTAAAGAGTCCAGCAGGGATGAGAGATAATTCCTCTGTACCTACCATCTAGGCTTGGAAACAAACAGCTAAGGGCTTCCTTCCTCCTGAATCCTCCTGCAAACATGCTAACAAATTCATAGTGTTTTGGTATCTATTTTCTGGATTTGTCTACCACCTCTGTCAGAGTCTTCTTCCACATCAGTTTCCATCAGAGTCCACATCTTGGTCTCTATAGATGCTGAATCCCAAACATTAAATGTGAGATTACTCACTGTATCTGAAAGTCCTGGGAGAAGCTCATTTTAGTCCCCTATGTAGTAAGAACCTTCCTTGTCTATCCTTCCTCTTGATGGAGAAGGTTAGATGAGTTTAAGGATGTGAAATTCTTAATCCTTTCATAAAATCCAAAACTCTATGCAGAAGAGATTAGCATTATATATGCACTGCTAGGAGGCCAAGATTTCATGAACTCCAAATCAGGCAAACCTCTTTGCTCTTCCCACTAGACTCTCCCTAAATGGACATTGCTGCCAAGTCTGGATTTTTTTTTTTTTTTACTTTTTATCTTGAAATAACTTTAATTGTCCAAAAGGGTTGCGGAGATAGTACAGAGAGTTCCTGTCTACTCTATCCCAGCCTGTCTCACGTTAACATATTTCACAGCCACTACCCACTTATTACAATTAAGAAATAAAATATTGATATAATAAAATTAATTAAACTACAGCATTTACTCAAATTTTACCAGTTTTTCCACTAATACTCTTTTTTCTGTTCTGGGATACCAGGTTGCATTCATTCCATCCATTCATTCATTTACTTAAAAATTGAGATATAAATGACACCTAATACATAAAAGTTTAAGTTGTACAGCACATTGATTTGATACATTTTATTGCAATATGATTGCCATTGCAGTGTTAGCTAATGTAATAATATTAGAGTATTATCACTCCTTCTAGCGGTGAGAGCAGTTAACATTTAGTCTTTTGGCAAGTTTAATGTTAATAAATATAATTTTGTGGTTTGTAATCTCTGTGCTATGTATTAGGTCTCCAGGACTTATTTAGCTACTAGTTGCAAGTGTGCACCCTTAATAAAAGTCTCTCCCATTCATTCCTCTATGCCCCAGCCTTTGGCAACCACCATTCCACTCTGTTTTACTGTATTGTATTGTACTGTATTTAGATTCCACATGAAAAGGATATCATACAGGATTTGTCTTTCTCTGTTTGACTTATCTCTCCCAGCACAACATCTTCAAAATTATTCCATGTTATCAAAAACTGCAGAATTTCCTTTTTTCTCACAGGTGCATAATATTCCATAGTATATATGTGTGTGTATGTGTGTGTGTGTGTGTGTGTATCACAGTTTCTTTTTCCATTCATCTTATTGATGGAAACTTATGTTATTTCCATATCTTGACTATTGTAAATATCACCACAATAAACATGGAAGTGCATATATCTCTTCAATAACCCATTTTCATTTCTTTTGTATGTATACCCAGAATGCTAGATTATATGGTAATGCTATTTTTAATTTTTTGAAGGACCTTTAGGCTGTATTCCACAGTGCCTGGACCAGTTTACATTTCCACTGACAGTGCACAAGGGCTCCCTTTTCTCCACATCTTCACCGACACTTGTTACCTCTTGTCTTCTTGATGATAACTCTTACAGTTGTGTGCTGAAAGCTCATTGTTGTTTTAATGCATTTATTTTCCTTATGATTAGTGATGTTGGGCACCTTCTCATATAGCTGTGAATGTCTTTTTTTTGAAAAGACATTTTCTCTGTCCATTTTTTATTGGATTTTTTACTTATTACATCGTGTGAGTTCTCTCATTTAATTTATTTTTTTTAATTTATTTTTTGAGAGAGAGTGCAAGCAGAAAGACAAAGGGACAGAGGATTCAAAGCAGGCTCTGTGCTGACAGCAGTGAGCCCAATGTGGACTCACAAACTGCATGATTATGACCTGAACCAAAGTGGGACACTCAGCTAAATGTAAAGCCCTTTACATTTAGCTTATTAACCCCTTATCTGATACATGGCTTGCAGTCTCTCCCATTCCGTAGGTTGCCTTTTTGTTGTTGTTAATTGTTTCTTTACAGTATAGAAGCTTTTAAATTTGGTGTAATCTTATGTGTGGATTTTTGCGTTTGTTGTTTTTGCTTTGGTGACATACTCCAAAAATCATTGCCAAGACTAGTGAGAAGGAGCTTCTTCCCTGTTTTTTCCTAGGAGTTTTATGATCAGGTCTTATGTTTAAGCCTTTTTTCTATTTGGAGTTAATGTTTGTTAGTGGTGTAAGATAGGAGTCCAGTATCATTTTTCTATGTGTAGTTATCCAGTTTTCTCAACACCTTTTGTTCAAGAGACTATCTTTTTCCCATTGGATGTTCCTAGCTTCCTTATTAAATATCAGCTTACCATATATGCAGGGATTTAATTGAGCCCTGTTTTCTGCTGCTGTTAGATGGAATGTTCTATAGATGTCTGTTAGTTCCATTTGGTCTAGTGCTTGGTTTAAGTCTATCTCTTCCTTGTTGATGATCTGCTTGGATGATCTATCTGAGGTTGAAGTTGGTGTATTGAAGTCCTCTACTATTTTTGTATTATCTATTTTCCTTTCATATCTATTAGTATTTGCTTAGCATACTTATATGCTCTGATTTTAGGTGTATATACTTTTATAATTGTTTTTTCTTCTTAATGAATTTATCCACTTAACATTATATAATGACCTTCCTTGTTGCTTGTTACCATTTTTGACTTAAAGTCTATTTTGTGTGGTATCGATATAGCTAACACTTCTTTCTTTTGGTTTCCATTTGCATGGTATACCTTTTTCCATCCCTTGATTCTATATGTGTCCTTAAGGTCCAAGCAAGTCTCTTGTAGGCAGCAAATAGTTGTTGTTGTTTTAACCCGTATCATCTACTCTGTGCCTTTGGTTGCTGAATTTAATCCACACACATTTAGAGTAATTATTGATATTAAGGACTACCATCTTATTAATTGGTTTCTGTTTTTTTTTTTAAATTTCCATTGTTTCTTTTTCTCTCTGTTTCTGTCTACCTTTGTTTAAATTGGTTATTTTCTATCTTGGTATGATCTTTTTCCCCTTTCTTTGTCTTTTGTGAATCTGCTCTAGGTTTTTGCTTTGTGTTTACCATAACACATCTTATAGATAACACAGTTCATTTTAGGCTGATGGCAACTTATCTTTGGTCACCTATGAAGGCCTCAATCTTCACTTTTTCCTTTTATATTACTGATGTCACAATTTACCTCTTTTTATGTTGTTTATTCATTAAAAATTTATAGTACTATAGTTATTTTTACTATTTTTTTAAAACATTATACTATAGTTGAGTGGTTAAAATACATTTTTTAAATTTATACTAGTGTGCTGTGTACTTTCATATGTTTTCATGTTGATTATTGTCTTCTCATTTCTGCTTTGAGAATTCCTCTCAGCATTTCTTGCAATGCAGTGGTGATGAACTCCTTCAGCTTTTGTTTGTCTGGGAAAGCCTTCATTTCTCCTTCATATCTGAAGAATAACTTTGTCAGATATCATATTCTTGACTGCAAATTTTATCCTTCTACACTCTGAATATGTCATTCCACTCTCTCTGCCTATAGAGTTTCAGCTGAGAAATCCACTGATTGCTTAATGGGGGTTCCTTTGTAAGTTGTATTGTTCCCTGCCTTCCCTCTGCCCCCAGCTGCATTTAGGATTCTTTCAAATATCTTTGATTTTTTGACAGTTTCATTATAATGTGTCTTGGAGGAAATCCTTTTTCATTATGCTAATAGGATGATTTATTAACTTCCTGGACTTGATGTTCAAGTCTTTGCTCACATTTGGGATATTGTCTATTATTTCTTTACTCTTCCCTCACCTATCTCCCTCTGGAACCCGGTTTTTCTGATATTTGTCTTTTGATGGATTCTTATAGTTCATGTAGGTTTTCCTTCCTTTGTAAAATTTCTGTTATTTCATTTTTTCTGACTGTGTTATTTCAAAATTCCTATTCTCCAAGGCACATATTTGTTCTACCATCTGGTCTTCCCTGCTACAGAGGCTCTCTATTGCATTCTTCATCTCAGTCATTGACTTCTTCAGCTCCAGAATTTCTGTTTGGTGCTTTTCTATGATTTCAATCTTTTTATAAATAACTCATTTTGTTCACATATTTTATTCTTGATTTTATTGACTTGCCTTTCTGGGTTTTCTTATAACTCACTGAATCTTCGTAACTGCTACTTAAGTTCTTCGTTAGTTACGTCTCAATTCCATGCCTTTGAGCTCAGTTGCTGGAGACTTGTCATTTTCTTTTTGTGTTGCCGTATTTCCTTGATTTTTTTTCATATTCCTTACTTGAAGTAGTGGAGATCTCCTTAACTCTGTGTTCATTGCCTTCAGCAGATGGGGTATTATATTCTATGGCATTGGTATTATCTGAGTTTTTCCTCTGTGCTTGTGAAGCTGAACCTGCTCTACTGTTTTTGCTCTGTCCTATGACAGAATTATTTTTAATGTTTATTTATTTATTTATTTATTTATTTTAAAATTTTATTTAAATCCAAGTAGTTAACATATAGTGTAGCAATGATTTCAGGAGTAGAATTTAGTGATTTATCACGTACATATAGCAGTCGGTGCCCATTCCAACAAATGACTTCCTTAATGTCTATCACCCATTTAGCCCATACCTCCCACCCAACACCCCTCCAGTAACCCTCATTCTGTTCTCTGTACTTAAGAGTCTCTTATGGTTTGTCTCCCTCTCAGTTTTTAATCTTATTTTTCCTCCCCTTCCCCTATGTTCATCTGTTGTGTTTCCTAAATTCCACATATGAGTGAAATCATATGATATTTGCCTTTCTTGGACTGACTTAGTTTGCTTAGCATAATACATTCTCGTTCCATCCATGTTGCAAATGACAAGATTTCATTCTTTTTGATCGCTGAGTAATATTCTGTGGTATATACATCACATCTACCTTATCCATTCGCCAGTTGATGGACATTTGGGCTCTTTCCATAATTTGGCTATTGTAGATAGCACTGCTATAAACATTGGGGTGCATGTGCCCCTTTGAGTCAGTATTTTGTATCCTTTGGATAAATACCTAGTAGTACAATTACTGGGCTGTAGGACAGCTCTATTTTTAGTTTAAAAATTTTTTAATATTGGGGCGCCTGGGTGGCTTAGTCAGTTAAGCGTCCGACTTTCGCTTAGGTCATGATCTCGCGGATCGTGGGTTCGAGCCCCGTGTCGGGCTCTGTGCTGACTGCCAGCTCAGAGCCTGGAGCCTGTTTCAGAGTCTGTGACTCCTTCTCTCTCTGGCCCTCCCCTGCTCACGCTGTCTCTCTTTCGCTCCCCTAGAAATAAATAAAACATTAAAAAAAATTAAATTTTTTTTTAACATTTATTTATTATTGAGAGACAGAGAGAGACAGAGCATGAGCTGGGGAGGGGCAGAGAGAGGGAGAGACACAATATCCGAAGTAGGCTCCAGGCTCTGAGCTGTCAGCACAACACAGGGCTCGAACTCACAAACCACAAGATCATGACCTGAGCCGAGCCAAAGTTGGACGCTTAGCCGACGGAGCCACCCAGGCGCCCCTATTTTTAATTTTTTGAGGAACCTCCATACTGTTCTCCAGAGCGGCAGCACCAGTTTGCATTCCCACCAGCAGTCTGTGGCAGAATTTTTAAGCTTTTCATGTTTTCCCTGATTCTTAAAATTCACCAGGCTGGTTACTGGAAACTTCTTTTGTTGTCCACAAGGTGGTGCTATAGCTTAAGTTTGTGTTTTTTCCCTGCCCGCCAACCACTATTTTCTGAGGGTGCTTTCTGTCTCCAGAGAGCTCTAGCAAGTACACCTGAAAGCATGCACAGGGAGCCTGCATCAGAGTGCCCGGAGGTGTGAGTTTAGTGGTGGTGCATTGAGGGGTGTCTAGTGACCCTACTCCCTGAGGCTACAGGTTGGACTTCCTGCTCAGAACAATCCCTTTAAGGTGGTTTGAACTTATCTGCCTCTTTCCAAATATCCTTCCTCCCTAAATCCTAGAGCTCTCATTTTAGTACTTCCAGTGCTGATGGAGACACAATGGGTTTCTCCAGCCACATTCCGTCCAGCTGGGGCAGCCACGGCCTCACTGGGCACTTTCCTTTTCCTGTAGGCAGGTCACCATCGCCAGATAAATCAACCTTTTTCAGTGTTTTCCTTGGGGAAGAGGAAAAGCGATGGGAAATTGTCTCTTACTGCCTCCATTGCAACCAAGTTCATATTTTTTCTTTTCTTCTTTTTCCACCAGTATGCTTGAGTCTCTTTTGCATAGTTTGGACTTCTACAAGTTGTCACTCAAGTGTGAGTGCCTGTCTTGTCAGCACTTACCTGGTTTTTGCATGAGGGCAACTAAGGGGCTCGAGGCACTTTCACTGGCTCCATCTGTTCTGTGGCCTGTTATGGAGTTTTGTCTGTCTCTTACCAAGTGCATTGGTGAGATCCCTCCCAAGTCCCTTGGAGTAAGGTCCTAGGACCCAAAAGATCAGTCAATGCAATTTTGTTCACATATGGACGACTAATTCATTGATTAAAAAGGGGGATAAAGAGGAAGAATGACTTAAGCCGCCATATTGCTGACATTACTCCCATATTGCTTTTAGCTATTGCATACCATTGTCTCTGATTCTTTTAACAGCTTCTCAGTCTTTCCTAGCTTTTTCATGACTGACATTTTTGAATGCAGTGATCATGTATTTCTTAAGCTGTCTCCAATTTAGGTTATCTGATGTCTTCTCAAAGCTAGATAGAGGTTACGGATCTTGGGAAAGAATATCCCAGAAGAGAGCTGTCTATCTCATTGATCCAATCAGAGATTTCATGATGTCGATAAGTATTACTAGCAATGTTAATCTTGACTGGTGAAGGTAGTGTCTGTTAGGTTTCTCCTGTTACTAAAGTTACTATTTTTCCCTTTTCCCTACTCTGTCTGTTAGGTGATAGTCACTATGTCCACCCCACGGTTTGGATACTTGAGTACGTCCTTACTTTCTGGCACTAAAACATGCTCCAGACTCATCTTGTATTTTTCCTGCACCTACCCTAGAATCAGCTAATTTCCCAAGGATTCTTGCTTTGTTTTATTGGGAATGTTATATAAACATTTATAGAGCATGCTGGTTACAATGCTATGTGCTGGGATGGAGAGACAACCAAGAAAGGGATGGGGTTTTGCTCTCAAGGTGCCTCAGTCAGGTGTGATGAGCATTACAGAAGGGAAGTACATGGAACTACAGGGCAGACGGCAAGAGGATTTAACCACCTCTGGGGTTAAAAAGCTTCCTAGAGAAAGTGGCAGTAACGCTGAGGCTTTAAGGAAGAGCAGGAAATGAGGAAGAGAGCAAACCAAAATCTGGGTTTGTGCTATATTTTGTGATTGGCTTAAACCTCAAACAACTTCTCTATTAGCATTGTTTTGTGATTAATTCCCTAATCCCTTCTCTACTCCTAATCTTTTCCCTGAACAAGATTCTACACTCTAATATCCCTTCATTCATTCATCCACTCAACATTTTTTTCTGAGAATAGAGGAAGAAAAAGCATTCTAGGTGGAAAGAACAACCTGTGGGAAGGCCAAGATATGAAAAAGAGCATGGTGTGTGCTCAAGGAACTGAAGGAAATGCACTGTAACAAAAATGAGAGAGTAGGAAAAAGAGTGGCAACTAATGAGGCTGGAAACATAGGAATGTACCAGGTCCTATAGCTCCTTAAAGTCAGTTGAGGGTTTTGGGCATTATTCCAAGGGCAATGGACAGCCATGGAAGGTTGCTGAGCCAGTGAGTGACCAGACTGGGTCACCTGACTGCAGTGGGGAGGATGGGTTGACAGGGAGAAAGGCATTAACCTCCATTAGGCTTAGTAAGATTAGATTCCTTCCTGCCTCACCAGATTGGGGTGAGGATTAAACAAAGGAACACATATAAATTCCCTGGAAGGATGTTTGGCACATGACAGGCAGTGAGGAAATCGTTCAATTCAACGGTTCTAATTCTTTTTCATCTGATCTCGTTTTTCTCTTTATTCCCCTGACTATAAAATTACCTTTTAAACTTTTTGCTGCAATTAGAATTGAATACTATGTTAGAATGTGAATAAATGTAAATAAGGCCCAGGTGCTTAAGACACATTTATTAATGAGCCATCATGATGTGGTATGAGCCACATTAGTGACATAAGCCCAGACTCTCAGAGTGCAAAGGCAGCATCATTCAGCTCTCTGCCCTTAATATCAGGCAATATCTGTCATGGAGGACATCAGCATGGACTTCTCTACCAAGCGAATGCATGCTCTGGGAGCTCAGGAGACAAAGAAGGAGTCTTGGATGCACTGTAAATTCAATCTCTTGGGATTTAGTATAGGCTTATTGAAGACATTATATTTTGTTGATATATGTTTAGGATTATAGTTAGTATTTTTTGTTTTATTTCATGAAAATTTCTTCAACGTCATTGTTAAATCACATTTTTAAATAAAAAACTCTCCTATCATGAAGCACACTGTAACATGAAAACATCAAATATATACTGAGATGCTTGTCTTGAAAAGTTAAGTCCCTAATTATCTATTTCCATCTGAGCCACAGATAATATGGGAGAAGTTTCATTCTTTATTGCTCTCTTTTCCCACCACCCATCTGCACCCTAGTCATCTAACCTAACTCCTAGCTGATGTGTCTTTAGAAAATCAGAGTAATTTTATCTTTAGCCTGAGTAATACACAAGTAGACTAGTGTGAGAATCCTGTAATGTCAGGTAAAGTAAATGACTGCAGGGGTCATAGCTAACCCTGTTCCCTCTATTAATGTGTGTAGTTTATGCTAATGTATTTTATTTCTGAGGCCATCTGAAAAATGAGGTAAGTAATCATATTGGCTGTGGGAGCCCTTAGCATTATTATGGGAAATTAAAGCTGTTTTATTTTGTATTTATGGCTCTTCAGATTCTTATGGTGGAATCAAACTTGGTCAAAATGCTTACATTTTATTCATGAGTTCTACTGTTCCAGATGGAAGTCCTGGAACTTACTGGAATCAGCGACCCCTTCTGTGACAGCTGCTGTGCACCAATATGACCACCCATGGAGGGCACACTTCAAATGCTTACAAATGCCCCTCGGGTAAAAAAAGAAAATACCGTTTGGAAAAAAACTTGGAAAGTAATTCTGATACTTCGTAATAAATCTGTACTCTTTAGATGCATTCTGAAAATATAAGACCTAAACTCAAAGTAAGAAATTTAAAAGTAGAGGGAATGTAGAAAAGGAAATATATGCTCCTATTTCCTTATTCTTAGTTTATAATAATATAATGGTATTGTTGGTTTTTGAATCACGGATATCCATAGTTTCTTGTCTTTCCTTGGGTCTGACTCTGAATATGTTTTTACTAGAACCGTAAGTGTACAGGTGTAATGCTTATGTCAGGTCCCCATTGTGGCTAAAATCTGTTGGGCTTGCATGATCACCAACATTTCTTTAATGAATGAGAAGCAATTTATTTTGTTTTACCTTTTACCTTCCATTTAGTACAGCATCCATTTATTATTAGTTTTTCTTTTTACTATTTTTGCATAGGAGATATTGTATCTTCACTTCACTGATGAGTGAGTCTAGAAAGATAGAGCAACTTTTCTAAAATCACTTCAGTGTTGAAGACGGGATTGAACCTAGATCGTTGTTCTTAGCTTCTTGCTGTTCATTAAAATCTGTGTCAAGAATTAGGTGTCAAGTTTATTGGTCGGAAAATACTTAGTCATGGCTCAATCCAAGTGAGCTGTGACACTCTCCAAAAATCTGTATCCTTGGGTCTTTCATGCCAGGGATGTGGGTTACATACAGATTTGCACTTGAATATTACTATGTCTGTTCTGTGTAAGAGAATACTTACACTAATATAACAAAGCAAGATCCAAAGATACAGTGTGGAGAGAACTAAAATATTCCTTCTTCTCCATTCTTCTACCAATTCAATTTCATGTTTCTATATACATTGATTAAAAGTCATAATAAGATAAGGAGTTAGGAGATAAAAGGAAGCACAGAAATTTTGTTAATATAAAATGAATTACAGAATGCTTCCAGAAAGAAGCTGATCTTGATCAGTGAGGTGAAGGAAAGGGAAGATTTGTTGTAAAGACTGATAGTTTAAAGTCAGAGTGCATCAGAATCATGTGAGGAAGATAGTAACTATTCAGTGGTCAGGCCTGACCCCTGGAGATTCAGATTCAGTTGGCAGAGGGTGGGACCTGGGAATGCATATCTTTCAATGTGTGGATGATACTAGTGTCATAAGCCTTCAGACTTTTTATTAAGACAAAGGTTTAGGACACAGTCAAAAGTTTTTTTTTTCTTTTAATTTCAATCTTTAGCATCTTAAAAAAGTTTTGATGTCATTCTCTTGTATCATCAGATTTTCTTTCTGGCTTTCTTTTGTTGGAGTATGTACAAGAGAATATCTGTTCTTTAATAGAAGACAAGAAGATTCTGATCCATTTTTGCGGCTATTGTATTGAGTTATTCTCATATCTCTTGTGCTGAATCAGATGAAAGTCTATTTTTTTGTTTCCTTGGAATTAAAAATGGAATAAGACTCTTAGAGTATATGATATGGGTTACTAGATATATTAGTATTTACATTTCCTTTAAATCTCAAAGTTTATTGCCACTGAATTATACTAGAAGCGTTTGACTGAACCTTCTTTTTTAGTACAGAAATGACTGCCTTCCAGAATCAGCTTTCTTTCTTTCAATGTTGGCTACAGCTTTGAAAACTGGACAAATACTCCAGTGACTTACCAAAAGGATCTCTCCAAGTAGTGAACTATTATTATTTGGCATTCATCAGTATTTCTTAAATGCATCTAGAAGTCTCTTAGCCCTTTCCTTCTCTAATCAAACGGTGTAATGAGGAGGTTTCTCTACAGCTGTTTGAAGATTTTTATATGGGGCTTTTTATACTAGTCAATCTCAGGAGGAAATTCATTAATTCAATAGTTTTTTGAGCATATACTATATTCTAGGCACTAGAAATACAAAGACAAAATAGAACCATTCCTGCTCTAATGGTGCATACAGTCTGATGTGAAAGAAAACAGATAATTATATAATCTGGTATACTAATTTTATCAGGCAGTGTTCCACCAGAGAAACAGAAGCAGGTAGGAGAGATATATACCTGAAAATGTGTATATGTCTGTATATATGTGTACATATGTATTTATGTGTATATAATATATGTGTGTGTATGTATATATCGAGAGAGAGAGAGGGAGAAGAAGAGAGAGAGAGAGAGGAGAGAGAGAGAGAGAGAAATTGAGGGATTTAGTGCAAGAAACTGGCATATGCAAATTGGGGGTTGGCTAGTCGAGTTCAAAATTCCTAAGGTAGGCAGTTAGGAGAGAAAGGCTGGAATCTCTCAAGCAGGAGGTGACACTGCATTTCAGAGGTGGAATTTCTTATTCCGCAGGGAAACTTTGTTTCTGTTCTTAAGGCCTTTCAACTACTTGGAACAGATCCACCCTGACTGTTGGAGATAATCTTTAATAAAGTCAACTGACTGTAGATGCTATTCGCATCTATAAACTACCGTTATAGTAACACCGTAATTAAAGTTTGATTGAATAGCTCAGCACTATCACCTAGCCAAGGTGTGCATAAAACAGTATCACAGCAATGCTTGGAAAATGCTCTGGTAAGAAAACTATAAAATACCAAGGACAGACATAACAGGAGAATTTATCTTAGGCCAATGAGGAATCAGACGTTTTCCTGAAAGAGACGACAATTAGGGTAAGACCTGAGAGATGAGTAGGAATTAGTTAGATAAAGAGGTAGATAGAGAACATTCTGGGATGTGGGAAGTGTAAGCAAATACCCAGAGACCAGAGAGCAAGCACTAGGAATGTAATATTCTCTTATCAGATGTTTTTCTTTCTTTTTTCAGAATACCTACGAAGTGATGGTTGTTCTTCAACAGAGGCCACAATTTGATTCTTTTTTTTTTTTTTTTGGTAATTATTACATTAACTTAAAAATGTCCTTAGTGCTGAATCAGATGAAACGCCATTTTCATGTTTTAATTAGCATTTCCAATTACTAGTGAGATGAAGCACCTTTTCATATGTTTAGTTGACATTCAGGTTTCCTTCTCTATAGATTGGCTGTTTGTAGCCTTTGCACATTTTCTATTGGGTGAATTTCTTTTCATTATGTATGATTTGGATATTACTAGAAATCTTTGGTCTCTATATGTACTGCAGATATAGTCTCCCGGAGAACATCAGTCCAAACCAGGAAGAGGGGCTGTGTAGACTACAGTTTGTAGGTGAGTGCCAGGGGACCTCATTAAGTCAGAGAGTACTGGGGTTGTCTTGATTTTGGACCCTATCACTTTTAGGACAGTATCCATCTTGAGCAGTAACAATACTAACAATAGCAGTAACAAAAAGGAAAGAAACAAGTAAAGGAGACAGCACATCTCACAAAGTACAGTATTTTTAAGCAATTCAAATAAGTGACAGAAGAGGGAGCTCTAGAATCTTGAAGCCAGGGAAACTCCCTTCTAGTACAAATAACTCATCTCACTGAAATACAAACAACAGGAAAGAAAAGCAGTCAAACTCATCAAAAATTATCAGTGGGAATGATAATAAATTATTTATTATTTATTTTATTACAAATAAAAAAGGGGGCATCTGACTGGCTCAACTGGTAGAGTGGGCACCCTCTTGATCTCCAGGTTGTGAGTTTAAGCTCCACATTGGGGGTAGAGATTACTTAAAGATAAAATCTTAAATAGAAACTATTATCAGAAAAAAAGGAAAATTAGAAGCAGAATGACATTCTTTCAGGCAAACACACCAGAAAGACAGGATAAAATGGAAAAAAAAACCCCTGTATTCTAATATTTTAAATACATAAGCTAAAAGAAATTAAGAAAATGATAGCAGGTATAAAATAACAGTTTAAATTGGAATCAAAATAACTTGGAAAGAATATTATCAGAGCAAAAAAAAACATGAAGATTTGAAATGAAGCTTAGAAAACCAAGTAAAGTGTTAGAAATAAAAGAAACATTGTAGAAATGAAAACTAAACTAGAAGCAATATATTAATTAATAAATACCATGGGCATTGCATAAAGAGAAACAGAATGGAAAGGAGGAAAATTTTAAATTAAAAATATGAAAGAAATGAAAAAGGATTTAGGAGCAAGTGACACAGAACCTCAGCAAAGTGTGTGTGTGTGTGTGTGTGTGTGTGTGTGAGAGAGAGAGAGAGAGAGAGAGAGTGTGTATTTGGGTGTAAATACCTGAGAAGAAAACCAAAGTTATGGAATAGAACAGACAGAATGCTACAAAATAATCATTGAAGAGAACCACTGTGGAAAATAAAAGACAACTTGAAGTCACTTATTGAAAGAAGACACCGCGTACCCTAGAAAATCAACCCAGAGTAACGGACTTGACTTTATTCTAGTAAAATAATTGGAACTGAAGGAAAAGGAAAATGAATTAAAAATAAACATTTAATAACAAAAGTTTTAAGAGTCCCTTTCAGCTAGCTCTGAAAAAACGATGCTTCATGATCCATCCTGAGGGGTAGCAACAGGTGAATGTCTCACGGGCTCCTGTCAGCTCTCGGGCAGCCGTGGCCCTGGTCCTGGGTGCTCACCCCACAATGCTCTTCAAGCACTGAGTGATGGCAGCCAGCACACATTTGTGCCCTTTGTACATTCCATTATATGCACTTATGAGTGTATTTTATCAGAATGAAGGAGAGTGAGGGTCTGAGATGGGACAGCCTAATTCATAAACTTAGAGGTAAAATTATACAGCAGAATATATTGCTTTCCTAGGCAGTAAGAAATGAAAGGTTAAACGAGGGCTTTGCCTTCTACTGGATAATCATAACCATAAAGTATCTGCAGGCCAAGTGTAAAATTCGTAGAAATAATTTATGTGTTTTAAGACCTGAAGAGCCCTCCCAATGCTAAGAGAAAAAATAATTTCTCTTATTGATAGATGAAGTTCCATTATTAGACATTCATTCTTTGGTTTAAGCCTTATCTTTGGCACACTGGAAATATTCAAAGTACTTGGCTATTAAAAAGATAGAAATGGTATCAGTACCCTCAGGATTGCTTCAATCCTCCTAGTTATTTGGAAAACTAAGTCATAACTGTTCCCACACTTTCTTAAAGCTGCTCTCTGTGGGGGACCTGGGTGGATCAGTTGGTTAAGCATCTGACTTCACTCAGGTCATGATCTCAGCGGTTCGTGAGTTTGAGCCCCACGTAGGGCTCTGCGCTGACAACTTGGAGCCTGGACCCTGCTCTGGATTCTGTATTTCCCCCTCTCTCTGCCCTTCCCTGCTTGCACTCTGTCTCTCTCTCTCTCAAAAATAAACATTAAAAATTTTTTTAAAAAAGGTGCTCTCTAGAGGCAAATTTTGCCCAGTTAGATGTCCTATGTGCAATTGGAAAGCAGAAATACAAACATTATTTAAAACTTTTAAAAATGTTTATTTTTGAGAGATAGAAAGAGAGAGAGAAAGAGAGAGAGCAGGGGAGGGGCAGAGAGAGAAGGAGACACAGAATCTGAAGCAGGCTCCAGGCTCTGAGCTGTCAGCACAGAGCCCAATGCAGGGCTCGAACTCATGAACTATGAGATCATGACCCGAACCGAAGTCAGGCACTCAACCGACTGAGCCACCCAGGCACCCCACAAGCATTATTTTTTAATCCTTTAGTTCCCTGGGTGAAATTCCATTCTACTTAAAATACCTACAGGAGCTTTTATTTCTAAAACTGACCAGGGACAGTCACATCTGACTTAGTCACAGATGTGAATAAGCATGCGTACTGGGGAGAATGGATGAAGTGATATGAGGGAATACAGTTTCTTATGAAAGCATGAGCTCTAAAACGTAGCGAGAAAACAAGACTCACAAGAAAACCAGTCCCATTAATATTTGACTGAAAGATGGCTTCTTTAACACCTGGTTCTTTGGGGGCACTTGGGTGGCTCAGTTGGTTAGGTGTCCAACTCTTGATTTCAGCTCAGGTCATGATGTCACGGTTCGTGAGATCAAGCCCTGGGTCAGACTCTGTGCGGATAGTGTGGAGCCTACTTGGAATTCTCCCTTGCTTCCTCCTTCTCTCTCTCACACTCTCTCTCTCCCTGAAAATAAGCAAATGAACATTAAAAGACCATCTGGTTCTTCTGAAAGAACTTACTCGGAAATTAGATTAGATTTCTCAGCAAAAATAAAATAAAATAATAATCATCAGTGTCTTTCAACTAAACTCCAAGTAAATCTCATTGTCATCACACAATGTCCTTTTACCTGTTCTTTGTTCAAAATTTTTTAAAAGTTTATTTATTTTGAGAGAGAGAGAGCTGGGTAGAGGCAGAGAGAGAGAGGGAGAGAGAGAATCCCAAGAAGGCTCCTCCCTGTCAGTGTGGAGCCTGATACAGGACTAGAACTCATAAGCCTTAAGATCATGACCTGAGCTGCAATCAAGAGTTGGACACTTAACTGACCGAGCCACCCAGGTGCCCCTGTTCTATATCTCCACCTCCTTCATCCCTTTCCCCATTTCAATAAGTTAAAAATGTAAGGGTGGAATGAGCCTCATAGCTATTTTAGCTAAATGTTACTACTTTCTAAACCTATAAAGAGGCTAAATCAGTAGAACAACTTTCCTAATATGATTTATACTTGATCTAATGACTAGATATGATCTAAATTTACCCCTCACCTAGTAGGACTGCAGAGAATAAAAATAAAATGGAAGAGGGCTAACCTAAACATTTAATGCTAAACATACATGACAGAGGTAGGACTAAATTTTCTCTCAACAACTTCCCCCTATTCTGCCTCATCTCCTTCAGGCACCTGGTATCCCTAGTCCTACAAAACAAAACAAAACAAAAGACAAAAACAGAAAGAATTTCATGGCAGTATTTTGGCCAGTGAAAACTCCTGAAGTTGTAAGGCAAAAGGAACAAGTAATTCCTAGGTCTTCCACAGGCAAAACAATGAAAGGGAAAAACCACTCTGGCCCATGGTCTCTACTCAGCCCTTGGGCTCCTTGGGGAGCTTGTTCTTCACATTCTCATTTTGACTGGAAATTTCTGGGGATGGCACTTATTGGTACTGAAGAGAATTAGGCATTGATTGTTTACAGGTGTTTGACTACTGCTTAATGGGGTGCTGAGGACAACTGGCATAGGACTGGGGGGCTTCCAAAGGGCTTTTATAGTCTTCTGGGTCCTTGATGCCAAAGAAGTCATACAAGATCTAATATCTGAAAGTTGATTGATCTCACAGCAGCTACATGGATATTTGCCTGGAAATAGAAACACAATTTCTGTTCATGTCCTCTGAGGACAATTATCCAGGGACCCACTCCTCATAAGAATTGCGGCCTGGATTTCTGAGCCCTTCCCATATCATAAACCTGGTCTTCGCCATGACTGTGCCTAATGAAAGAAACTACAAAAACATCCACTTATCAGGTGTCCCTTGCCTGCAGACCTCCCTTAAACCAGACAAAGCAGAGAAGATGAGACCAAGAAAATCACCTCTGGATAACTGAAATAGGTGTCACAACAATTCATTACTGTCACCTTGACCACAACTAACCCCTCACTCAATGCCTGTAGGCTCTTTATTCACATAGAACTCTAACCTGTTTGGCTGTTTTCTGTTTGTTTTCCAAGCTAGTGTTTTAAAAGACTCATGAAGGAGGGTTTGGGGAATATGGCTATTCAGGAAGTACCAGATATCTGGCTCCCCACCTACCCAAATGTACTTGTAAACCTGTCTAAGGTAGTTACTTTGGAACTCTGGAATCTGTTGAAGGCTTGCAACTTCCAAGGGAAGACTTGACTGAAAACTGCAGTGAATTTTGACCAATCCCAGTTCTTAGCACTGTAAGGGCTACCAATCCCCCACTCCCAGCCATGTGGCAGTCAGCTGTTTGTGTGTTCTTGGAGCAGCTTGCAAACAGCCTACGGGAGCCATGGTAGACAAAAAAAGACCCTGTCCTCCAAATATCAGGGATCTGTGCTCTGACTGCTGATTTCTGCTTTTATCACAGAGGTTCAGAGAAGGAGGAGGTCTGGGGCTATTGTTTTTCCACCTCCTTCCATTGTTGTAAGCCCCTCCTCTTTGCCAAAGGGAACTAGGGAACTTAAAGTGCTAGAACCCATTTTCTTCCCCATTCATTTTTCTCCTTTTCTCATGGGGGAAAAACACATTAAACACTGGGACATTCAAAAACAACTGCATTTACAGGGAAAATCTGAAAGTGACCATGTATGCAAAGGGAAAGGCTCTTAGAAGACCTTAAGTTTACACCTCACATTGATCCAAAGCATAGCAATAGCCTACAAGAACAATAGTAACAACAACAAAAACAAAAATTGTTTGAAGAACACCAGCAAACCCTGAGGAAGGAGGAGAATATTAGATTCAAATTCCAATGTTCCAAGAAGAAGAAGAAAAACCCAACCCAGGAGACATACAAAGGAACAGAAAAGTATGGTGCATTCAAAGGAAAAAGATTAAATAAACAGAAATTCTCCATGAAAAAGATTTGATGGCAGACATAGTATGCAAAAATTTAAAACTACTGTATTTTTTTAATAGTTTGTTGTCAAGTTGGTTTCCATATAACACCCAATGCTCATCCCAACTAAGTGCCCTCCTCCATGCCCATCTCCCCCCTTCCCCTCAACCCTACCCTCATCAGCCCTCAATTTGTTCTCAGCATTTAAGAGTCCATCATGCCTTGCCTCCCTCCCTCTCCCCAACTATTTTCCCCTTCTTCTCCCTCATGGTCCTCGGTTAAGTTCCTCCTAATCCACCTATATGTGCAAACATATGGTATCTGTCCTTCTCTGCCTGACTTATTTCGTTCAGCATAACACCCTCTAGTTCCATCCATGTTGCTACAAGTGGCCAGATTTCATTCTTTCTCATTGCCATGTAGTATTCCATTGTATAAATATACCACATCTTCTTGACCCACTCGTCAGTTGATGGACACTTAGGCTCTTTCCATGTTTAGACTATTGTTGAGAGTGCTGCTATGAACGTTGGGGTACATATGGCCCTATGCATCAGCACTCCTGTATCCGCTGGGTAAATTCCTAGCAGTGCTACTGCTGGGTCATAGTGGAGTTCTATTGTTAATTTTTTGAGGAACCTCCATACTGTTTTCCAGAGGGGCTGCACCATTTTACATTTCCACCAACAATGGAGGAGGTTGCCTGACAATGGAAATTAATTTGAGAAACAGAGCATAAAGGGCCTGTTGAAAACCATCAAATAGACCAACATATACATTTTGGGAATTCAAGAAGAAGAAAGAAAAAAGGGCAGAGAGAATACTGGAAGAAATAACAGCTAAAGACACCCAAATTTGATGGAAGTCATGAATATAAATATCCAAGAAATTCAGCAAATCCAAGTAAGGTGAACTTAAAGAAACCCACACCTAGCACATGATAATCAAACTTTAAAAAGCCAAAGACCAGGAATAATCTAGAAAGTAACAAGACAGAAACAAATCACTGTATATACAAGGACTCCTCAATAAAATAGCATACTTCTTATGAGAAGCTCTGGAGGCCAGAAGGCAGTGGGGCACTATACAAAAAATAATAAAAGAAAACAAGTGTCAAGAATCCTATATCTGGCAAAACTCTTGTTATAAAATAAGATTTATATTAAGACATTCCTAGATAAACAAAATTCCTGAGGGAATTTGTTACCCTTAGATCTGCTTGATAAGAAAAGGTCAAGGGTTTCCAACAAGATGAAATACAAGGACACTAGACAGTCTAGAGACCATATGGAGAAATAAGATCTCAATGAAGATAAATACATTAGCAATTCTAAAAGCTAGTTTTATTAAAATAGCGGTTTGTACTGTACTTTTTTTGGCTACATATTTTGTGAGACTAATAAATTAAAAAAAAACTATTAGTCTAAAAGCTAGTAAATTTGGTTTGTAATTCCCTATTTTATTTTCTATATAATTTAAGAGAATAATGCATTTAAAAGAATTATTAGTTCATATTTTGGGTGGCTCAGTGTATAAAGATGTAATTTTGTGACAGCAATGACTGAAATAGGTGGGGAGGAAATGTAAAGGAGCTGAGTTTTTTATGTTGTTGGTTTAACTGGTATGAATTTAAATTAGGGTATTATAACTTTATGATATTAAATATAATCCCTATAGTAACCACAGAGAAAATAGCTATAGAATTTAAAAAAGAAATGATAAAGGTATTTAAACATAGATTACAAAAATCAACTAAACACAAAAGACAGTGTTGCAGGAGATGAGGGAAAGAAAAGCTATAAGTCATATAGAAAAGAAACACTAAAATGACAGATGTTAGTCTGTTCTTATCAGACTTACATATTAACTGTAAATGAACTGAATTCTCCAATCAAAAGCTGAGATTAGCAGAATGGATAAAAACACATGATTCATTTATATGCTAGCTACAGGAGACACGCTTTTTTTAAAAAAAATTTTTTAAATATTAAAATTTTCTTAAATGTTTATTTATTTTTGAGAGAGAGAGAGAGAAGGAGGGAGAGAGACAGTACATGAATGGGGGAGGGGCAGAAAGAGAGTAAGACACAGAATCTGAAGTAGGCTCCAGGCTCTGAACTGTCAGCACAGAGCCCGATGCAGGGATTGAACTGAGGAACTGTGAGATCATGACCTGAGCCAAAGTCAGAGGCTTAACCAGCTGAGCCACCCAGGTGCCCCCAGGAGAATCAAAGACTCGAATGTGTTAAAAGTGAAAGGATGCAAAGATATGAATGTGTTAAAAGTGAAAGGATGGAAAAAGATATTCCATGCGAATAGTAACCAAAAAGAAGCACGGGTGGCTACACTGATATCAGATAAAGTAGACTTTAAAGTTAAAAAGTTATCAGACAAAGAACGACATTATATGGTAATAAAAGGCTCAATGCAGCAAGAAGATATAATAATTATTTATACACATAATAACAGACTTGCAAAACATAGAAGCAAAAACTGATAGAATTAATGGTAAAAAATAGACAGTTCCGTGATAATTGTTGGAGACTTCAATTCCCACTGAGAAGAATGGATAGAAAACCAGACATAAGATAAGTAAGGAAATAAGGATTTCACAACATATTAAACCAGCCAGAGCTAACACATATCTACAGAACATTCTATGCAAGAACAACAGCATAGACATTCCTCTCAGGTTTACATGGAACATTTTCCAGGATAGACCATATGTTAGGCCACCAATTAAGTCTCAATAGATTTTAAAAGATAGATATGATAGAAAGTATCTTCTCCAGTCCAAACAGGATGAAGTTGGAAATCAGTAACAGCAAGAAAACTGGGTAAATTTATAATGTGTGGAAATTAAACAACATATTTTTAAACAACCAATGGATCAAAAAAGAAATCACAAGGGAAATTAGAAAATACTTACACATGAATGAAAATGAAAACACAATATACTGAAACTTATGGAATGCAGTTAAAGAGGTGCCAAGGGGGAAATTTATAGCCTTAAATGCTTACATTAAAAATCAAGGGGTACCTGGGTGGAACCGATCTTGCGGTTCGTGGGTTCAAGCCCCACGTCGGGCTCCGTGCTGACAGCTAGCTCAGAGCCTGGAGCCTGTTTCAGATTCTGTGTCTCTCTCTCTCTCTGACCCTCCCCTGCTCACGCTGTCTTTCCCTCTCAGAAATAAATAAAACATTAAAAATTTCAAAAAAAATCAAGAAGAGAGCACCTGGATGGCTAATTCAGTTGAATGTCCAACTTCAGCTCAGGTCATGATCTCACAGTTAGTGGGTTTGAGCCCTGCACCAGGCTCTGCACTATCGATGTGGAGCCTGCTTGGGATTCTCTCTTTCTCTCTCTCTCTCTGCCCCTCGCCTACTTGCACCTCCCCTAATAAATAAACTAAATTAAACTAAAATAAAAACCGAGAAGGACCTCAAATCAACAGCCTACCTTTACATTGTAAGAAACTAGGAAAAGAACAAACTAAACTCAAAGCTAGCAAAAGGAGGGAAGTAATAAATTGTAGAGCAGATGTAAGTGACATGGAGGATATATGCACAATAGAGAAAATAAATGGGAACAAAACTGATTCTTCTATAACATCAACAGAATTAACAATGGTTTAGGTAGATGGACAACAACAACAACAACAAAAACAACAACGAAGTCTCAGATTCCTAAAATAGGAATGTAAGTGGGGACATTACTACAAATTTTAGATAAAAAGGACAATAAGGGAGCACTATGGACACTACACTAAGAAATTGAATAACCAGTGATGAAATGGACAATTCCTAGAAATACAAAGCCTACCAAGATTAAATCATGAAAACATAGAAAATGTTTTTTTTACTGCTAGTAAGGAGTTTGAATCAGTAATAAAATAATCTCCCCCAAAGAAAAACTCTGTATCTGATTGTTTCACTGGTGAATACTACCAAACAATTAAAGGAAACAAAAACAAATCTTTATTAAAATTTTTCCAAAAATTGAAGAGGAAGGATGACACCCTAACCTATTTTAGGAGGCCAGCATTATTCTGATAATAAGCCAGGCAAAGATACTACAAAAAAACAAAAACAAAACAAAACAAAAAACACAACACAAAACAAACAAAAAACAAACAAACCAAAAACCCCACCACAGGCCAATATCCCTTTAATGCACCACTTATATGTCAATGCATAGATAAACCAGACAGAAAATCCGTAAGGAAATACAGGCCTTAAGCAACAGTAAGCAGATGGATTTGACAGATACATATAGAACATTCCATGTGAGAGCAAGTGAAACAATCGAATACACATTTTTCTCAAGTGCACATCAAACATTCTCCAGGATGAGTCCTACGTTAGGCCACAGTATAGGTCCTAACAAATGTAAGAAGATTCAAATCATATCAGCATCTTTTCTGAATACAATGGTATAAAACTAGAAATCAATTACCAGAAGAAAACTGAAATATTCACAAGTATGTAGAGATGAAACAACATGCTACTGAACAACCAATGGGTCAAAGACAAAAATCAAAACAGAAATCATAAAATACATTAATACAAAATGATTATCAAAATACAACATACCAAACCATATGGGATGCAGCAAAAGCAGTCCTAAGAAGAAAGTTCTTAGTGATGAATGCCTACATCAAGAAACAAGAAAAACTCAAATAAACAATGTATCATTACACCTCATGAAACTAGAAAAAGAGCAAACAAAACCAACAGTAGAATGAAAGACATAAAAGAAATCAGAAGAAATAAATGAAAGAGAGTCTAAAAAGACAATGAAAAAGATGAACAAAACTAGGAGCAGGGTCTTTGAAAAGACAAACAAAAATAACAAACTTGTAGCTAGACCCACCAAGGAAAAAAGAGAACTCAAATAAATAAAACCAGAAATGAAACTGATGATACTACAACTGATATCACAGAAATACCATGGGCCATAAGAGACTGCCATGAACAATTTTATACCAAAATACGCAGCCAAGAATAAATGGATAAATTCCCAGAAACATACAACCTACCAAGACTGAATCAGGAAGAAAATCTGAACAGATTAATTGCTGAAAAGGAGATTGGATCAATAATCAAAAACCTTCCAACAAACAGAAGTCCAGGATTAGACAGCTACACTGGCAAATTCTACCAAATATTAAAAAAAGAATCAATACCAGTCCATCTCAAACTCTTCCAAAAAAAATTGAAGCTGAGGGAATACTTTCAAACTCATTTTAGGAGGCCTAGTTTTACCCAGATACCAAAACCAGACAATGGCACTACAAGACAAAAAAATTACAGGCCAATATGCCTGATGAACATAGACATAAAAGTGCTCAATAAAGTATTAGCAAGCCAAATTCAACAATACATTAAAAGATTCATATATCATGATCAAGTAGGCTTTATTCCAGAGATGTAAGGATGGTTCAGCAAATCAATCATTTTGATACATCATATTAGCAAAATGAAAGATAAAGATAATACAGCCTAATATATGCAGAAAAAGCATTTGACAAAATTCAACATCCATTTATGATAAAAACTCTCAACAAAGTGGGTATAGAGGGAATATTTCTCAAAATAATAAAGGCCATATATGACAAGCCCACTGCTAACATTATACTCAATGGTAAGAAGCTAAAAGCTTTTCTCTAAGAGTAGGAAGAAGACAGAGATGCTCACTATCATCACTTTTATTCAACAGAGTATTGGAAATTCTAGCCAGAGCACTCAGACAACTAAAAGAAATAAAAAGCATCTAAATTAGAAAGAAAAAACTAAAACTGACCATCTGCAGGTGACTGGATATTATTAAATACAGAAAATACTAAGGACTCCACCAAAAATTTTTTTAGAACTAATAAATGAATTCAGTAAAGTTGCTGGATACAAAATCTATATACAAAAATCTGTTGCATTTCTCTACACTAATAACAGACTATCAAAAAGAGAAATTAAGAAAACAATGTTTACAATTGCATCCAAAAGAATAAAACACATAGGGACAAATTTAACCAAGGAGGTGAAAGATCTGTACTCTGAAAACTATAGGATGCTAATGAAATAAATTGAAGAAGATACAAATAAATAAAAACACATTCCATGTCTATGGCTTGGAAGAATTAATATTGTTAAAATGTCCATATTATCCAAAGCAAGCTGTGGGTTCTATGCAATTCTTATCAAAATTCCAGTGTCATTTTTCCACAGAAATAGAACAAACAATCCAGAATTTGTATGGAAACATGAAAGACTCCAAATAGCCAGAGCAATTTTGAGAGCAATTTTGAGAAAAACATGAGGCATCATGTTCCCTGATGTCAAGCTATGCCACAGAGCTATAGTAATGAAAACAGTAAGGTACTGGTATCAAAACAGACACAGATCAATGGAACAGAATATAAAGCTCAGAAATAAATCCCTGCTTATATGGTCAGTTAGTTTACGACTAAGGAGCCAAAAATATACAGTGGAGAAAATATGGTCTCTTTAATAAATATTGTTAGAAAAACTGGATGTTTACATGCAAAAGAATAAAACTGGACCACTATCTTACACCCTACACAAAAATTAACTCAAAATGGGAAGACTTGAATGTAATACCTGGAAACCATAACACTTCTAAAAGAGAGCAGAGGCAGTAGTAGGCTCCTTGACATCAGTCTTGGTAATTAATTTTTTGGATCCAATACCAAAAGCACAGGCAACAAAAGCAAAAATCAGTGTGTGACTATATCAAAATCAAAAGCATCTGCACAGCTCAGGCCACTATCACCAAAATGTTAAGGCAGCCTACTGAATGGGAAAAAATACTTGAAAATCGTATGTCCAGTAAGGGGGGGGGGGGACTAATATCTAAAATATATAAAGAACTCATTACAAGAAAAATATTTTTAACTATGTAATGTGATAGATGTTACCTAGACTTCTTATGATCATTTTTCAATATATACAAATATCTAAATCCTTACATTGTACACTTGAAACTATGTTGATATGTCAGTTATACATCAATAAGAAAACCTTAAAAACATTTCTACAAAGCTACCGTAATCAAACCTGTGGTGCTGGCATATGACAAACATATAGATCAATGATTTAGAATACAGAACCTTGAAATGTACCCTTGTGTACGTAAGATCAAATGATTTCTGATAAGGGTGTAAGGACAATTCAATGGGGGAAAGGACAATCTTCTCAACAAATGGTTCTGGGAAAACTGGATGCCCACATGAATAAGAATTAAGTTGGACCATTACCTAACATCATATACAAAAACTAACTTAAAATCAATCGAAGGTGTAAATTTAAGACTTAAAGCAATATAACTCTTATAAGAAAACAAATATTATCAGAAAACAAAAACTTCATGACATTGGATTTGGCAACTATTTTTTGATATGACACAAAAGGCACAGGTAAAAATTCAAAACAGCCAGGTTTGACTTGATGAAAAATTTTAAAATTTGTGTATCAATAGAAACTACCAACAGAGCAAAATGGCATTTTTATAGAATGGGAGAAAATTTTATAAATCATATATGTGATAAAGAATTAAAATTCAGAAATTATAAAGAATTCTAAAACATTTTGGCTGGGTGTTTTTTCCCTCCACAATTCTGTGTGTGTGTGTGTGTGTGTGTGTGTGTGTGTGTGTGTGTGTGTGTCTGTGTGTGTGTGTGTGTGTCTGTGTGTGTGGTAAAATACACATAAAATAAAATGTACCATGTTAACCATTTTTAAGTGTACAGGTCAGTGATGAATACATTCATGATATTGTGCTACCATCACCATCATCCATCTCCACAACCCCTTTCACCCTGTACAACTGAAACTCTGTACCTATGAAAGAATAACTCCCCGTGAGCCCTTCCCCCCGAGTCCTAGCAACTAACGTTCTACTTTTTGTCTCTATTTCTTGTAGTATTTTTAAGCAACTCATCTACATAGAATCATACGGTATTTGTTCTTTATTTTGTTACTGGCTCCTTCCATGGAGCATAGTGTCTTCTTTTTTTTTTTTAATTTTTAATGTTTTATTAATTTCTGAGAGAGAGAGGCAGCGTGAGCAAGGGAGGGTCAGAGGGAGAGGGAGACACAGAATCTGAAGCAGGCTCCAGGCTCTGAGCTGGCTGTCAGCACAGAGCCCCACGTGGGGCTCGAACCCACGAACCGCAAGATCATGACCTGAGCTGAAGTCGGACGCTTTACCGACTGAGCCACCCAGGTGCCTCAGCATAGTGTCTTCAAGTTTCATCCATGTTTTAGTATATGTCAATTTCCTTCCTTTTTACAGCTGAATAATGTTTCACTATATGTATATACAACATTTCGCTTATTCTTTCATTAATCAGTGGACACTTGAGTTGTATCCATTTTTATCTATTACGAATAATACTACTATATACATGAGTGTACAAGTATCTCTGAGATCCTGATTTCAGCTCTTTGGGTATATACCCAGAAGCAGAATTGCTGGATCATGTGGTAACTTTATTTTTAAATTTTTTGAGGAACTATCACATTATTTTCCACAATGGCTGTACCTTTTTAAAAACATTCTGACTATACAGTTACAGTGGCTGTGCATTCATTTACAGTTTATGTTGTGCACCAAAAGTGCCCAAGAGTTCCAAATGCTCCACATTCTTGCTGACATTTATTATTTATTGGGGTTTTTTATCATCCATTCTAATAGGTGTTAAGTGGTATCTCATTGTATTTTTGATTTGTATTTCCCCAATAATTTAGCTATGTTGAACATCTTTTCATGTGCTTACTGGTCGTTTGTGCATTTTCTTTGGAGAAATGTCTATTCACGTTCTTTGACCATATTGGAATCAAGATATTTGTGTTTTGTTTTGAGTTTTAGAATTCTTTATAATGACTGTCTGATCATTATTTTTTTTTAAATGTTTTATTTATTTCTAGGAGAGAGAGAGACAGCATGAGCAGGGGAGGGTCAGAGAGAGAGGGAGTCACAGACTGAAACAGGCTCCAGGCTCTGAGCTGGCAGCCAGCACAGAGCCTGACGAGGGGCCCGAACCCACGAACCGCGAGATCATGACCTAAGCGAAAGTTGGACGCTTAACCAACTAAGCCACCCAGGCGCCCCTGATCATTATTTCTTAAGTGCAGAGTTAAGTGCACTTATTTCTTAAGTGCATTACTTAACCCTTAGTAACCAGGATCTATTTGCTCCGTATTTACATATAATTTCAACAAGTTTTGTTTCTGTTTTCTTGAGTACAGATTAATTGAGTAGAAGACCATGAAGACCTCTTTATAGCTTTTGACTGGGATTTCCAGGTTTTCAGTTAATGCCTATTGGCTGTTTGATTCCTTACCATTATACCAAGCTTGGCTTTTGTTGTTTCTGTTTTGTTTGTTTCACTGCATACCCAATGAAAATGCAAGTGGAGAGAATATTGCTAAACAGGTACAATGACATCAGAAGAAGAGATCATTGACAACCCGATAAGAAGAAATAAAATAAAATAAACATAAAAGTATATAGTTTTTAGACATCAAAAAAGAACCAATAGCATGATATCTAGTTTGGGGTTATCAGCCCTACCTGTTTATTCCCTTGAGGACAGCACTGTATTCAGGTCAACACATTAAGTGACATTTTTTAATGAATGTATTAATGAATTCTCAAGAAAGGATTTAATTATATTCTCTTTATTGTACTTAAGAAGGTAGAGGAGTGTGCAATGCATTTTACCTACTTTTTGATTCAGGTTGGTGTAATTTGGCTCTTGAAAGGGTTAGTTTTTGTTATAATGATAACAACAGCCACTACTCTTGAGTGCCTCTTCCATGCCAGGCAATGTGCAGGTGTTAAAGATAAATTGTCATTAATCCTGCTGGACAGTGAGCCTGCAACATGGCCAGGCATGCATCTGAGAGGTTTCAGAAAGAGGTTCCTTCTGCTGTGGCTTTGGCAGGAGGTTTTATTTTGAGAATTAAACATACATTGCCTGCCTCTTAAGAAGGCAGAGTATGTACTGATTTCTTTTAATTTAACATATTGAGCTGATGTAGTTAGGTAAGCTTGAATAACAACAACAATAAAACAATAGCAACAATAGCCACCACTTTTAAGTACCTGCTCTGTGCCAAGCAATGTGTTTGGTCTTTAACATAAAATATCTTTATTCCTGCTGTGTAGTGATTACATATCCCATTTTATATGATAAGAAACACTGGCTCCAGAGGAGTGTCATCTGCTCAAGGACAATAGGGAGTGATAGAGCTAGACTCAACCCCAGTTGCAATAAGATCCCAAAGCCATGCTCTTACTAACCCCAGACAACTCTGGTTAGAAAGGAAATTAACTTAACTGCACCTTAGGGTTCCTGAACAGTGCCTTAAAGGAGTCACCTCTGCAAGGAGCTTTCTGGTACAGTAAAAAGGTTCCTATTTCTATCCCTCTTCTCCAGGGATACTGTTTTTGGCCAAAGAGACAAGAGCCATTCTGTATCCTGTGAGTCTGAGCCAAGAGAGAATTTTAATGGTCGAAGAAGAACCCAGCCAGAATAATTCCTTGACGTCACCAGCTGAGTCCATCCACCTCTCAGAGTGACCTGGTCCTCCTCCACCACACTCAGTTCTTTCCCTTGCAGCTGAGAATACCCTAAACATGGTCCTTGGAAGGACTCTCTCCTGCTGCCCAGAGCAAAGGTGCTTGTGGGGTTAGGAGAGCAGCCCCTGGCACAAGTCAACTCCACTCTGCAGGTAAGGCAGCTGAGTTTCTTATTTTCCTACTATGAGAGTCCAGGAAAGTCCCATGAACACAACATCCCACTCCTTCCTTCTACCATAAATGGCTCTCTCATTCCTCGTGTATCCTAAAATCCACTGATATCATCCCTTTGGTTCAAGGGTCTTCTGGCTGCTGGAAGGTTAGAGCTGATTATAGCTGGGTATTTCCCTTCCCTCTGGGCAATTAGGCCATGATAATATTTCAGCCTATTAGTCTCTGGTTAACTGGTTTCTCCTTGGGGAAGGCTTTCGTAAGAAGCAGCTCTGGAATATTAAAAAAAAAAAAAAAAATAGTGCCTTTCCCTCCCTCTCTAGGAACACTAGGGGATTTTTCAGTTATTTATTCTGAGAACTGGGTATAGCTCCAGGAAACAAATCCCACCAGTGGATTTTTCTCTCATATGTACTGTGAGAACCTGGTCAAGTTGGTAAAATGCACCCTTGTGGGAGTCTCCTATGAATGAGTGTCTGTCCCTGGAGTTTTTAACTCTCAGGGTCGTCCACACTGAGGCTCTAACAGCTTGCCAGTGACCTACCCCAGCACTGGCTCCAAGCACTGAGCTTTGCCCTTCTTCAGTGTTTGCTCTGGTAAGACATTCTTCCTGTATTCATCTCCCTCTCCAATCTTGGGGGCAATGGTTTGCCCTGTGTTCACCTCTCTTAAGGATCCTAGAAGAGTTGTACTTTTCCCCACAGTCTCTGCAGCTTTTCACTTATTGTTAGGACACGTGGCAACTTCAAATGTCCCTCCATGGGGGAACCCAGTGCAATCCATTTTCAGGTGAGATTCTCCACGTAATTTGTCTGCTCTGAGCCTCCCCCAGGTTAGAGAGAATGAATTTGTGATGTTGTTGCTACCACCCTGCAGTTGCGGTGGTTGTTTTGGTGTCTCTGCTGAGTCTGTATCACACACAACTGTGTACAATTAAAGGAGCAACCCATTAGCTGTAATCCTTTTAAGTGCATAAAAACTCACATAAGAATTTTCATCCAGGTACAAGACTCTGGCACCCCTGATAAATCATCTTTTAAAAAAACCTTAAACAAGTGCAGGAATCTGATTTAAAAGAATGAAAATAAATGTTACAGGTAGAATTTATCAGCTTGCTGTAAAATTGTTTTTCCAAACTAGATTGTTTCTAATGTACCCTGATTTCCAGGTATAAAGTTATGAAATAAGATCACAATATCAAAGGTCAAATAGCTATTTTATTTTGCTTTAAAACAACTGTATTATTTTTAAAACTCTTGTATAATGAACATACAGTTTACATATTAGTTTCAGGGATATATATATATAGTGATTCAACAATTCTATTCATTACTCATCACAATAAGAACCTATTCATCCGTCTCCCCACCCACCTCCCCTCTGTCAAGCACCATTTAGTTCTTTATAGTTTAGAGGCTATGTTTTGGTTTGTCCCTTTTTTCTTTGTTTGCTTTGATTTTTAAATTACACATAGGAGCGAAAGTGTATGGCACTTATCTTTCTCTGAATGACTTTTTTCACTTAGCATTATACCATCTAGACCCACTCATGTTGTTGTAAATGGCAAGATTTCATTCTTTTTTTATGGCTGAGTCATATTCCATTGTATCTATATACCACATCTTGTGTATCCATTCACCTATCAATGGACACTTGGGTTACCTGTATATTTGGCTATTGTAAAGAATGCTGCAATAAACACAGGGGTGCATTTATCTTTTCAAATTAATGTCTTCGTGTTCTTTGGGTAAATACTGGGTAGTGGAATTACTGGATCATATGGTAATTCTATTTTTAATGTTTTGAGGAACCTCCATACTGTTTTCCACAGTGACATTTCGCATTCCCACAAAGAGTGTAGGGGGGTTCCTTTGTCTTGACAATCTCACTAACATGTGTTGTTTCTTGGGTTTGTGATTTTAGCCATTCTGACAGGTATGAGGTAGTATCTCAGTGTGATTTTGATTTGTATTTCTCTGGTGATTACTGATGTTGGACATCTTTTCACATGTCTATATGCCATGTGTATGTCTTTGGAGAACTCTTTTTTCATGTCTGCTCATTTTTTAATTGGATTCTTTGCTCTCTGGTGTTGAGTTGTATAAGTTCTTTCTATATTTTGGATACTAATACTTTATTGGATGTATTATTTGCAAATATCTTCTCCCATGTAGTAGGTTGTCTTTTAGTTTTGTGGATAGTTTCCTTCACTGTGCATATTTTTCCTCTGGTGTAGTCCTAATAGTTTATTTTTGTTTTTGTTCCCCTTGCCTGGAGACTCAAATCTAGAAAAATATATATATGGCTGATGTCAGAGGAAGTACCACCTGTCTTCCCTCGAAGGATTTTTATGCTTTCAGGTCTCACATTCAGGCCTTTATTTCATTTTGAATTTATTTTTGTGTATAGTGTAAGAAAGTGCTCCAGATACATTCTTTTGTGTGGAGCTGTCCAGTTTTCCCAACACTTTTTGTTGAAGAGACTGTTCTTTCCCATTGCATATACTTGTCTACTTTGTCATAGATTAATTAACCATATAATCGTGGTCTTATTTCTGGGCTCTCTACTCTGTTCAATTGATCTATCTGCAGAGAGACCAACCTTTAAAATAAAGCTTGAAATTGCTGGAAGCCACCCTAGCACTTTCTGGGTACAGACCCTGATTCCTGTCACACACCACCAGCCCATGGTTTGTAGCCACGATTTCAGAGTGAGGAATGAATGTTGGCTTTGAAGGCTCATGGGACATGTGGCAGCCAGAGGGAATGTTGTGAACCTGCCAACTGAGGTGGCCAAAAAATTGGCCACTACAGTAGTCATTTCTTATCCATTCATCACCACTGCACTGAACGAAGGTATGGTTGCTTCTTGCATCAGCAGAATCCAGTCCAGGGACATACATATTTAAAAATTATTTCAAAGGGTTCTTACATTAGAAACCTCGAGACTTGGAGTGGAAATCATATCTCCCAAAGTATGTGGCACCTGAGAGGTCATCTATGACAGCCTCAAGGCACAGTGCCCAACCCTCATGTCACACATTTTCTGCTATGCCACCTTCACCGGTTTGGTTCTGCACCTCCAGGTAGAAAGCCTAAGGCCAAAGCTTAGATCCTCAACTGCTGAGCCAAGGTCCTAGACGGGGTCAGCAGGGGTGGTCTGTGTGTACCCTCTGGCAGGCACTCACGGAGCCTGAGATCCACCATCCTGAGCCCTGTCCCTTGCTCTGCTCACCATTCTTTACTGTGTGCCATAGCACATTTGCATCCTATTAACCATTCCCGGGTTCTCCCGCAGCCTTACCAGTATTCCCTGCACAGAGTTCTCCAGCCCCAAGCTTCTATTCCCTCAAGGCAGAGCAAACTAAGAGTTAAAAAGGAGGAACTCCATATAAAGACATCTTAGAAGCAAGGTGTCCCTGAGCACAGAGGCCACCAACCTGGAAGAGGATGATATGTGGCTCAAGGTAGATGTGTCCTAATACATTGAGGCTTTTGGGGATTGAGGAGAGCGGTACACTGTGGCTCGGGTCACTCACGGCATACTCTCGGCATACTCGGGTTGGTTTCTGCCTGGCTGGGGTCTCTGCCTGCTAGCACAGCCCCGTGATTCAAGCCCACCAATCACGTTCACAGCCCGCTCTGTGGGCGGGGTATCTGCAGCCCCTGGCTTCTGAGGCACCTGCAGTGGTGCTTGGAGAGAGTGTAGAGCCTGAGGATCATGCACTGTGCTCTCAGAGGGGAGATTCTGGCAACAGGGAGCAGCCTCTTTCTTGGCACTCTACCAGCTGAGGGCAGCAAGTCAGAACCTCCCACCTTCTCGGCAAGCTTGGAGTAGAAAGATCAGGTGGAGGGGTCCTAAAGCCCTCCAGGTGGGTTGGGTCCTGGAGAGGGTCGAGGTGCTGCATAATTGTGTTCTGGGAGTGCGCTTAAAATTGAGAGTTAGTGCCGGTATGGTGAGAGCTGATCGTTGTCATGCTGTGTGTGCATGTGATCCCAAGAGAAGCCCAGAGAAGTTTCAAGGATTGCCTGTCTCCGTTTAAGCGATCCGTGCAGAGAGAGGTTTGAACTTGTTACTTGGTTTTGCTTGATAATCAGGCATGAGCTCAGCAGAAAATGGTTTAGGATTTATTTTTTCTCTCTAAATTATTTTGTTCAAGGAGAATGAGAGGATATTCAGCGGGACTGAGTTATCCCTGACTCGCTGAGATTCCCAGCGCAGCTAACACAGCAGGACAGGACAAAAGTTAGTGGGGACTCCAGCCCCACCTAGACAAAGTTGGTCACACACAGGACCCAGGAATACCAACGGACTGTCCTTCATTCGGTCCTCCGCGAGGGCATCCGTCCGATCGCTAGGGGCACAGCCTGCAGACTACTAGACTGGTGAGTACTAGGGGTGCCACGGTCCTTCTTGAGCGGGGTGAGGGGGTCTTACTCTGCTAGAGGTGCCCCTATGCTGAGGCATCACTACGCTCACAGACACGGTCTTGTCAGGGATCTGAGTGACGCCTCTGTGAGGCACCTGTAGTCCTAGCTGTACCGGTAGAGACCTTCCACCATGGCGGTGATGGCGGTAGGGGTCCCCTGACCGCCGCGTGTAGCGGACTGGAACTGCCTCAGAAGATGATCAGGAAGTTGTTGGCTGTTGATCTTCTGAACTGCCTTGAGAGTGCACTTCTGTGGTTTGTTCACTTTGCCTGCCAGGCAGCAATGTTCAGGGCTTTGTTGCGAGATGATCTTGTGGGACCTGGTGCTGGGCTCTGTGTCCAGCCATGAACCAGGGGACTTAGACACTGACAGCCGGGAGGAGACATTGCTACCATCACCCCAGTTGAGGTTGTGGCTATGAGGCAAAACCCTGGGGGACACGAGTTCCGATGCGGATGGTGCCCAACACATGGGATTCTATTGCCAAGTTAAGACATAAGATTACAAAATCAAGAGCAAAATAGTCACATTGCTAGTTTAAAATCAGTATTTTCCTTGGTGATTTATTTTTAAGTTTATTTTTTTATTGAGAGAGAGAGAGAGAGAGAGAGAGAATGTGCAGGGGAGGGGCAGAGAGAGATGGAATGTAAGAGACTCCCTAGCAATCTTGGCACTGTCAGCCCAGAGTCCAATGGGGGGCTCCAACCCAGGAACCGTGAGATCGTGACCTGAGCCGAAACCAGGAGTCAAGAGTCTGCACGAAACCAACTAAGCCACCCAGGTGCCCCTTCCTTGGCGATTTACATGTTAGCCTTAAGTTGGGTGATAGCTGGACATAATCTAAACAATCTGCACACACAAACGTCTAAATTTTCTTGAATATTTGGTAAATCAGGGATAGACTCAGAGGAGAATAGTTTTCTAGTTTACACGAGAAGAAAGAACTCACCGCCATGCCAGTCTGCCATGAGGAGAGCGACTTTATTTATTTATTTTCGGAAAGAGAGAGATGAACGGGGTAGCGGCAGAAAGTGAGAGAGACACACACACATACAGTACCACAAACCACAGGCAGGCACCAGGATCCAAGCTGTCAGGACAGAGCCCCACCCCAGCTCCAACTCACCAACCTGGAGAACATGACCTGAGCTGAAATGGGACGCTTAACTGACTGAGCCACCCAGGTGCCCCAGAGAACGAATGTTAAGACCCCAATTCCTGAGTCCCGAACTTACTCCCTCAAGGTGAAGGCAGCACCAGGAGTTAAGCGAGAGGAAACTTGATTAGAGGCATCTTGGAAGCTAGGAGTCCCCAACACAGAGGCACAAAAGTGGATGCGAAAGAGACGTGGAAGAAGGCAGGTGTGTTCTCTGAAACGCAAAGGCTTCTGGGGACTGAGGAGAGGGATGCACCGTTGCCCGGGTACGTTGCTCGGATTATATACAACGTACCCGGGCAGGATTTCTGCTCTGCCTGGGAGAACCACCTAACTGGGGTCTCTGCCCACCAGCCACAGCCCGTGATGGGGTCCCCACCCACTGTGGCTGGAATACCAGACTTGCCGCCACGGGCACGCTTGCCGCGCTGGGACGCGCTGGGAAAGTGTGTAGAGGCTGAGGCTCAGATGCTGCTCGCTCAGACCCGGAGATCCTGGGAACTGTGAGAAGCTTTGCACTCTCCGTGCTGAGGGCAGCAATCAGGACCTTGGACCTCGGGGCAGGAGAGGAGCGGAAAGATCCGTGGAGAGGTCCTAAAACCCTCCAGTTGCGATGGGTCTTGTAGAGGGTCGAGGTGCTGCATAATTGCATGTTAGGGAGCACGCTTAAAATTGAGAGTGAGCGCTGTGGCACTGATTTGGTTGAGCATCCGACTATGGCTCAGATCACGATCTCCCGATTTGTGAGTTCGAGCCACGTATCGGACTCAATGCTGTCACCTGTTAGCACATAGTCTGCCTCAGATCCTCTGTCCCCATCTCTCTGTCCCTTCCCTGCTTGCGCTCTTCCAAAAATATAATTTTTGAAAGATGAGAGTGAGTGCGGCTATGATAAGAGCAGACCAGTATCATGTGTACACTCAATCCTAGATAGAGACTCGGAGGCAGGCTTGTGCTGAGATTCAGTGTGAACCACATGAATGGTTCATGTACCAGACTCTCTGTGCCTGTCTGTACTCTGGGGACTGGGTACGGGGCACATGATATGGAGACAGAAATGAGTTTGTGTGTGTGAAAGCTTTGAATGTGAGCATTAGTGTTTGCAGGGACTCTTCAGTACCTTTAAGCATGTTCTGCTCTCTAGAGGAGGGCTGAAGTGCGGGGATGAGAGTGCACGGCTGGGACTGCAGTCATTGGACAACTTGGCAAACAGTAGCTGGAAGCAAGGGGCAGCTGGGCAAATGGCTCCAGCAGGCTGATGACCCAGAGGTGATGGATGGCACCATAGGAAGAGGGAAGGGCTAGAGGTTTGTTTGGAGACTTGGGAAGCATTGACGCCCTGCACCCTCAGGCAGAGGTGGGCGCGGCTCTCTGCTCCTCCTCACCCAGGTAACGGACCACTCAGCCCGAGTCTAGGAAGCCACACACGGTGGAAATTAGAAAAACAGATCGCGATTTCACAGAATCCTCCGTTTTGGCCTGAGCATTCTTCTAAATCTCTACCTTGTTAGGGGACAGGTACATGGTTACTAAGGACACCACATTGTCAAAATGGGAATAAGGTCCCCATTTTAAAGATGAGTACATTGAGGTGTTGCGAAGTTATTTTCCCTGATTCTCCTGCCTGGAATTGGCAGAGCTGGAACTGAGTTCTGACAAAGTTCTTGCTGTCATTTCTATCTCTTACTTCCCGGGAGCTCTGGGTTACAGCCCAGAATCCATACTGTTGCATGCTAACCCTCCAAGCCTCACTTGGACGGGGCGGTGGCGGGAGTGTGGGGGTAGGTGGTTAGGGTCAGACTTGAGAAGCCAGGATTCCCTGCATCCCGGATCTTGCCCATAGACTGCCCATAGACCACGTAGTTAAAGATAGAGTGGGCACACGTTCAAAGCCTAGCGGAACTGCACAGGTAAAATTTACCATGACATCAAACTGCCCTCAACTTCCTGCTCACTTTATAAGGATCTTCCTTCTTGGTCCCATCCCTCTCCCTCCCTCCACTTGCATCAATGACCTCAATGCAAATACAAATGGGATGGTCCCGCCGAATGTTCTAGGTTCTAGACGCAAATGGGTGACACAATCCATCTGGGGTACGTGATCTTTTCCCTCATTGGTTGCTCAGAGCTCCTGGACCACCCCAGACCCAGAGCAGCGGGAATAAGAGCAGCTGCTGGTGCTGGGAGGCATCAGAGCCACTGCTCTGCTCAAGTGTCCCCGACACTTCCACAGTGCCATCGCCTGACGCCAGCGCTGCCGCAGCTGCCACCACCGGTCCTCCGATCTACCTGCTTCCTGCTGCCAGGTGAGCCCCGATATTCCTGCCTTAGCTGTATGATTCTCTCTCTTTCTTTTCTTCTCTCCCTCTTCTGCATCGGTTGTTCTTGTATCTGCTCTTCCTCCCCATCTCAGACTCACTGGGCACTCTGTCTGGGTCTCTTCATCACAAAATCTCTTACTCGCTATTCATGCCACAGGTAACGCTGAACTGTCTCAGTTCAGAAACTTCCTACTTTATTCTTTCCACCAGTTTCGCTGTCTCTTGCTGCAGTTGCACTCAAGACGCTGGGACTCTGCAGGCACCGCATACACAGTAGGATGCAAGGGTGCTCACGGGTCATGTTTTGTGCCTCATGGTCCCTGGGAAATTGGTTCGGAACCTGGACCAGTGCCAGTGGGTGGCAAGTAGGTGCAATGACTAGGGGCTGGTAGTCTGGAAAGGCAAGCTCCAGTAATGAGTCCTGGGAGCTTTTTTCCTGGTTTAAGTCCTGGCTCCAGTTGAAGACTCTGCTAAACTTGGTTCTTGCAGGGCATTCTCAGCTGGAGTGTGGAGCAGGTGGGCAATAGAAGCTGTTTCTTCAGTTTCTCTAAGATTCCAAAGGCAGAGATCTCCCTTTTTAGCCATACCTCCCGACCCTCCAGATAGCCAGGTATGATCAAAAGCCCTAACACGGAGTGCCATCCTGGGTAGGATAGAGGAGCAGCCTTAGTGACAGGGCGTTCCGAGATTGTCTTCAATGCAGACGTGGCCGGCAGGTAATGTAGAGTGTGTAAGGTGGTGGGGACGGGGCTATGCACTGAGTCCTCTTCCCTCAGTGTCCTGCTAGGATAGCCTGCTACAGTCTCACTGGATCTTTCCACAGTCCACTTCCCCAGTGAGGAAACAATGGGGAAAGGAATGGCACTGCCAGCCTGAAACCACCATGCCTGGGAGTTATAGGTAGAAAGAAACAGGCTAGAGCCCAGGTTCTTGGGCTCATGGAACATCAAACTGGTGCAGAAAATGACATTATTTTTCCCTTGCAGAGAAGCGCCATGGGCTTCTGGAAGTTCTCTCCTTTCCTGCTTCTTAGCATCTTGGCCCTGTACCAGGTGGGCATGCTCCAGGCAGCACCATTCAGGTAAGCCAGCCCTGCCCGGAGGTCTCTCCTCTCCCACTGCTCCTGGGATCAGACAATTCCATTCTCAGAATTGTGGTGTGCTGAAAGGTCACTAACTGGTGAGGGGGCTGAGGCGGGTATATGTTTTCTGATAGAAGATGTGTAGCACATAATTAAAAAATAGCACTGATACACAATATTCTTTGTTTTTCAGATAACTCATTGAGTCTCACAGAATGCTTTTGTTGTTTTTACTAGGAAGCCCGGCTGCTTATCTTGGAGAGAAGCAGGCAGGGACTCAGAGCTCTTATTGGTTTTCTTTGCCTCCTCAGGTCTGCTTTGGAGAGTCCTCAGGACGCCCCTACATTCAATGAGGAGCAATTGCGCCTCCTGCTGGCTGCACTGGTGAAGGACTATGTGCTGATGAAGGCCAGTGAGATGCAGGAGGAGCAGGAGACTGAGGGCTCCAGGTGAGGATCCCCACTCCACTCAGCTCAGGGAATCCCCTCTCTCCTGTCATGCCCAGGAAGGTATATTCTAAGACCTAAGAGAGAACACAGCTGTACAGGAGGCCAGCACACTGCCATGGCTCACTTCAGCATGGGGCCCAGCTATTCTCAGACTCCATTGAAAATAGATGTCACAAAGAGAGACTATGGTTACACCACATGGAGAAAGGTCCATTTCTGAAGGCCACTGGAGATGGTATGAAATCCCCCATCTGGAAACTGGTCTGGCAGTACTGAGGAGACTTCCCAGCATTGGAGGAGTTAGGTTGGGGTCAGTGTGGGGCCATAATTCTCTGTTTCATAAACCTTTTTTTGATTTTTAGTTTATTTATACAGGAAAGAGAGGCTGTTACAGCTCTGTATTCCATGGCCACTCACGCAGAGCCACCCCGGGTTTTCTAACACCCCTGGGAATGTCTGTGGGAGTGATCATGGCATTTCCCCCAAGAGTCTATTTCTGCAGTGATAATTGTTATTAGGGGAAAGATGTAAGGTTAACTGGTGCTTCTCAGAGCAGTAATTTTACGATGATGGTTCTATGTGGCAGGTATTTTTTCCAGCCTCTTACTAACAGGTCTTCTCTTCTTTCTCCATCTTGCTAATCAGGGTCACTGTCCAGAAGAGAACCTGCAACTCTGCCACCTGTGTGGCCCACTGGCTGGGAGGCCTGCTGAGCAAAGCTGGAAGCGTGGCAAACACCAACTTGCTGCCCACCTCTATGGGCTTCAAGGTCTATAACAGGCGCCGCAGGGACCTTGGACGTAAGCAGTAAACAACTCCAGGAAGAAGGTGACTACCCTTGTAGTGTCAGATGGGAGGTGGAAAACTGGGTATTGCAGGGATGCAGTCCACACTTTAACCCTCCCTGAGCCCACATAGAAAAAAACCCAACAACAACACAAGGCAACGTGCCCACTCTGGTATCTGGAAAAATAAAATGGAGTCCCAGTAGCTGAAACTCCTAAAATTTAGGTTCATTTTCTCCATTTTCCCAATATCACCCTGTGACACTGAGATTATCTGCTAAAAAATATAGATCTGTTTATTTAAATGCTGTCCCATGACGTTATAATTATGATTATTCTCTCTTTTGAGTTTTAAAGCTAAGGACATCCTTTTGGTATCAACACTATAATGTCACGTACATCTGAATTCAGAACATGTAAATGAGATAAGAGATTTCAATATTTTCACAATTAATAAAGTTACTGAATTCTGACTGTTATTTTTTTTTCCCCAGGTCACCATGAAGCGAACTCTACTTTTAATTTGTAATGAATGCAACTCATAGAATACGGAGCATGGAAGACACTAATAAATGCATGCTTAATATTAAAAACATTCCCTTTAGTTTGAAATAAACTAAAGCTAAATATGAAATAAAATCACTGCAATTACCTACTGTGTATCTCTTTGTATTGATTGTTCAATAAACATAGTAGCACGTTTCACTGGCTTATCAGGTAGCAAAAGTGGGCCCTGTCAGCCAACCTATTGGTGTTGGCAATCCTCATAAACCTCAGGGGGACGCAGCATCGCTGCCGGGTGGGTGTCTGGGGACACATAATAATGCTGTGCCCACACAGAACCCTTTGTTTGAAAAAATACAGTTACTGGTGAACTTCATTAAGATTAAAAAAAAAAAAAAAGGTTTTAGAGACACTTAACAGGAGTCCCTCCTGCTGTTTATGGTGTTTTCCCCAGTAAAGCCTAAAGACCTATGAACACTTTGTTGACCAGGCTGAACACGAAGCAAAGGCAACATGCTTGGGATGGGATAGGTCTTCAGTATCCTGTACCTTTAGATTTTAAGGAAACACCTATAATGGAAGAAGAACTCTAGACATCTCAAAAACACTTCACCTTTATTTTCAGAGTTCCCTGGTCCCCAGCACCAGAGTTTATCTGTGCACTTCCCCTTGACTCAGGTTTGCTGTTGCCCATCCCTGCCTTCCCTCCCCATAAGCACCCTTCATACACCCCACAGTCTGCAAAGCCCTTTAAAAACAATGGCTCAGAGTCTGAAATGCAATCACACAGACTGGCAGGCCTGGAAAAACCATCAGGTGCCATCCAACTTTTCTTATTCTCTGGGGTGTCAAGAAGAAAAGTACGATGCTCAAAAACCTGCAATATGTTTTTTTTAAGTTTATTTATTTATTTTGAGAGAAAGGAAGCATGAGTGGGGGAGGGCAGAGAAAGAAGGAGAGAGAAAGAATCCCAAGCAGGCTCTGCACTGTCAGCACAGAACCCAACATGGGGCTCGAACCCACAAACGAGGAGGCGATGACCTGAGCCAAAGTTGGATGCTTAAATGACTGAGCCACCCAGGCGCTCCTAAAAACCTACAATATGTTTAATAGGGACATTCACAAGTACTAATTTACAAGTACTAATTGAATGACTGTTGTTTGCTGGACACTATTTAAGGCACCAGGGATAGAGCAATGAACAGAAGTGACAAAACGCCTTACATTCGTGGAGCTTATATATTAACTGGGGGAGATTAGGGTGATATATGCTGTGGCATCAGAGATGCTCATTATTGGAAGGAATCTGGGATATCAGAGTTTAATGCCTTATTTGATGTGGGAATTTCCCAGTGTCAAATCACTGGCATCTGCCAGGACTGTCAGTGACATGCTGCTGACTCCCAGGGTGACTGCACACCCAGTTTCATCGGTGCATGGTCCATTAGGTGAGGTTGTTTAGTTGGCCAAGTTACCCCCTTCTATCTGATGACTCTAATTACTTCTCAGGAGCACACAGAATATGACCCTTGCTCCCATTCAGTCTATACTCCACACTGTCGCCCAACCAGCACTGTAAAGGTAAATCACCCAAATGTCTTCATTATGCACAAAGTACTCCACTGACTCCTCATTTCATGGAATAAGCACCTGGCACATTGTAGGGGCTTCCAAGGTCCACACTGATCTTCCCTCCCTCCTCTCACCACCAGTCTCATGACCTATCTGGCCTCATCTTGTACTTACCTCCCACACACTGGCCTTATTATTCCTCAATCCATACTCCCTGGCACCCACCCCCTCAAGTGTTTGCACTTGCCTCACCTGTTGCATGATGTTTTAACTCCATGGCCCCATTTCCTCCAGATCTATATTCAAATGTCACCTACCCTAGCCATCCTTTCTGAAGGTGTACTTCACCTTGCCAACACACCCTAACCCTCTTCTCTGCCTTATTTTTTTTTCCTCTTTACCACTTACTATCTTCTGTTAGAGGATATATTTTTTAATATTTTTTATTTAGTTAGTTTAATGTTTGTACCCCATTCCATAAACCATGTCAGTATCACATGGACAAGGGAATGGTTATTTTGTTAATTGCTGAATTCCCAATACACAGAACAGTATGCCTGGCACAAGATAGGACTCAAATATTTATTTACTGAATGAATGAGAGAAGTAATGAAGTTATGTCTTCTCTTTTATGTTCGTGGTCAACTCCCAGGTCCCCTCTGGGCCTGATTTTCTTCAGGCCAAACTGTCCAAGGGCCTTCATCTTCACTGAATTTGGTCACCTGGACAGTGACCCCTTCAAGTTTGATCTTCAGCGATTTGGTCACTGAGACAGTGACCCCTTCAAATGTGATCTTCAGCGATTTGGTCACCGAGACAGTGACCCTTCAAATGTTTGGAGGCTTCTGCAGTGGCCACCAGTTATCTGTGACTCTGCCTCCTGCCTCAAGGCCTCCACAAGGCTTGTGTCTTTAGTTTGAGGACCCTTCTTGCTCTATGTTTCTCCTTCTCCAGATTAATCTGACCAGCTTTGCTTCCTCTCCATGCTGTAAACAGAGCAGACAGGCAGGGTGCTCTCTAGGAGTAATGCCTATGACAAGGAAGTCAAATCAGGAGGGGAAAGAGCTGAGAAACCATTGCAGTCTGGGGTCCAAGGCAACTTCACCAGTAATAATGTCAACACTGCATTGAATTCCCCCCAGAAGTCTGTATACTTCTCAAGTGACTCAGAGCTCACAGAGTGAAAGAGTGTGACTAATGTGAACTCTCAAAACAAAAGCTGGGTGCGCTGACTCAGAACTTTATGAAGCGATATAAGGAATGGCTGAGAAATCAAAGCACAACATGGACAGACAGAAGATTTTTGACGTATGGATGGTGTGGCTGCAGCATCAGTCTTTACTACACAAAACCCACAATGGCCATCATAGCAAAAGAATGTCTTCTAATGTCAGTAAGACCCATGGAAACACTCAGAGCTTGAGAACATATGCTGTGCCTGCTGAAATATTGCTCCCGTGGTAGAAGTATATATATGCTTAGTCTTGCCATGGCCACAATGTAGGTGAAATGGACATCCCTGCCCCTTGACTTTGGGTTTAGCCAAGTAACTTGATTTGGCTGATGTGACATTGGTAAATGTGGTACAAGCAGAGGTTTGAAATGTGTTTATGTGGTTGGGTTTTGTGCTCTTGTGATATTGCCATCACCCTGAAAAGTACATGGTTAGGTGTCTTTTGCCCGTTTAGCCTGGACTCCAAAATGAAGCCTGAGGACCGAAATCTGACCTGCAGTCTAGATCCACACTCAGCCAACACCAGCTGAGATCATCTTCATCCCTACTACATGCCCATGACTAAGAAAAATAAATATTTGCTTCTGTAAACCACTAAGATTTTGAAGTTGTTTTTATGTATTAATGTGGTAAAAGCTAAGTGGGATATAAGATTTGGGAGTGTTATAGAGTGAACATCCCCCTCCCCCCATCCATATGTTGAAGCCCTAACCCCCAATGTGACTATATTTGAAGATAGAGTCTTTAGAGGCAGTTAAGATTAAGTGAGGTCATAAGGGTAGGGTCCTGAACTGACAGGACTGGAGGGCTTATAAAACCAGAGAGAGATAGGGGCGCCTGGGTGGCTCAGTCGGCTGAGTGTCCAACTTCGGCCCCGGTCCTGATCTCACAGTTTGTGGGTTTGAGCCCCGCATCAGGCTCTGTGCTGACAACTCAGAGCCTGCTTCAGATTCTGTCTCCCTCCGTCTCTTCCCCTCACCCACTCATGCTCTCTTTCTCAAAAATAAACATAAAAAAAACAATAACAGCGATATCAGAGCTCTCTCTCTTTCCCTCTCTATGTACACACAGAGAAAAGGCTAGTAAGAGACACAGTGAGTGGATGGCCATTTTTAAGAGAAAAGTGAGACTTCACTACACACCAATGCTGATGGGACTTTGATTGGGCACTTCCAGCATCCAGATCTGAGGGAAAATACATTTCCGCTGTTAAGCCATTTAGTCTGTGTTATTCCGTAATGACTGCCAGAGCAGACTCATACAGAGGTCATCAGTTGATGGAATTGTTTTTGGTACTACAGCTTGCTTTTCCTCTTATTGAGATTTTATGTCAATTTGCTTAATGTCCAACTTAGCAATTTTATCCATCTTTTTATGAGTTAATTTGCATTTCATCTCCTTGAAATCATTTTAAGAATGTTCATTTTGGGGCACCCGAGTGGCTCAGTCGGTTGGGCAATTGGCTCTTGGTTTCGGCTCAGGTCATGATCTCATGATTCATTGGTTTGAGCCCCACATCAGGCTCTGCACTCACAGTGTGGAACCTGCTTGGGATTCTCTCTCCCTCTCTGTCTGCCCTTCCTCCTCCTTTCACTCTCCCTCTCTCAAAAATTAATAAGCATTAAAAAAAAAGAATGTTCATTTTGTTTTGGTTCTAGTCTCCTGCTTCTGAAACTAATATACGTTATCTCTTTATCTATCTAACTATTGATAATCTATACTTTAGGTAAATTAATTGTGGTTTATTCATATAATGGATATTTATAATATATTACAGAACAGTGAATATAAATATACGTAGCAACCTGGATAAATCTCAAATATAATGTTGAGTGCAAAATAAAGTAAGTTGCAAAAGATACACACAGACGATATCATTTTTTATTGAATTTAAAACATGCATAACATTACCATACATGATTTAAGGGATACATACATATGTAGCAAAAACATAGTTATGTGTAAGGAAAATAAATATCATATTTTTAAAAGTTATTAACTTTGAGTAGGTGAGAAGAAGATGTCATGAAGAGGGTTAGTATAAAGGCAGCACCTACCATGGTTTTGTTTCCTTTGGTATCATTTTCTAAACTGGGTACTGGCATATACAGATGGTCATGATATTCATGTTTAGTAAAAATAAATGTCACAAGTACAGGTCTTTTATGTTAAGGCACATATCAGAAATTTTTAAAAGAATGCATAAATTTTTACAACTGAAACAGAATCTGTTCTGTTCAATGGAAAGACTTGTTCATGAAAAAGACCCCTGACATATAATTAATGCACAATTTAAGAAAAGATGGTAAGTATTCACATAGATTTAAAATAATTGTAAATTAATTTAAGTCATCAAATAAAAGATCAAGGTTTCACTTTCTTTTAAGGATCTAGCAATGATTTTTTTTCTATAAAACAAACATTTTGGGGTGCCTGAGTGGGCTCAGTTGGTTAAGTGTTTGACTTAAGCTCAGGTCATGATCTCATGGTTCATGGGTTCAAGCCCCACATCGGGCTCTGAGCTGACAGCTCAGAACCTGGAGCCTGCTTCTGTTTTTGTGTCCCTCTCTCTCTCTGCTCTCCCCCTGCTCCCACTCTGTCTCTCTCAAAAATAAGCATTAAAATTTTTTTTAAAAAAATACAACATTTAGAACAGAAGGATTCAAAATTGTTTAAAATAGGTGGGTAGGAAAAGGTATATAAGACAAATATGAAGAAAAACAAATTGAGCTTCATAATATATAATCAAAACAGAATTCAGGAAAAGGAAAGGGTTCATCTAGCGGGCAAAAGAACAAAGTGGCAAGAAGGTATATTGATAATGGACACATGTGCATCCAACAACATGCCTCAAATTATGTGCAATAAAAACTGACAGAATTGCAGGCAAAATATGTATATCAAGAATTCTTATTATAGAATTAATGTACCCCACTCAATGAGCCTTTGCCTTCCAAAATGCATGGTTCAAAGTCGGCTCTGCCTGACAATATGATGAATTTCAGAAAATACACAGTGTTTACAAATGCAAAGGAGTGATAGATTTTATTAATAATAAGATTATGTCAACTTTTCACAATAATATTTATTAATTAACCAATAATTTCCACACTGATTTAAAATACTACCCTTATCATATGCTATCTTTTTCTGGCCTTTCTTTTCTCTTCTGTTGATATCTATATCTTTTGCACTGGTAAAAGATGAGGCCTTGTATGAGGCAAAAGCATCTCATATTTCTTTTTCTTTTCTTTTTTTTTTAATGTTTATTTATTTTTAGAGACAGAGTGTGCAAGCAAGCACAAGCAAGGGAGGAGCACAGAGAGAGGAAGAGAAAGAATCCCAAGCAGGCTCCATGTTGTCAGCATACAGACTGATCCAGGGCTCCATCTCACAGGTTGAGATCATGACCTGAGCCAAAATCAAGAGTTAATTGCTTAACCGACTGTGCCATCTAGGCACCCCAATACTTCTCTTTTTCAACATACTTTTGGAAATTTGTATACCTTTTTTTTCTTTTAGAAGAAAGTTAGAATCATTGCCAATTTTTTAAAATCCTGTTTGGATTTTGACTGGCATTGGGTTTTCCAGGTAGGCAAATGCATCATTTGTAAATAATAATAAATCTTATTTCATATTTTTGTTCTTTTTGTATCATGTCCTGACAATGTTGGTGATAATGGGCATCCTTGATGATAAAGGCTACAGATTTCAAATGGAGCTTCTTTATTACCTTAAGAAAGTATTTTTCTTACTGTGTACTAGAACTTTTTAAAAACAATAAATGAATATGACATTTTATCAAAATACTTTTGGTATCTGACATTACCTTATGGTTTTTCTCCTTTGACTTGCTAATATGAACAATACATCTCCAAACATGGAATTTAATAGTAATTAATACTTTTGAGTGCTTACTATATGCTAGGCTTATAATAAGTGCTTCACAGAGTTACTTTTTTTTTAAGTTCATTTACTTATTTTTGAGAGAGACAGAGAGGAAGAGAGAGGGGGAGCTGGGGAGGGGCAGTGAATGAATTCCAAGCAAGCTCTGAGCTGTCAGCAGAGCCCAATGCGGGGTTTGAACTCTTGAACCGTGAGATCATGACCTGAGCTGAAATCAAGAGTTGGACACTTAACCAACTGAGCGACCCAGGTGCCCCCACAGAATTACTTTTTTTTTTTTAACGTTTTATTTCTTTTTGAGAGAGAGAGACAGCTTGAGAAGGGGAGGGTCAGAGAGAGAGACACAGAATCTGAAACAGGCTCCAGGCTCTGAGCTGTCAGCACAGAGCCCGACATGGGGCTCAAACCCACGAACCGTGAGATTATGACCTGAGCTGTAGCCAGACACTTAACTGACTGAACCACCCAGGCACCCCATGTTTCTTAAATCCAACATATGAATGAAATCATATGGTATTCGTCTTTCTCTGACTGACTTATTTCAGTTAGCATAATGCTCTCTAGCTTCATCCATGTCATTGCAAGTGGCAAGATTTTATTCTTTTTTTATGGCTAATATTCCTGTGTGTGTGTGTGTGTGTGTGTGTGTGTGTGTGTGTGTACATACCACCTCCTCTCTATCCAGTCATCAGTTGATGGAAACTTGTGTTGGTTCCATCATTTGGCTACTGTAGGTAATGCTGCTATAAAATATTGGGGTGACTACCCTATGATCCAACAAGTGCACTACTATGTATTTACCCAAAGAATATAAAATCATTGTATCCTTGGTTCACATATATTTTTGTGAAACTTGTTAATTTGAATTTTTTGTATGATTACAAAATTGTATCTTTTCGGTATAGCTTAAAGTATTCATATTTGTTTATATCTTCCTTTCCATTCTTAATGTTATATCTGTTTTTTCCTTTTCTTTTTCCTTACTTTATCAAAAATTTCTTTTATCAGGCTTTACAAAGAACATAATTCTATGTATATCTTTCACTATATATCTTTTTGGGTTTCTAATTCACTCATTTCTTTCCTGGCCACTTAATTACTTTCACTTGAATGGTTGAAAAATTTGTTTGGCTGGTCTCTAGATTTCTGAGTTGAATTATTAAATCGAATAGCCTATATTATCTTTTCCTTGATTACTTGTACTTAACGAATTCTTCTCCACCTCTACTGATGCTCTCCTGATCCAAGTCTCCATCATGTTTTACCTGGATTATTACAACAACCTCCCACCTGATCTCCCTGTTTCTATTCCTTTTGCTATATAGACAATTCTGGAGTGATCCTTGTAAAACCTAAGTCATATCATGTTAATCCTCTGCTCAAAACCTTTCACAGGTTTCCCATCCACTCAGAATTAAAGTTAAAGTCCTTGTGGTAGCCTAAGAGGTACTATATGATTTGACTCCACATTATTTCTCTGATCTCCCTTTATGCTAATTTACCCATTGCTTGTTCCACTATCAGCTTCCTCAGGGTCTTGGCACTTACTAATTACTTTTCACTCTAGAATCCTGTCCTCTCAAAGTCTGTATGACTGCCTCCCTCCTTTCCTTCAGAACTTTGCTGAAATGTCACTTTCTCAGTGAAGGCTTCCTTGACCACTATATACAGAATAGTATCCATTCTTTGATCATTCTCTGTCCACCTTATTCAGTTTTATTCTTATTCACAGAATTTACCACTGTCTGAAATATTATACATTTATTATATGTTTATTATTTTGTTCCGAGTTCATCTTTAACTATATAACAAGAGATAAAAAGATCCTGCTTTTTAAAAAAATTTAAATTTATTTACTTTTGAGAGACGGGGGGAAGGGGCAGAGAGAGAGAGGGAGACACAGAATTCGAAGCAGGCTCCAGGTTCTGAACTGTCAGCACTGAGCCCTATGCAGAGATTGAACTCACAAACTATGAGATCATGACCTGAGCTTAAGTTGGCCACTTAACCAACGGAGCCACCTAGGTGCCCCTAAAGATCTTGCTTTTAAAAGTCTGTAATTTTTGTTTTGATTTCCACTTTGACTTAAAAGTTGTACAGGTTTTTTTTTTTAATATAAAATAGCTTTTAAAAGTATACTTCAGTTATCAGTTCTGTGTTTTTGCACTGAGTTTTGAGAAAATTGATCTTTATAATTTTTTACTTGGGAAATTGAAATTTTCTATGAGGCTTATCACATGATTCTTTCCCATAATGATAAAAAAAAAATCAGAAAAATTTCCCTAGGCATAAAATTACATTTGCAGATACCTATCCATCTATCTATCTATCTATCTATCTATCTATCTGTAATCAAAGTGGTTAAATATGTTATTCATATATGGCATTTTTGCCTGGGTAGAGGGCAATAAAGTTTCCAAGTATTATTTTGTTTCTATGAATTATCCCTCACGTTCTAAAATTTTTATTTAAATATTTTGAACATTTTTCTTATTATTTTTTTAATATTTATTCGAGAGAGACAGAGAGAATGAGTGGGGGAGGAGCAGAGAGAAGGGGCACCTAGGAGCTAAAGCAGTCTCTGTACTGACAGCAGCAAACCCTATGTGGGGCTTGAACTCATGAACCTTGAGATCATGATCTGAGCCAAGGTTGACTGAGCTCAACCAACTGAGCCACTCAGGAGCCTCACTTTTTTCTTATATTTAAAATCAACTTTCATAAGGTATAGGTTGCACAATAAAACATTATATATTTTAAATTATATTTCCATGAGTTTTGCCAAATGTTCTCCATGTACCATCACCACAGAAAAAGGTATAAAATTTTCTTTGTCTCAGATGTTCCTCATGACACTTTGGAGTCAATATCTCCTAAACCCCCACCCAACACAATTATTGACCTGATTTCTATCATTATAGATTCATTTTCCCAGAGATAGACAGATGGTATATATGCTCTTGTCCTAAGATCTTCCACTTAGTATACTGACTGTGAGATTTATTTATATTGTTACGTGTATCAATATATAATTGATATATATATCTCCCTGGGAAGAACAAGAATTAAAAAGTATTTCATGTGGAAATGATGCTCAGCGTCACTCATCATCAGGGAAATATAAATCAAAACCACACTGAGATACCACCTCACGCTGCTCAGAGTGGCTAAAATGAACAAATCAGGAGACTCTAAATGCTGGCAAGGATGTGGAGAAATAGGCACTGTCCTGCACTGTTGGTGGGAATGTAAACTGGTGCAGCCCCTCTGGAAAACGGTGTGGAGGCTCCTCAAAAAATTAACAAAAGAACTCCCCTATGACCCAGCAGTAGCACTGCTAGGAATTTACCCCAGGGATACAGAAGTGCTGACGCATAGGGGCACATGTACCCCAATGTTCATAGCAGCACTCTCAACAACAGCCAAAACATGGAAAGAGCCTAAGTGTCCATCAACAGACGAAAGGATCAAGAAGATGTGGTTTATCGATACAATGGAATACTACATGGCAATAAGAATGTGAACTCTGGCCATTTGTAGCAATGAGGACAGAACTCGGTGTTACACTGAGTGAAATAAGTCAGGCAGAGAAAAACAGATACCATATGTTTTCACTTAAAAGGGAAACAGAAGAAACTTAACAGAAGACCATGGGAGAGGAGAAGGGGAAAAAATAGTTGGGGAGAGGGAGGGAGGCATACCATGAGAGACTCTTGAATACTGAGAACAAACTTAGGGGGATGGGGGAGAAGGGAAAGGGGGTGATGGGCATGGAGGAGGGCACCTGTTGGGATGAGCACTGGGTGTTATATGGAAACCAACTTGACAATAAACTATGAAAGAAAAAAAAAAGTATTTCATGTGTACCACAATTTGTTGGATGGACACATACAGAACTGTTTCCTAACTTGGCTATTATAAATGAAATACTTATAAACATTTATGTACAAGTCTTTTTGTGAAAAGTTGAATTAATAATTCTTAAATTACTTGAAATGGTATGGTACATGTGTGTATAAGCAAACTTTTTAATGACTCTGACATTTTATTACGGCAGAAGTATATTATGATCATTTAACTCATTCCACGTGTCCTTGCCAATGCTTAGTATTCTCAGTCTTAAATTTTAGCTATTCTTATTACTCTGTAACCATATCTTATTGTGGGTTTTAATTTTTGATTCCCTAATGACTAGTGATAATTGAGTATCTCTTTATGTGTTTATTGGCCATTTGTTTATCTTGCTTTGGATAATTTCTATTCAAATACTTTGTCCATTCTTTATTGGGCTCCCTGTCTTCTTAGAGAGTTATATAGGAGATTTTTATATTGTAAATAATAGTCCTGCTTCCTTTTTGGACACTGTTTCATTCACTCATTCATGTTTCTCTTCCTCTTGAATCACTTCCTCCTTGTGAAGCCTGATGCCATGTCATGAGGCCATTAAAGCAGGTTATGGAGGGGCCCACTTTCTCTGTCCAATACCAGGAATGGAGTCTGTCAACAACCAAATAAAGGAGCCTAGGAGAGACTTCTTTAGGCCTGTTTGAATCTGCATATGATTCTAGACTCAGGTGGGAGCTGGACTATAAAATCATATATTTGTATCTATCTACATATTTATCTATGTGGAGAGGGACTCTGAGCCTGAACCACTCAGCTGAACCTCGTGGAGAGGGACTCTGAGCCTGAACCACTCAGCTGAACCTCTCCTAGACAGCATACCCTCAGAATCTGTGTGACATAATAAATCTTTGCTCTTCTGAGCTACATTTTGAGATAATTTGCTACACAGCTACAGATAACTAACATCCATCTTCAAGATAATAACCCAAGCTCAACACCAAAATCTGAAAAGCATATTCAGTGGAGTTGGATAGATGTGCAGACTTGATCTCACGTTGGAATCCACAGATCCCAGAAAGAATGCACTGTTAGATTTCTTTCTCCTGGTTCCCAACCCCAGATCAGATTAGGTGCAATGGCATAAACTGCTTCTACTCCAAACAAAATTAAGTCCTTCTGTTCTTTATTACTGAATGCTTTTTACCAGCAGCCTCTTTCTCTCGTTCAGTTCTCTCAGTTCTCTCTATCCTACGGTTACTCTTTCACATTATTCTTTCTGCCTCTAAGATTCTCATGGTGGGAAGAAACTATTAAGTCCATGCAGACCAACCCATAAGTTTGAATCTCCTCTATAACACTGCAGGTGGTCTTCTAGCTTATTTTTGAAGTTTTGATATCACTTTCTTCTGAGGTAGCTCATTCTATCTTTGGATCACTCTAATTCCTAGAAAATTCCTCCATTAGTGAGCAGAATTCACTTTCTCTGCTCTCCTGTTTCACTTGGCTCTCAAGAGATTCATCCTTGGGCCGACTCTCCAGGGAGAATTGGCTGTGACTAAGAGCACACTTCTGAAGCAAGGACTGGTTAGTAATTGTTGAGATTTCAAGAAAATTCTATTTTCTTTACTATGAAGTTCCTAGCTTGCCTTAACTTTCTAAGAGCCATCTCTTTACCTGGATCTATCCTAGACAATTAACAATTCACTCTCAAGAATGCCTCTGAAGTAGGAGGTAAGGCTCTTCAATTATTTGGATCCTCAGATATTTCTGCTCTTAATGAAACTTTTCTGGATATTCTTGTAATAGCTGCTGCATGTAAGTGATGGGGAGAGCTAACAAAAGTCTTGCCCTTGTCTGTGGCAGGGCTCTGAGCCAAGCACTATAAATCTGGGCTTCATCTCTCATACTCTGGCTTGCCAGGGCAATGGTAAGATTAATTGTTTCCATAAAGAGGGGTTGTTTTGAGACTTCCTGGAGATCTTGGCTCATCTGTAAATCTAGGAAGATAATATGCATGGTTTCTTGCCTTTACAGATATATTCAATGATCTGCCAGGTCCTATATAAAACCTTTAATATGGTCCACAAAATTACATATAATGTGGCACCTGACTATTGTTCCAGTCTGAATTCTCATTATGCTCTCCCTCCCACTCTGAGTTCTAGTCACATCAGCATTTTAAAAATTTGTCAGAATCTGCACGTTCTTCCAGTCACAGTATCTTTTCCACTGGTCTGGTCTCCCCTTATTCTCTATTTTCAGTTAAGTCTTACTTGTCTTCAGATCTCAGCTGAGCATTGCTTCCTCAAGGAAGCCTCACCAGACTATCACTCTCTGAGTCTAGTTATATTTCTTTCTTATTTGATTTTAAAGAGTGGTCATATCTTTCTTTCAGCTCACTACTTGTTTTAGTTTATATATCTGTTATTTGGTTAGTGTCTATCCCTCCTTAGACTGAAAGTTCCATTCACACAGGGATGCATCCATTTTGCTCTCCACTGTAACACTTAACATAGAATCAAGTATGGTAGATGCCTGGTTGGTATTTGAGGCATGAAGGAAGGGGGCAATTAGAACACAGTGTGATAAACCCTATCTTCGGAGTAGGCATGGGAGGTTGTAATCTAACCTAATCCAGATAGAAAAGCTTTCCTGGGTAAGTAATATCACTTCTAATATATTTATGTGTATATTCAGTTTCATGTAATTAGCTGTGTGATGTGAGAATGGGCAAGTACAAAATCTGTAGGGCAGGCTGACACACTGGAAACTCTCAGGCAGAAGTTGATGGCTCCTCATCAACTATTTTGCTTGTGTGTTTCAATACATGATCAATATATATGTTGTATATAAACTGTACCTTGCTAACAAAAGTATTCAACTATTCTATAATGTTATGCACAACCAAAGCAATATTTTTTTCTCAGTTTTACTGAGATATAATTGACATATAGTACTGTATAAGATAACATAATAGCATAATGATTTTTACCTATATTGTGGAATGATTACCATAATGTTTAATATACACTGTATCATACACATACAAATAAAATTAATGAAAAAAGTTTTTCCTTGTGATAACACTTTGGATTTATTCTCTTAATAACTTTATATATACCATACAACAATGTTAACTATGGTCATGCTTTACATTACATCCCTAGTACTTATTTATCTTATACCTGGAAGCTTGTAGCTTTTGACCACCTTCTTCCAGTTCCCTCTCCATCACTCTCTACTTCTGGTAACCACAAATTAGAGCTTTTCTTGAGTTAGGTGATTTTTTTCTTTTAGATTCTCTGTATAGGTGAGATCATACAGTCTTTGTCTTTTTCTGATTTATTTCACATAGCCTAATGCCCTCAAGATTCACCCATGTTGCAAATGGCAGATTTTCCTTTTTATGGCTGAATAAGGTTTCACTGAATATGTATTCACTGAAATCATTCATTGAAATTCATTCAACATCTTTATTCATTCATCTGTCAGCAGATACTTAGGTTGTTTCTATGTTGTGGCAATTATAAATAATGCTGCCATGAACATGGGGTGCAGGTATCAATTTGACATAGTGTTTTCACTTCCTCTGGATAAATACTTAGGAGCAGAATTGCTGAATCATATGGTAGTTTTATTTTTAGTTTTTTGAGGATCCTACACACTATTTTCCATAGTGGCTGCCGTGATTTAGAGTCCTACCAGCAGTGCACAAGGATTCCCTTTTCTATACATTCATGTCAGCATCTGTTATCTCTTTTTGATCACAGCCATTCTAACAAGTATAAGGTGATATGTCATTGTGGTTTTGAATTGGATTCCTGTGATTAGTGGGATTGAATACCTTGTCATGTGTTCTTCATACACTTGTTAGCCATTCATATATCTTCTTTGGGAAAATGTCTATTCAGGTCCTCTGCCCGTTTAAAAAGTGGATCATTTGGAGTTTTTGCTATTAAGCTGTAGGATTTCTTTATATATCTTGGACAGTAACCTCTTATCAATTGTATGGTTTGCAAATATTTTTTCCTATTCTGTAGGTTGTCTTTTCACTGTTGTTGATGGTTTCTTTTACTGTATAGAAGCTTTTTAGTTTCATGTAGTTCTACTTTTTTATTTTTTATTTTGTTGCTTTGCTTTAGGTGTCATATTCCCCCCCCCCCAATTATTATCGAGGCTGCTGTGGAGAATCTTTCCCCATATGTTTTCTTGTGGGAGTTTTATAATGTCAGGTGTTATATTTAAGTTTTTAATCCATTTCAAGCAAATTTTTGTGAATGGTGTTAAGACAGATGTTCAATTTCTTTTTTTTTTTCTTTTGCATGTGGTTATCTGGTTTTCCCAACATCATTTGTTAGAGAGACCATTATTTCCCTTTGGATTCCTTCTTGGCATTCCTGTCAAATATTAGTTGGTTGTATACGTGGGAGTTTAAATCTGAACTGTCTATTCTATTCCATTGGTAGTATGTCTTTTTTTTTTTTTTTTTTTTTNAGAGAGAGAGACAGTGTGAGCAGGGGAGGGTCAGAGAGAGAGGGAGACACAGACTCCAAAATAGGCTCCAGGCTCTGAGCTGGCAGTCAGCACAGAGCCTGACGCAGGGCTCGAACCCACGAACCGCGAGATCATGACCTTAAGCGAAAGTCGGACGCTTAACCGACTAAGCCACCCAGGTGCCCCAATAGTATGTCTTTTTTTTAATGCCAGTACCATATTGTTTTATCTGCTAGAGCTTTGCAATATAGTTTGAAATCAGGAAGTGCGATACCTGGTTTTGTTCTTCTTTCTCAGGATTTGTGGTTTCTCTTGTGGTTTCATACAAATTTTAAGGTTGTTTTTATCTATTTCTGTGAAAATTGCCATTGGAATTTTGATAGGGATTGCACTGAATCTCTAGATTGCTTTGGGTCATAAGGACATTTTAACAGTACTAATTCTTCTGATCCATGAACATGAAATGTCTTTACAGTTGTTTGTATCTTCATCAATGTCATTCAACAAAATCTTGTAGCTTTCATGGTTCAGATCTTTCAATTTCTTGGTTAAATTTATTCCTAGATATTTTATTGGTTTTCATGCTATTGTGAATGGAATAGTTTTTTAAATTTCTTTTTTCAGATATTTCATTGTTAGTGTATAAATTGCTAATTTCTGTATATTGATTTTGTATCCTGTAACTGAAATTTATGGATTAGTTCCAAGAATTTTTTGGTTTAGTTCTTTAGGATTTTCTATATATATGATCATATCATCTGCAAATAACAATTTTACTTCTGTTTTGAATGCTTTTTATTTCTTTGTTTTTTCCTTATTTCTTTAGCTAGGAATTCCAGTACCATATTGAATAAGTGTGGTGAGAATGGGCAGTCTTGTCTTGTTCCTGATCTTAGAAGAAAAGCTTTCAATTTTTACAACATTGAGTATAATATTAGCTGTGGGTTTGTCATACATGGCCTTTATTATGTTGAGGAATAATAACATAGTATTATTATATATACCCAGTCTATTGAGGGCTTTTATCATGAAACCATGTTGTATTTTGGCAAATGCTGTTTTTGCATCTAATGAGGTGATCATGTGACTTTTATCTTTCTATTAATGTGGTATATTACATTTATTGAATTGCATATGTTGAAACATCCTTGGATCCTAGGGATAAATCGCATTTCATTATGGGGTACGATCCTTTCAAAATGTTCTCAAATTTGGTTTGGTAGCATTTTGTTGAGAGTTTTTGCATGTATACTGATCAGGGATATTGGTGTGTGGCTTTCTTTCCTTGTAGTGTCATTATGGCCTCTGGTCTCAGGGTAATGCTGGCTTTGTCGAATGAGCTTGGGTGTGTTCCCTCCTCTTCAGTTTTTTGGAAGAGCTTGAGAAGGACTGTCATTAATTCTTAGAAGAATTCTAAGAATTCTTAGTAGAATTTGCCAATGAAGCAGTCTGGTCCTGGAGTTTTTCTGCATTGGGAGCTTTATGATTACTGATTCAATCTTATTACTTGTTATTAGTCTATTCAAATTTTCTCTTTCTTCTTGATTCAGTCTTGTATGTTGTATGTTTCTAGAAATTTCTCCATTTCTTCTAGGTTATCTATTTGTCGGCATATAATTGTTCATAGCAATTGCATATTGATCCTATGTATTTTGGTAGTATCAAATGTAAGGTCTTTCCTTTTTGATTAATTTGTCTTCTCTCTTCTTAATTTTGCTAAGGTTTATCAATTTTGTTTATCCTTTTGAAAAAACTGTAGTTTTGTTGATATTTTCTATTAATTTTCTGGTTTCTATTTCATTTATTTCCACTCTGACCTTTATTATTTTTTCCTTCTGATAAATTTGGGCTTAATTTTTCTTTTTTCTTTTTTTCTAGTTCCTTGAGGTATAAAGTTAGGTTGCTATTTGAGGCCTAATTTCTTAATATACGTGTTTACTGCTATAAAGCCCCATTCCAGAAGTGCTTCCATATCATCCCATAGGTCCATTGGGTATGTTGAATTTCCATTTTTGTTTCTTTTGAAATATTTTTTTATTTTCCCTTTGATTTCTTCTTTGACCAATTAGTTGTTCAAGAATGTGCTGTTTAGTTTCCACATATTTATGGGTTTTCTACTTTCCTCTTGTTGATTTCTAGTTTCTTACCATAGTGGTCAGGAAAGATACTTGGTATGACTTCAATATTTTAAAGTTTTCTGAGGCTTGTTTTATCACTTATCATATAATCTTTCCTTGAGAATATTCTGTGTGCATTTGAAAAGAATGTGTTTTCTGCTGGTGTTGGAAGGAACAATCTACAAATATCATTTGGTCTAGTGTATGATTCAAGTCCATTGTTACCTTGTTGATTTTCTGTCTGAGTGATATACCCACTGCTGAAAGTGGAGTATTAAAGTTCCACTAATATGGTATTGTTATCAATTTCTCCCTTCGGATGCTCGTATTTGCTTAATATGTTTAGGTGCTCTGATACTGGATGAGTATATATTAACAACTGTTATATCTTCTTGATGAATTGACCCTTTAATCATTTTGTCTCATTATTGTTTTTGGCTTAAAAGTTTATACTCTCTAAGTATAGCTACCTTTGCTTTATTTTGCTCACCACTTGCACAGAATATATTTTTCCATACCTTCACTTTGAGATTACGTGTGTCCTTAATGCTGAAGTAAGTCTCTTGTAGGTAGGCTACAGTTGGATCTTATGTTTTTTTTCAATCCATCTAGCCACTCTGTGCCTTTTGACTGATGAATTGAATCCATTTATACTTAGGTAATTATTGATACATGAGGAATTAGTAATGCCGTGTTTGCCTTACTGTTTTCTGGTTGTTTTGTATTGAAATTGCTTTTTCTATTTCTGCCTACCTCTGTAAACCGGTGAAATTCTATGATGGTTAAGTTTTGCTTCCCCCATTTTTCTTTTGTGAATCTACTTTAGATTTTTGCTTTGTGGTTACCATGAGGTTTACATAAACCCTGGTTCACTTTATGCCGATAGCAACTTATCTTCAATCTCCTACGAAGGCTCCACCTTTTGCTCCCCCTCTTTTTATGTCACACGTTTTATGTTTTGTATTCATTAACAAATTATGGTTACTATAGTTATTTTTAAAACTCTTTTAACCTTTATGCTATAGTTAAATGGCTGACCAACCATTCTATTTTAGAGGTTTCTAAATCTGGACCATATATTTTTCACCTATACCAGTGTGTTGTGTACTTTCATATGTTCTCATGTCACTGATTATTGTCTTTTCATTTCAGATTTGAGAACTTTTTTCAGCAATTCTCCCTCAGCTTTTGATGGTCTGGGAAAGTCTTTATTTCTCCTTCATCTCTGAAGAATAACTTCTCTGAATAGAATATTCTGGTTGCAGTTTTTATTTTCCAACACTTTGAATATGACATTCCATTCTCTCTTGGCCTGTAGGATTTCTGTTGAGAAATCCACTCATAGCCTAAAGGGGTTTTCTTTGGAGGTTATACTTTTTCCCCTGGCTGTGTGTATAGGATTCTTTCTTTCTCTTTGATTTGTAACAATTTCATTATAATGTGTTCTGGAGAAAATTATTATTTACATAACAGGGTAATTTATTAGCTTCATTGAACTTGGATATAAAGTCTTTCTCCAAGTTTGGGAAGTTCTCAGCTTATTTATTTAAATAAACTTTCTTCCCCCTTCTTCTCTTCTCCTTCTGGAATCCTGATTATTTAGATATTTGTACTTTTGATGGATTCTCATAGATTATGCAGGCTTTCTCTGCCTTTTTAATTTTTCTTTGTTCTCTTCTGTGTCATTTCAATATTCCTATCCTTTAAGTCATTTATTCTGTCTTTTGTCTAGTATATCTGCTAATACAGATGCTCTCTACTGCATCTCTATTTTATTCTATTTCTTCATTCTATTTTATTCTATTACATTCTTCATCTCATTCACTGAATTCCTTAGCTCCAGAATTTGGTTCTTTTTTATTATTTCTATCTCTGATAACTCAGATTGATCTTTTTCTTTTCTATTTCATTGAATTGTCTTTCTGAGTCTTCTTTTAGCTTGCTGAGTTTAAAAAAATTGTTAATGTATATTTTTGAGAGAGAGATACACAGAGTGCCAGCAGAATAGGGACAGAGGGAGGGGAAGATATAGAATCTGAAGCAGGCTCCAGGCTTGGAGCTGTTGCCACAGAGCCCGATGTGGGGCTCAAACTCAAACTGAGAGATCATGACCTGAGCCAAAGTTGGACGCTGAACTGAGTGGGCCACCCAGGTGCCCCATTAGCTTGCTGACTTTTTTTAAAGCAGCTATTTTGAGTTCTTTATCTGTTAGGTCATACTATGCACTTTTTAACTCAGATATTCGAGGATGATTGATATCTTTTGAGGAGGATATATTTCCTTGATTTTTCATGTTCCTTATAATTTTACATTCCTACTTTCACACTTGAGGTAGTAGACATTTCTTTAAATCTTTATGGGTTGCCTTCATATGAGGTACTGTTGATTGGTGCTGCTATATGTGGGTTTTCCTCAGCTTCTGAATGGGTAGACCTGCTCCACTCTTTTTTCTTCCTCTTGTGGCATAAATCTTAAGCTTTTACATCTTTTCTTGTTCTTAGAAGTCACCAGGCTTGCTGCTGGACGTCTCTCTTTGGTTTTCCAAAAAGTGGTGGTTTCTCCCTTGCCCATAGCCCTTTTCCATTTCCCAAGAGTACTCTGATTACTGGACCTCTATTGCCATTGCACCTGGCAGCACGTGTGTGTGTATGTGTGTGTGTTGGAAGGTGTGGGTTAGCACTCTTGGTGTAGGGTGCCCATAGACCCAGTGGGGAGATCTTAACGTGGCTGTACTCCCAGAGCTTTATCAGCAGAGTTCATGCTTAAGTCCTGAAGTAGTCACCATGAACTGCATTACTTTGATATTCTTATCTGCTTCTTATTCTGTCTTCCCTCCTCTTAATCATGAGTTCTCACCTCAGTGGGCTGCATGTTGTTGGATAGAAACAGGTTTCTCTAGTCATCACCACACAAGTAAGATAGCCAGGAACTCATCAATTTCTACCTCCTCCACAGGAGAGGTCACCATGGATGTACAGTGTAGCTCTCTGCAGTGTCTCTTTTGGTTGGAAGGGTGGCTCTGGCAGAGTTCTTCCCTCTCCACCATGACCAAACTCATATCTTTCCTGCTCTAGTGGTGTTCTAGAATCTCCCTTCAAGTTCTCTCTCACCCAAGGATATCTGTCCAGGTCAACTCTCCAGGCTTTTTTTCTTGGCCAGTGAGAGGGGGCACAGCTGTTTTGCTGACTCTAAAATCTTTACTGAAATTAAAAATCTGTCTGCCTAGTTTTAGATGCACTGGTGGGCAGGAGTCATCCAGGTCTCTTGACATATTAAACTGGGTCCCACACTTCCTACTGAGATATTTTGCTTGTGGATGAATGTCTAGTTGTTTTAAAAGGGGGAAAGGACTAATGTCTTATACCACCATGATGCTAATGTCACTCTCATTTTTTAATGTAAGCATTTATAGCTTTGCTCTTTAGCACTGTTTTCTCTGTACCTAATTTTAGTTTGTTGTGTTTTCATTTGTCTCTAAGTATTTTCTAATTTCCCTTGTGATTTCTATTTTGATCCATTTGTTGGTTAAGGATATGTTAATTTCAATAAATTTGTGAATTTTACAGTTTTTCCTTTGTTATTGATTTTTAATTTCATTCTGATGTGACTGGAGAAGACATTCTGCATGGTATCTGTCTTCTTAAAGCTACTGAGACTTAATTGGAGGCCTAACATATGGTCTGTCCTGAAAATGTTCTAAGTGCACTTGGGAAGAATATGTATGCTGTTCTTAGGTAGAGAATTCTGTGGATGTCTGTTAGATCTACCTTAGTTTATTCTATCAAGCCCTCTATTTGCTTACCTTTTATCTTTTGCCTAGTTTTATATCTATACTGAGAGTGGTGGTATAGTAAAATCTTGGACTATTATTGCAGGACTATTTTTCCCTTGAATTCTGTCAGCTTTGCTTCATATATTTTGATGATCTGTCATTAGACATGTAAAACATTTACGGTTGTAATATATTATTGCTGTACTGAGCATTTTACTAACATATAATATTCTTCTTTGCCTCTTTGAAAACTTTATAAAGTATACTTTGTTTGGGGCAGCCGGGTGACTTAGTCAGGTAAGCATCTGACTTTGGCTCAGGTCATGAGGTCAGAATCTCAGGGTTCAAATATTAGTTTGAGCCCTACATTAGGCTCTGCGCACAGTACAGAGACTACTTCAGATCCTGTCTCCCTCTCTTTCGGTCCCGTCCCTCCCCCTGCTCATGTGCAGGTGCACTCTCACTCTCAAAAGCAAACATTAAAAAAGTAGAGTATAATTTATTTGATATTAGTTTAGCCATCCCTGCTCTCTATTAGTTATGATTTCTATAGTATTTTTCCATATATAAACTTCCAATCCTTTTGTGTTTTGAGATCTAAAAAGAATCTTTTGCAGATAGCATAAAGAATCACGTGTTTTTATCCATTCAGCTAAGCTATTTTGGTTGGAGAGTTTAATTAATTTATTTTTAAAATAGTTACTGATGGGGCACCTAGGTAGCTAAGTCAGTTAAGTGTCCAACTCTTGGTTTCGCTCAGGTCATGATCTCACAGTTCATGACTTTGAGCCCCACATCAGGATTCACGCGGTCAGTGTGGTGCCTGCTTGGGGATTCTCTCTCTCCCCCTTTCTCTGGCTCTCCCCTGCTTGTACTCTCTCTTTCTCAAAATAAATGTGTAAAAAAATAAATAAAAAATAAAATAGTTACCAATAAACAAAAACCTACTTTTACCATTTTGCTATTTGTTTTCTAAATGCCTTAAAAGTTTGTTTCTCATTTTCTGGATTACTGTCTTCTTTTGTGATTAAATTTTTCAGTGGAATGTATAATTTCATTTCACATTTCCTCTTGTGTGTCATAAATCTATAGAAGTTTTCTTTGTGGTTACTATGCAGGTTACATTTAACATCTGAAAGTTATAATCTAATTTGAATTCACACCAGTTTAACCTCTTCTTTACAGCAGAGTTTGGTTGTTGATGTCACAACATTGCATCTTGATGTGCTGTGCATTCAAAAGCATAAAGGAACAGTTCTTTTAAATGTATTAGTTTGTTTAATTATACAAAAAGCCAAATGTGGAGTTAAACTCTGTTACAATAATACTAGCTTTCAGAATTTTTTTTTAAATTATTAACTTGGCCTTTCTGCATCAGGAAAGTCTCCCCTCCCACTGCCTTCATGTCTAAGTCAATCTCCCGAAGGGTCTGAACAGCTGTGGAAGCTTTTCATCGGAGGTCTGAGCTTTGAAACAACCAATAAAAGTCTGAGGAGCCATTTTGAGCAATGGGGAATGCTTACAAATTGTGTGGTAATGAGAGGTCCAAACACCAAGCGCTCCAGGGGCTCTGGGTTTGTCACACAGGCATGCCACTGTGGAAGAGGTCGATGCAGCCATGACTGCAAGGCCACAGAAGGTGGATGGAAGAGTGGCAGAACCAAAGACGGTTGTCTCAAGAGAAGACTGTCAAAGACCTGGTGTCCACCTAACTGTGAAAAATATTTTTGTAAGTGGCATTAAAGAAGACATTGAAGAACATCATCTACAAGATTATTTTGAACAGGATGGGAAAACTGAAGTGACTGAAATCATGACCGACCGAGGCAGTGGCAAAAAGAGAGGCTTTGCTTTTATGACATTTGACAACCATGACTCTGTAGACAAGACTGTCATTCAGAAATACCATACTGTGAATGACCACAACTGTGAAGTAAGGAAACCTCTATCTAAGAAGAGATGACTGGTGCTTTGTCCAGCCAATGAGGTCAAGGGGGTTCTGGAAACTTTGGTGATGGTCATGGAGGTGGTTTTGGTGGGAATGACAACTCTGGTTGTGGAGGAAACTTCAGCAGGTGAGGTGGCTTTGGTGGCAGTTGAGGTGGTGGTGGATATGGTGGCAGTGGAGATGGCTATAATGGATTTGGTAATGTGGGAAGCAACTTTGGAGGTGGTGGAAGCTATAATGATTTTGGCAATTACAGTAATCAATCTTCAAATACTGGACCCATGAAAAGAGGACACTTTGGAAGCAGAAGCTCTGGCCTCTACGGTGGTGGAGGCCAATACTTTGCCAGACCACAAAACCAAGGTGGGTATGGCGGTTCCAGCAGTAGCAGTAGCTATGGCAGTGGCAGAAGGTTTTAATTACTGCCAGGAAACAGGCTTAGCAGAAGAAGAGAGCCAGAGAAGTGACAGGGAAGCTACAGGTTACAACAGATTTATGAACTCAGCCAAGCACAGTGCTGGCAGGTCCTCACTGCTACATGGAAGACATGCTTTAGATGATACTCATGTGTATGGGCAAAAAATTCGATGACTGTATTTGTGACTAACTGTATAACAGGTTATTTTAGCTTCTGTTCTGTGGAAAGTGTAAAGCATTCCAACAAAGGGTTTTAAGTGTAGATTTTTTCTTTCTTGCACCCATGCTATTGATTGCTAAATGTAATAGTCTCATCACGATGCTGAATAAATGTGTTTTTAAAAAATAAATAAATAAAAATTATTAATATGAGGGGTGCTGGCTGGTTCAGTTGGTAAAGCATGTGATCTTGATCTCAGGGTTGTGAGTTCGAGTCCCATGATGGGTGAAGAGATTAGTTAAAAATAGAGTCTTTTAAAAATTTTTATTAATGTGCTAAAACATGTAGAAAACAAAAAGTGCACTTATAAACCATTTTAATCAAAAAAACTAGTTTTTATAATTGCCTATATAATCATATTTATTGAAATCTTTAGGGGCACCTGGGTAGCTCAGTTAAGCATCAGACTTTGGCTCAGGTCATGATCTCACAGTTCATGAGTTCGAGCCCCATTTCGAGCTCTGTGCTGACAACTTGGAGCCTGAAGCCTGCTTCAGATTCTGCATCTCCCTCTCTCTGCCCCTCCCCTGCTTGCACTCTGTCTCTCTCTCTCTCTCTCAAAAATGAATAAACACTAAAAAAAAGAAATCTTTATTTCTTCATATAGTTTTAAAAAATCATATGACTGATCATCTTAATTGATGCAGAGAAAGTATTTGACAAAATTCAACATCCTTTCACTATAAAATCTCTCAACAAATTGGATATAGGAGGAACCAACCTCAATATAATAAAAGGCCATGTATGACAAGCCCACTGTCACTTACATCATACTCAATGGCAAAAAGCTGAAAGCTTTTAGTATATTATCAAGAACAAGATAAAGGTGCCCACTTTCAGCACTTCTATTCAACATAGTACTCAAATTCATAGCCAGAAAGAGCATTTCAAGTAAAAGAAATAAAAGGCATCCATATCAGAAAGTGAGAAGTAAAACTCCTTGTTTGCAGATGGCATAATCTTTCATATAGAAAATCCTAAAAACTCCACCAAAAAACTGTTAGAACTGATATATGATTTCAATAAAGGTACAGGATATAAAATCAATAGACAAAAATCAATTGTGTTTCTATATACTAACAATAAACTACCAAAAAATGTTAAGAAAAAAAATGCCCTGTACAATAGCATCAAGAAGAATAAAAATCTTAGGAATAAATATAACCAAATAGGTCAAAGATATTGAGACTACTAAACTACAAAACTATACTAAAAACTGTGAAACACTGATGAAAAGAACTGAGGAAGACACAAATAAATGAACATATATCCTATGTTTATGGCTCTAAAAAATTAACATTTTAAATATGTATAGCAAAAATGAACTATTGGGACCTCGGCAAAATAAAAACCTTCTGCACAGCAAAGGAAACAATCAGCAAAACTAAAAGGCAACCAATGGAACGGGAAAGATCTTTGCAAATGACATATCAGATAGACAGTTAGCATCCAAAATCTATACAGAACTTATCAAACTCAACACCCAAAATACAAATAATCCAGTGAAGAAATGGGCAAAAGACATGAATAGACACTTCTTCAAAGAAGACATCCAGATGGCCAACAGACACATGAAAATATGTTCAACATCACTCACTCATCATCAAAAAAGTACAAATCAAAACCACAATGAGATACCACCTCACACCTGTCAGAATGGCTAACATTAACAACTCAGGCAACAACAGATGTTGGCGAGAATGCAAACTGGTGCAGCCACTCTGTTGTATGGAGGTTTCTCAAAAAATTAAAAATAGAACTACCCTATGACCCAGCAATTGCAGTACTAGGTTTTTAGCCAACGGATATAGGTGTGCTTTTTCAAAAGGACACATGGACCCCAATAGTGCTATAAGCAGCACTACTGACAATAGGCAAAGTATGGAAAGAGCCCAAATGTCCATCAATGGATGAATGGATAAAGAAGATGTGTTATATATGTATACAATGGAGTATTCCTCGGCAATCAAAAAGAATGCAATCTTGTCATTTGCAACTATGTGGATGGAACTAGAGAGTATTATGCTAAGCAAAATTAGAGAAAAATATCATATGACTTCAGTCATAGGAGGAATTTAAGATACAAAACAGATGAACATAAGGGAAGGGAAGCAAAAATTATATAACAGGGAGGGGGACAAAACATAAGAGGCTCTTAAATATAGAGAACAAACAGAGGGTTACTGGAGGGCTTGTGTTGGGGGGGGATGGGCTAAATGGATAAGGGGCATTAAGGAATCTACTCCTGAAATCATTATTGGACTATATGCTAACTAGCTTGGATGTAAATTAAAAAATAAAGAAAAAAGAGAAAAAGATTTCTATGTATCTGGGGTTCCAGGGCACATCGGTGGCTCAGGTGGTTAAGCATCTGACTCTTGGTTTCGGCTCAGGTCATGATCTCATGGTTTGTGAGTTCAAGCCCCACATTGGACTCTGTGCTATCAGTGTGGAATCTGCTTGGGAATCTCTCTCTCCTTCTCTCTCTGACCCTTCCTGCTTGTACTCAACTTCAAGAGAATTTTTCTCTTATGATAAACAGAGGACTTCTAAAGATTACTTGGAAAATAAGTGGTCCAGAGGCCTAAAAAGAAGAACTTTGGGGCATAGATCAGCTTTAATAACTGTTAGAACATATTTAAAAACAGTAATTGTTAAAATACTATGGTTCTGGTAAAGGTAAAAATGTGTATTAGAGAGAGTGAATGCAAAGACACAAAGTAGACCCAATTATTTAAAGAGAGTTAATTTGTGCTAAGAGGTGACCATGGAACAGGGTTGATATCCATTACATGCAACAGGCATAGGTTAGTGGCCCACAGAAATCTTTTCATTTTCATGTAACAAAAAAAAAAAAAAGAAAAGAAAAAAAAGCTTTAAGAATAAAATTGAATACATAGTAATGAATCCAGCCTGGGTTGTATTTGCCTTTATAGCACACAGTTACAAAATAATGTAATATTTTTTATAGATGGAAGAGCCCACAAAAGCAAAAATGCCTAAGGCACATGAAAATCACAAGGCAGTCCTAGCCAACAGAGCATAAGCCCTTCTCTATTCATGATCTCTATCACGCTCACCACCATCATAAATTATTATAACCTTGTAATATGTACTGTCAGTAAAAACAGTGTGATTGTTATAGAAACACAGCTCAAGACAAGGGCCTGTCTTCTAGATTGAGCAAGTTTGTTCCCTAAGACTCTTCCATATAGACTGTAAACAGCCACTGGATTATCAGTTTGTGCAATCATTAAGTTATATCCAAAATATATATTTAAACATGAATTAGTGGAATAACTTAATGGCTAAAAACTGCACAGAATAGAATTGAGAGTATTTGTATGTTGAATTTTTTTTTTAAGTTAATTTATTTTGAGTCAGGGGGTGGGGCAGAGACATTATCACAAGCAGGTTCCACTCTGCCAGCTCAGAGCCCAACACAGGGCTTGAATCCATGAACCGTGAGATTGTGACCTGATCAAGAGCAAGATCAACACCAAGGTCAAGAGTTGGACGCTCAGCGATTGACAATAGCCAAAGTATGGAAAGAGCCCAAATGTCCATGAATGGATAAATTCATTTATCTTTCATTGTATAAATATACAATGGAGTATTGCTTGACAATAAAAAAGAATGAAATGTTGCCATTTGTAACTAAGTGGATGGAACTAGAGGGTATTATGCTAAGCTAATTTAGTCAGTCAGAGAAAGAATATCATATGACTTCATTCATATGAGGACTTTAAGATACAAAACAGATGAACATAAGGGAAGGGAAGCAAAAATAATATATAAACAGGGAAGGAGACAAAATATAAGAGACTCTTAAATATAAAGAACAAACAGAGGATTGCTAGAGGGGTTGTGGAGGGAGGATGGGCTAAATGGGTGAGGGGCATTAGGGAAGACACTTGTTGGGATGAGCACTGGGTGTTAATACACAGGGGGATGAATCACTGGAATCTATTTCTGAAATTATTATTGCACTATATGCTAACTAACCTGGATGTAAATTAATAGATAGGTAAGTAAAATGGTAAAAACATTTTTTTAAAACATGAAAAAAAAGAGTTGGGACACTCAACCAACTGAGCCATTCAGGTGCCCCATATTAGCTGTTGTGTTTTTTGTTTTATGTGTTTTTTTTTTTTTGATTGGTAGCATTTAAATTTATGATTCTTTGAAAGAAAAGGATCGATAGATAATTTCCGTATAAGAACCAACTAATCACAGTGAAAAGTAAACTGTGGGAAAAGCATTTCACTCAAATGTTAGAGAAATGGGTCATCCTGTTTTATATATTAAATGTTTATTCTAATATAGAAGAATCATAAATCCTCCCTTAATGGCAAATGACATACACAACACAAAACATATATAGAAAGCAAATAGGAGGAAATGTTCATCTTGTAACAAAATTCAAATTAAATAATGATGTATGTTTTTATAATCTTAACTTGGCCAGAAAGATGTAATAATAACACTAGCACCACTGTTGACCGTGAAATGGATGAGACTTTCATCTATGGATATATATGGATATAAAACAGGAACATGGGGTATGTATTGAAAACCATAAGAGGTTCATGCCCTTCGGCCCAGTAATTTCACTCCCTGTAATTTAGATGAGGACCTAATTCAGTAGGAGGTCAATCTCTATGTGTGCTGCTCTTCCCTGTAGCATTCTCTATAATAGCAGAAATTGAAAACAACCTAAATGTCCAACAGGGACAGTGAAGACAGTGACGTAAATTGCAGTACATTAACTGGATAAAATATTCTGCAGCTCTCAGAATAATTATGAAGAATATGAGACAGCTCAAGGTGTTGTTCAAAACACTGTTTGGTAAAACGAAATGTCCAATTATGGAGATGTTTGATTAGAGCTCTGTAAAAATACTAGTATGTAGACAAGGACTATGAGGGAGCAGAGAAAAATAGACTGTGTTTGCTCCTGCTCCTTCTCTCCCAATCATGAAGCTTGTGAAATTTCTTTCAACATCGACACGTTCCTCTGCCTGCCTTGTTCCCTCTCTTTTCCATTGCTCCTTCCTTCCATTCCATCCATTCTTCCAGTGCTTCTCTAGGGCACCCATGTCACTCAGCATTCTATGTATTCAGTACTGTGATACAACAATGAGGAAGACCTATCCCCTCTGCTCACTCAGCTCACAGTTCACACACAGATGGATAAGGAAATACCTGCAATGCAGTATAGAGATCCATAAAGTGATAGGTTACAAAGGAAGCTAAATGAGAACCAGATTCCTTAGGAGTCACATGTTTTATCTCTTCAAAGGGATTTTGCATGTAGAAGGTGCTCAGGGAATTGGCTCCCTTAGTTACCTCACTTTCCCCCACATGACAAGTTTCCCTCCTGCAGGCATCTCCCCCTGAAGTAAAAATACTCAAGTCTCTCCTCCAAGGCAAAAATCAAGTTTTCACCTCCACATTCCCCACTCATTACCTTTTCTATAAACTCTCCTTCCTTTTTAGAAACAATCTGTTTTTGAGAGAGACAAAGTGAGCACACATGTGCAGGAGTTGGGGAGGGGGCAAAGGAAGAGGGAAAGAGGGAATCCCAAGCAGGTTTTACTCTCACCTGTGACATGACCTGAGCCAAAGTCAAGAGTCCAATGCTTAACCAAATGACCACCTGGTGCCCCTCCATACTTCTTTCTAATTCCATACTGAGCAGTCACTGCTTATCTTGCCGCTACACTCAAGTTCATTATGATAACTACAACCACAACCAGAAAAGATGAGGTTACACAGGAAGACGTTGAGCTCTTGCAATCCAAGTGGAGACAGAAACTGCAGAAAGAAGGATGTATTCAGTGTTCCAGAGCAGGGACAAGCCGGTGTGTCTAGAACATGTGAACACAGAGGGGAATGGCAAGAGTGGAACCTGGAGGTGCAGGTAAGAGCCTACCATGTGGGGTCTGTGGGTCTGAGTAGAGTTTGAAAGTTCATTCTAAGCTCAATGGAAGCCATGGAGTGGAGACACAGCTCTGCTGTTTCTTCTCTTCTCAGCTAGACTGTTTGCATAGCAGCCTCATGAATGCTGATTTTTATGGCAATAATAGGAAATAAATAGATTAGGTGACAATACTCAGTTTACAGGTGATGAAATGACACCTGACCAAGGTCACATGAGTGGTAAGGGAAAGAAGAGTGGTAAACGGGAATATTAATTTTGCTGGGAACTCAAGAGATCAAAGTTATGGCCCTTTGTCACTAGTCCACTTAGGTATCTTTCCCTCTTGTACTGTGCTTCACCTGAGAAGCTGTGCTTTGTAGGGGTCCTTCCAGCTCTTCAGTAAGAAATGATAAAATTTCTCTATTCCCTTTCAGCCTCCTCACCTGGAGCATCCTAACCCTGATGTCCAGGCCACAAACTAGACCAACTTAATTAGAATCTGGAGGTGGTGGTTAAACCCAGATATGAGCGTTTCACAAATTCTCAGAAGATTCCAATGGGCATTCAAGGTGAGAAGTCCTCTGAGAGGCAGGCCTGAGGGCCACCCAAATCTACCTTGCCCTGTGCCTCCCTCCTCATCTTTTGTCACTTGTCTACCAGATGCCTCCTCCCTGTCCAAGGGCTGCTCTTGAAGCTGTAGTCAGGACATACCCTTTAACCACTTTCCATAATATTGACTGTTGCCCTCCAATCCCCACATTGAGAAGCTAATGGATTCTGCAGATTATATATTCCCAGTCATTTGGGAATCCCTGTCCTGGGATTAGGCTGACACACATCGTCACAAGTGGCCTTTGCTCCTGGTTCTAAATAATTCACTTAAATAGCCTCCATTTCCTCCAGAGTCCAGGTCTTTTAGCTAAATGAAAGTGATCAAGGGCTGTCTCCAATGGAATACAGGAGGAGAAATGAGCTACTCATATGGAACAGTGGTTGCAGGAGCCACAGCATTAAGGGGACAGACACTTAAGGCTTCAAGCCCTTCTTGTAAAGAGCCTACTCCTGATAGGGGAGACAAAGCCAAGAACCCTGAAGAAAATGTTGCAGGCACTAGGGTGGGATTTTGTGGGGAAATAGGTTCCACTTATATAAATGGGTTAGAAAAAAAGCTTACAGTAGAAAGCTGCCACCCCGGGTCAAAAGCACCCAAGGTTAGCTAGCGAGATATTGTAATGGGATCACAAGTAACTTGTTATATCACCTGCAGGAAATTACTTTCCATTTGATGCCAATATACTATCGTACTTTGACCACAAACTCCACTTGCCCCCCAGACCTTTTGCTTCTTACACACACAAGTTAATGATTACTGTCTGATTGCTTTCTCCATGTTCATGTGTGTAAGATTTTGTTTTCTTCATGATCACCACGTGGGTAATATCTTGTGCAGTCAATAAATATGGAGATGAAGCCCCTGTTTGAGGGGCTCTTGTCTCCTCCTGGACATTAACTTCTCTTGTATTCAATTCTGCATCTACTCTCTTGCTGGACAAGAGAAAACTCCAGACTCATAATCTGCGACAGGATTTTCAATTTGGAGAGGCCCAAGGGGAAGTAGTGGAGGGCTTCCCTCTTCCGTTCCTCCATTCCCTTTCCCTGATCCTCATCCCTGGCCCTGTCCTAGTCCCCCAAAGGATTCCTCACTATGTTATTCCTACTCAGTTTAAGAGAGAAGTTCTCAACTCTTTCAAACTCTTCCTCTGGGCTCCGGTATCTTCCCTCAGTGTATGGGAGGATCCAAGTTTAAGGTGCCTGATGTCAACTCTCACTGGTCCCTTCCTGAGATCCAGGACTCTTGAGTGAAGAGAGGAGTCGTACACCAAGGAACTTTTTCATGTTACTCAACCTTTCCATTTAGAGGGATGTGCACAGGGTTATCTTGTTTATTTACTCATCCTTAATTCACTCATTCAATGGAGATTTATTTTCAACATAAACAAGGTGAATCCCATATTTCTTTTACAACCTGTATACAGCCTAGCAGCAGAGATAAATATATTCAGATAGGAAGACACTCAACGATTTGCAGCTCAGATGCCATAGATACACTACCTTTCCCTTGTCAGTATGTTCATGTTTATTTTCAGTCACTGGAGATCATATCAGTATGATGATCAATATGATGATCATTGCAGTATGCTTACAAGAGGCTTCTCAGAGGAAAGAGAATTGGATGGTGGCAAGTCTCCTGGTTGATGTACAAACACTGGATGGACTAGGCTTTCCTGGTTAAGGTTACAAAGCAAAAAAAAAAAAAAAAGTTCCATGGCAATGAATGAGAATGGTGTGTGAGCACTGAAGAGCGGCCTGGGTTCCATGTTACTTCTGGGAATAGTGTGCTCTTAGAAATAAGAAAGTCCCAAACTAGCAGCATATGTGCACACTGGGGGAAATGAAGGAAGGTATGAGTATAGCTCAGAGCTGTTACAAAAGCACCTTAAGACTGAATCTCAGAACAGAAAATCTGCCCTTCAGTTGGGAACAAGACATCAGTGGCTCCCCATTGCCTAGAACTGTGATTTAAAACTAAGGCAGGCCCACTCCCCAAGAGGAAGAAAGGTTTCCTGCAGCCCCGCAGGAAATATTATTCATGCCCACTCTGCACGTTGAGAAAAACAACCATGGTGACTCATGTTTACTAATTGGAATGCATCAGAATCATTAATTATGCTATCGCAAAAGAAAGAATGAGAACCACAGGCCTTGAAAATAAAGTCCCCCTAGCAAGGCATACATAGGCCCCTCATACCCTCATTTCCATCTACCTTTTAGCCTCCTCTCCAGCTTCTAGCCAGTTTTCTCCCTGATGTCCACTCTGTCAGGAGCTACGTGGTTGGGTGATTTGCAACCCCGCCACCCTCCCCCCCTCAACCACCAGATGGAAGGCTGATGTGATAGGTCACAAATTCAGGGCTGCCTGGGTGGCTTAGTCGGTTAAGCGTCTGACTTTCGCTTAGGTCATGATCTCGCGGTTCGTGGGTTCGAGCCCCGCGTCAGGCTCTGTGCTGACTGCCAGCTCAGAGCCTGGAGCCTGTTTCAGTCTGTGACTCCCTCTCTCTCTGACCCTCTCCTGGAGTTGTCTCTCTCTCTCCTAGAAATAAATAAAACATTAAAAAAAAAAATCACAAATTCTTACAGATGTTCCCATCACGAGGTGGGGACTTCCTTTCTCCAATATAACGTAACAGAAATTACACCACACAGGTCTCAAGTTTACATGTCAAGAGGCCTTACAGCTTCTGTGGAATGCTGTGTGTGTGAGAGTAAGCCCAAGCTGGCTCATTGGGGAGGACACATCCAAGACAGGAGAACCCAGGAGGCCCAGTAAGCAGCACACCTGTGACAGACACCCTCCAGGCCAGCCAGCCCCAAGCTAACTTACCAAGTGACTCTAAATGTGTGACTGGACCTGGCCAACACCACATGGGAGATAGTGAGCCATCTCACCTGAGTCCTGCCCAAGTTCCTGACCCATGGAGTCATGAACCAATACCCTGTTGTGCTTTTGAGCCACTAAATTTTGGAGTGTTTTGTTAGGTAGAAAGGTTCGTGGAAACAGTGAGCTCAGTGAATCAGGGCAGATCCTTCCCTCCTGTCACAGTTGGTCCAGGACACAGGCCTAAGTCATCAGTGCAGGCTCAAGGAATCAGTGAGAACCTCAAAACCATGGCTGGGAACACCTGGGCAAAGTTGCTCTCCCTACTCTCCTAGTGTGCTGGGCAGTGAAGCCAAACTATGGCACCATTTTGCTACCTTAAAAGGAGCCAGCCCAAGGAGGAAACCTTTACATGAAAACTCCACAGAAGACTACACAGAAACAGAGTCAGAGCCCTCATCAATGTCTGTCAATCTGCTATGGACCTCACACCACCTCCAGACTCATAATTATATAGGTCCTAAATCCTCTTGGTTATTTAAGGCATCTGACAGAGGCTTTGATGATTTGCAACTGAAAATTTCCAACTGACACACTCCCCAAGTTCCACAACTGTGGTTTTCATGTCCACTTTATAAGAGAAGCCCCACTTCTCAAACAAAATCTGAAGCAGAAGCCTAAAATGAAAATCAGTGTGTTTGAAATAGGGGTGGGCAGACCAGAACCCTAACTGACAGCAACTTGTTAAGTCCCTGTGTTAGTTTCCTAGGGCTGCCGTAAGAAATTACCTCAAACTGGGCATCTTAAAACAACAGAAATCTGTTGTCTCACAGTTCTGGGGACTAGACCTCAGAAATCAATGTGTCAGTAGTGCCATGCCCCCTCTGAAAGCCATAGGGAATCCTTCCTTGCCTCCAACTTCTGGTTTGCTGGCTTCTTCAATGTCCCTTCCTTGTGTTATAGATGCATCGTTCATCAATCCTCCATGTTCCCCTGGTGTTCTCCCTGAGTCCCTTTCCATTATCTTCTGAGCATGTCTGCCTGTGTCCAAATCTCCCCTTTCTATAAGAACACCACACTAATGACCCTAATTCAACTGGATTACTTCTGCAAAGACTGTATTTCCAAATATAGTCATTCTGAGGTGGTGGAGGTTAAGACCTCAACATGCCTTTTGAGGAGAGACATTTTAACCTGTAAACCTCTCTATCCCAGGTCAGTACCTGAGGCAGCTGAGAAGGCCATTAGAGCTCTGAGGGAGATGGTTGGTGTTTTTTATTTCTCTGTGATATTTTAAATTCTGAAACTCTTCCCAAATTGTCCTTTTTGCTGTTCCTAGCTTTGTTTTTTTTACTACATTATTTTATTTTTTCTTTCATAGTTTATTGTCAAGTTGGTTTCCATATAACACCCAGTGCTCATCCCCACAAGTGCCCTCCTCCATGTCCATCACCCCCTCTCCCCCACCCCCATCAGCCCTCAGTTTGTTCTCAGCATTCAAGAGTCTCTCATGCTTTGCGTCCCCAACTCTCCCCAACTATTTTTCCCCTTCTCCTCCCCCATGGTCCTCTGTTAAATTTCTTCTGATCCACCTATAAGTGAAAACATATGGTATCTGTCTTTCTCTGCCTGACTTGTTTCGCTCAGCATAACACCCTCAAGTTCCATCCATGTTGCTACACAAAGCTGGATTTCATTCTTTCTCATTGCCATGTAGCAGTCCATTGTATCGATAAACCACATCTTCTTGATCCATTCATCAGTTGATGGACACGTAGACTGTTTCCATGATTTGGCTGTTGTTGAGAGTGCTGCTATGAACATTGGGGTACATGTGCCCCTATGCGTCAGCACTCCTGTATCCGTTGGGTAAATTCCTAGCAGTGCTACTGCTGGGTCATAGGGGAGTTCTACTGTTAAGTTTTTGAGTAGCCTCCACACTGTTTTCCAGAGGGTCTGCACCAGTTTACTTTCCCACCAATAGTGTAGGAGGGTGCCCGTTTCTCCACATCCTCACCAGCATGTAGAGTCCCCTGATGTGTTCATTTTAACCACTTTGACTGGGGTGAGGTGGTATCTCAGTGGGGTTTTGATTTGTATTTCCCTGGTGAGGAGGGACACTGAGCATCATTTCATGTGTCTGTTGGTCATCTGGATGTCCTCTTTGGAGAATTGTCTGTTCATATCTTCTGCCCATTTCTTCACTAGTTTGGTTTTTGGGTGTGGAGTTTGGTGAGTTCCTTATAGATTTTGGATACTAGCCCTTTTTCTGATATCATTTGCAACTATCTCTTCCCATTCCATCAGTTGCCTATTAGTTTTATGGATTGTTTCCTTTGCTGTGCAGAAGCTTTTTATCTTGATGAGGTCCCAGTAGGTCATTTTTGCTCTTGATTCCCTTGCCTTTGGGGATGTGTCAAGGAAGAAACTGCTGTGGTTGAGGTCAAGGATGTTGTTTCCTGCTTTGTCCTCTTGGGTTTTGATGATTTCCTGTCTCACATTCAGGTCCTTTATCCATTTTGAGTTTATTTGTGTGTGTGGTGTGAGAAAGTGATCTAGTTTCATTCTTCTGCATGTTGCTGCCCAGTTCTCCCAGCAGCATCTGTTAAAGAGGCTGTCTTTTATCCATTGGACACTCTTTCCTGCTTTCTCAAAGAATAGTTGGCCATACATTTGTGGGTCCAAATCTGAGTTTTCTATTTTATTCCATTGGTCTGTGTGTCTGTGTTTGTGTCATGCTCTTAGCTTTCAAGGCTGAGGCTGAATGGCACCTAGTCTTGCTGCCCCTGCCTCTACAAGATTAATTCCTCTCTCTTCCATGTTTTGTAAAATTTGTCATAACTCAGATAAAGCACTGTCAACATCTCTTAAAGGTTATATCTGTATATATATGCTATTTCCACACTGGACTGTATATGACCCTGACACAAGATTGTCACTTGCATTTAGCCTCTTGTATTTGGCTTATAGTAAATATTCAGCAAGAATTAAATAAAATAAAATTATGTGTCTTAGCATTTATAATTGTTGGAGGGCAGTGTTTGTTAAACAGAAAAAAAAAAGGTTTTACTCATTCCTTTAAAAGATACTTACTTGAAAAAAGACTCAGAGTTTAGGGCTCTAAGTTTATGAAATCAAAATGGTCTTAGCAATGTGTAGGAAGAGGAGGGAGTTGAACATTGACTGGAAGTCACTCTTGTCCCAGATTTTCCCCCATTAAACTTTTCCTTGTTGATTGTAATCTCATCATTAGAACACTTAAGACATCAAATGTAGCATCTACAGTCTTTTACAGTTTGAAGTTTTGTTTACTGGTGGTTTTTGAATATTCATGTAATAGTTTTATGAAAATGGTACAACAGCAAAATCCCAGTGAGGAAACATTCAGTGTGCTAAGCTTATGTAGCTGCCATAGCGTTTCTGCCTGTTGTAGGGGGACAGGAAGGGACAGGTTTAACACTGACATGCAGGAAGTAACCTGAAAGGTGAGGCCCACAGTTGATGAGATCAGGGAATTGGAGAAGGAGAGGGAGCATCCACAATGGAAATTCTCTTCTAACTTAAACCAAGGCTCTCCTGTTCACTGGTTGTTCTGGGATCAGATGCACATCTTGCTTATGTGAGTTTAAGAAATAACTCCAGCTACCTCTTCAAGCCTAACAGAGTCCACCAGCTGCTTTGCTTGCTTTGCAGGCAACTGAGTATCAGAACTCCTTTACATAGTAACCACTGTGGTTATCCCAACAGGCACATAATAAGGAAACACTCATACAACAAGAAAATATTAACATGCATCCCATGAAAGTGTTGTGAAAATTAATGATACAATGTATTTTAAATGCCGGGTCACTCAGTGTCCAATGCATGGTGGATTTTAGATTGGATTATTGTAACCAAATCTTCACTTCCACCCTGTAATGGATTTATATAATTAAGTCCTTCACTATGTGATTTGTCTCCTTCTTGGGGTAAAGTGTATGGCATTGCTCCAGTATTACTGAGCTTGTTTACATGATTCGCTGTAGCCAACAGAATGTGACTTATGTCAGACCTAAGGTTTTAAAAGTACTTGGTTAATCCTGGCATCTGGGAACTTCTACCCTATACAGTTAAAAGAGCATGTGCCATTGCTCCTTCTTCCTATGTACAAGAATGCACATAGATGGAGCATTCTGAACCCAAGGCAAAGTCTGGAGTTCATCCTGGCCAGGCAAGCATAGCTGAGATCAACCAAACCTACAGACTCATCAGCAAGAATGATAAATGTTAATACAAGCCACTGAGATTTTTGTGGCTGTTAGATATGCAGCATTTCTGCATCAATAGCTAAGTAATACTGGCTATGATTATTGTTGTTGTTACTATTACTATTCCATCCTTGAGAATCTCACTCCAGCAGTGAGCTCAGATTTTATAGACTAGAGACAAACCACCTATACTCATGAAATGCCTTATTTCACATCACAAAATAAAAAACTGATATCCAAAGATCTAGAATCAACTGCACAAAGTCTCACAGCTTATTCCCTGACAGAACTGCAAGCAGCATATGCGTCAGTGGTAGAGGGACCACACAGCTCAGTCTGTCCACAATGGTCGCATTCACACCTGTTGCCCCTCTATAATTACTAACAGCTCCTGTAGTCTCTGAGAAAAGTTCTGGTTCTACAGTAAATTATACGGTTACCCTACTTACTGGCTAGTGATCAGAAAATTTAATTTGGAAGTTGTCAGTGAAGATGATTTTGATTGTAAATAAGATTAAAAAAATAAGTTAAAAAATAACACAAACTGGATTAAGTCATAAAAGAGATTGATTAGCTCATTAGGAATGTGGGAACAGCAAAGTTTGGTTTATTCTAACTTGTCTGATCCACACACAACTTTCCCCAAGGGCTGACTCCCCTTCACTGTGGCAAAGTGATCGGCTGCAATGCTTTCTCATCCATACCCTATGCTACATGCTTCTTCTTTCCTGTCACAGAAAAAAAGGAAAGAATTTCTCTAGAATCTCCTCAGAAGAGCAAAGAGGCGTATTTCCCAGAGGCCCCCAGCAAATGAATCTTCATGCTCTTTGGCCCAGTTCTGCCAGCACGCCCATCCTCCACCAAACTCTGGGGCCAGAGAGCAGGGTCGCACTAATCTGAATCACATGTCCTGCCTTCGAGGCCAGGGGTGGCGTCAGCTTTAGCCAAAGGGGCTTTGGCTGGGTAGGGCTGGCATTAATGCTGAACAAATATCAGAGGAATTAACAAGAAAATGGGAAATGGATACCGGGGAGTCCATTCAGTGCAGAGCCTGTTGTCTTCAAAAGGTAAGCGGGGTTTCTGCCTTTACACAATGAGTGCTCCACAGCGCAATCCCAGAGAGTGCTCAGCCAGGTTTTGCCAGGAGTTCCCCACATCCTACTATCAGGTTGGATGGTTGAAGAGCTCAGTGGGGCTGAGGGGCATTTCCCTGTGTACTTACCATGCGGGGCTCGAATGAAATTGGGCCAAAGCAGGAGACACACCTGGATTTGAATTCTAGCTCTGCTACTTACTATGTAGCCAGGCTTGGTTCTTAGTTTCTGAACGGATCTGATTCCCCCATGTAACTGGGGGCGATAATGACTATTCATAATGTTTTGAGAGAATTCAAAAACATAAAAGTTTTAAATTATCTACCATAGGACTGACTACCTTGGCAATCAGTTTCCTTTCTTTATGCCTTAGTAACTTGTTTAGACAGAACAGAACCAGAACAAAGGAACTATAATAGCTTGAGGCATTATCTCTACCAACGGAACGTCCCACTGGCCAGCTTTAGGAGGCACAGCTTAGGCCTATATATATCCCTCTGGTGCCTCCTACAAACATGCTGACATATTCATAGTGTTTTCGTATCCATTTTCTGGACTTGTTTGCCAACCCTGTCAGATTCTTTCCTTAGTGTGTTTTAATTACTGCTGTCACAGTCTTCTTCTAGATCAGTTTCTTTCAGAGTCCACACCTTGGGTCTCTACAGATGCCCAATACCAAACATTAAATGTGAGATTACTCATTTTAACATAAGGTCCTGCAGAGAAGCTCACGTTAGTCCCCTATGAACTTAAGTGTCTTCCTGGCCTATCCTTCCTCTAGATGGAGAGGGTCAAGTGAGTTTAAGGGTATGAAATTCTTCCATAAAATTTAAAACACTATGCAGATAAGGATAGCATTATATATATACTGCTGGAGGGGCAAGATTTTGTGGACTCCAAATCAGACCAGCCTCCTTTCTCTCCACACCACCCCCCTTCTAAATGGACATTCCAGCCAAGCTTTGTTGAAATATTTTTTAAATTAAATTTTGAAATAATTTAGATATACAGAAAAGTTGCAAAGTTGTACAAACAGTTCCCATATATTCTACCCTGTTTCTCCTGCTGTTATCAATTTTATAACCATAATTTGCTTGCCAAAATTAAGAAATTTAACATTATTACAATAAAATTAAAGTATAAAATCAGTTAGATTTTATCATTTTTCTCCACTAATATCTTTCCTGGTTCAGGACACTACATTGCATAGTTATCATTTCTCCTTGGTCTCTTCTGATTTTTTAACAGCTTCTCGGTGTTTCCTTGTTTTCATGACCTTGATACTTTTGAAAACACTGGTCAGGTATTTCTTACACTACCCCCCAGTTTAAATTAGCTGTTTTCTCATGATTAGATAGAGCTTAGGGATCTTGGAGGAAGAATATCCTAGAAGAGGTACCCTTTTCATTGATTGTGTCAGGGAACCCAAGATAACAATAAATATTACTGATGATATTAACTCTAAGTGCTTGGTTAAGGTATTATCTGTGAGGTTTCTTTCCCTTTCCATATTCTTTCTATTATATGAGAGTCATTAAGTTCAGCCCACACTTATGGCCACATGAGTACTTCCTTACTCTCTGGAACTACATGATGCTCCAGACTCATCTGTATTTTCCCTGTCCCAGACCTGGAATCAAGTCATTTCTCCAAGCAGTCCTCCTTCAATGTACTGGAGAATGGTATTTAGAAACCAATTTCTGAGTGCTAGGTGCAAAGCTGCATCTTTTGATCAGCTTAAATGTCAAAGAACACAACTGGTTTTAGGACTGATTCCCTCCTCTCTTTTTTCCTGATCTTTCCCCTGAATAAGATCCTACATAAAATCTTTCCAATATTCCTTTGTTCATTCATTTGTTAATTCAACAACATTTACTGATCTTCTACCATGTGTTAAGTACCATTGTACTTGACACTGGGAATGAAGTTTTCATTTAGACAGCCTAGGTGCAAATTGTCTGAAGTGATAGCTCTGCTGAGATATAAAAAACAGATAGGAATTAGGCAAAGAGGGAAGTGGGTGGGATAAGATAAAATAATGGATAATAAACACATGTGTTCCCCAAGCACATGCCCACAGAGAAACTTAGAGAATTAGGTTAGTTGTCATTTTTTTATTCTATTACTTAATCAGATAATATAATTTTATATTTGCAAGTATCCCATTCTCCCACCAGTTGTACTCATTCTGGAGGAGTAGATAGGGAATTTATGAAATCTCTAACTAGCCAATAATGCTACATGAAAGAAACTCATGGCCAAAAAAAGTAAAATGCCAAAACCAATGAGAAAAACAAACACAATGTGTCCTAGAGCAATTCCTTGTAATTCAAATCAATGAGTAGCCCCAGTGTAGTGGTTACAATACCATGTGCTGATGGTGGAGAAGCAACCAAGAAAGACTCGGCCTCAAGCTCAAGAAGCAACTGAGAAAGACACACTCAGTGAAGAGCATTATAGGAGGTGCTGCATAGAGCTATATGACATATAGCAAGGGGATTTAACTGTCTTCAGGGTTCAAAGGCTTCCTAGAGAAAGTAGCCCTAATAATGAGGATTGAAAGAAGACCAGAAACTGATGAAAAGGGGAAAAAAAAACAACAAGATCTGGGTGCTAGATATGCTACATCTTGTGATTGGCTTAAATCTCAAACAACTCATCTATTATCATAGTTTTGTGACTAATCCTCTAATCCCTTCACTACTCCTAATCTTTCCCCCAAATAGAATCATAGTTAGACTATCTTCAGTATTTATTCTTTCATTCATTTATTCAACATCTAATAAAAAGAGAGGAAGGAAAAGCATTCTTATAATACACAGATTCTATAAATATACAAATTCAAGCAGGAATCCTAGCACTGCTTTGAATAACATTTTTTACTTGAATCAGATGCCTGATTACTTCATCCTAATAACCCACATGGTCATTAAATAAGTGCTGACATGTAGTACTGATTTATATCAATACTAAAGTTTTATATCAATACTAAAGTTCTAAAGAATTAAGCAATGTACTCTTCTGAAAATCTTTTGACTCATAAAAAAACCAACTCCAAAACTGAGTGAATTAAAACAAAAACAACCATTCTGTTAGCTCTGAAATGTGCAGTTTGGGCAGGGCTTGGCATCTGCTGGGATGCCTTGACTGATAGCAAGGGGACACATTTCTAAGTTGGCTTAATCAACTGGTTATTGGTGGCTGTCAGTTGGGAGCATAACTGGGGCTGATGGTTGGGAATCCTGAGTTTCTCTCTGCATGGGTTTCTCCATGTGGCCTTGGTTTTCTCATGCAATGAGAAATTCCAAAGTCAGAAATCCTAAGAGTCGGAGCTATGAGAAAGGTATATTGCCTTTTACAACATGGCCTCAAAAGTCTCATCATGTGCCACTTGAACTATATTCATTGAGCTAGTCATAAAGGTCCATCCAGTTTATGAGGAAGGGAAATAAACTCCGTCTCTTAATGGGAATATAGCAAGGTAGTTTTGTTGTTGTTTTTGTTGTTTTTAAGCATGAGGGATGAAATAATATTGCAGGCACTACTGGAAAATACAATCTGTCAGTCAAGAGATAACTTCTTCAACTCCAGATAGATGTTTCATAATAGAGTGATATTGCTGATTTTTGAAATAAGGATATCCAAGTTTTGTTGTCTTTCCTTTGATCTGATTCTGAAAAGACATTTTACTAGAACTGGGGCACCTGAGTGGCTTGGTCAGTTAAGTGTTTGTCTCTTGATTTCGGCTCAGGTCATGATCTTATGGTTCATGGGATCAAGCACTGCTTCAGGCTCTGTGTTGACAGTGAGAAGCCTAGTTGGGATTCTCTCTCTCCCTCTATTTCTCTGCCCCTCTCCTATTCACACATACTGTCTCGTAAAATAAATCAATAAACTTAAAATTTCTTTTTGAAAAATAAAAATTTTTTAAAGATATTTTACTAGAACCATCAGTTTGTCTTTCTTTCTGGAGATATAACACTCAATTTACTCCCTATTAAGGCTAAAAACTGTGGCAGTTAAATGATCAGCAGTATTTCTTTAACGGATGAGACACTATTTTGTTTTCCTACTTACCTTCCATTTAATATAGTACCTAATGATTATTATCTATTGTTATTATTATTCCATATGAAACACTGTATTTTCATTTGATGATGATATCTAGATATGGAAAGGCAAAGGCAACTTTTCTAAATGATAATTAAAATCAATTAAAAATTAATTCTTTTTCTAAAATCACAGTGTCAATCTTGTCCTAAGCCTAGGTTCTCACTGTTAATTAACACCTGTCTAAAGCTTGGGTCATGATTTACATGTCAAGCTTATAAGAAAAATCTGCAGGCTCAATCTAAATGAGTTGAGATACCCTCCCCCAAAATCTGTATCCTAGGATCTTTCATGCCAGGGATGGGAGTTAATACAGATTTGCATTTGAATATAACTCTGTCTATTGTTCTGTGAGAGAATACTTGAACTAACAAAGCAAAATCTAAAGATACAATGTGGAGAGAACTAAAATATTGTGTTGCCTTTTCTCTATTCCTCTACCAATTCAATTTCAAGATTCTATAACACATTGATTAAATGCCATAATAGGATAAGAAGTTAGGAGATAAAAGGAAGCACAGAAATTTTGCTCATATAAAACAAATTACAGAAAGCTTCCAGAAAGAAGCTGATTTTGATCAGTGAAATGAAAAACAAAAAAAAAATGAAAGCTATATTGTGAAGACTGACAGTCTAGTGTTCATTCCCAAAACTGGCTGTGCATCAAAATCACCTGGTGAGTATAGTAACTATTCAGACCTGACTTCTGGAAAATTAAGATTCATCTGGCATAAGGTGGGACCTCGGAATGTGTCTTTAGCAATACTCAGATAATGTTAATCTAATAAGACTTTTGGAAAACATAGCTTTAGGGCAAAACTCAGGGATCTTAATTTCAATTTCAATTTTTAGCATGCATTTAAACTTGTGATGTCATTCTCTCTGTCATCAGATTTTTCCCCTGGTTTTGTTTTCTTCTTCTTTTTCTGGAATATCTACTATGTAATATCTGTTCACTAATGGAAGCCAAGATTCTGATTCATTCTTTTGCAATTATCATATTAGATTATTGTAATATCTTTTATGGTGAATCAGATGAAACACCATTTCCATATTTTTATTAGAATTAAAAATAGAATACAATTATGGGATACTTGATGTTTTAATATTTGCATTTCCTTTAAATGCCAAAGTTTATTGCCACTGAACTACAGCATTAATATTTGGTTGAACCTTCTGTTTTAACACAGAAATGACTGACTCCTAGAATCAATTTTTTTAACTGTTCACAAAAACTTTGAAAACTGGATGGATACTTCAATGACTTACCATAAGGATGAGTCCTCCAAACACTGAACTGTAACAATTTGGCATTTGTCAGGACCTCTTAGAAGCTCAAGAGAGCTTTTAGCCCCTTCCTACTCCAATCATATAGTGAACTAAACAGGGTTTCCCAGAATGTATTGAGAATTTTCATATGGACTTCTTATACCCTTCAACCTCAGTAGAAATTCATTACATCATTCAAAAGTTTTTTGAGCATATACTCTATGCTAGGCACAAGGAATACAGGGTAAACAAGATAGAAAACATTCTTGCTTTAATGGAGCTTATATAATTATATCTTCTGAATTATAATTGCATGAAAGTAAGAATAAACTTTCTCAATAACCTTCCCCTATCCTGTCTTAACACCTAAAGAAACCTAAAATCTCTGTCTCCTATAGAGACAGAAAAAAGGTTTTTTTAGTCATTCGCACTTTGGCCAGTGAAAACTCCTGAAGCTTCTGAGGCAAAGGACACAAGCCCCTCCCAGCTTTATCACAAGGCAAAGCAATGACAAGGAGAACCCAACCATTCTCTAACCAGTGGTCCTTGCTCAGCCCTAGGGCTCCTTGGGGAGCCTATCCTACATTATCATTTTAACTGGAGGTTTTCTGTGGATGGCAATGGGGGCTGAAGAGAAGGTAGGCACTGGCTGCTTAAGTGTGTTTGACTACTGCTGAAAGGTGTGCTGAAGACAACTGGCCCAGGGCTGGGGGTTTCCAAAGGCCTTTAATGTCCTCAGGGAGCTTTGGCTTTGACACCAAACACTGACTTTGATCAGAACATTTGAAAGCTGATCGAACTCTCACCAGCCTCAAAAACTGACTACATACTTGCCTGGAAATGAAAATGATTTCTACTTGTGTCCTCGGAGCCCAATTATCCAGGGACACACCCCTCATAAGATTGCAGCCTGGATGCCTGGGCTCATCCCACATGGTGGACTTGGGTCTTCACTATGATTGTGTCTCATGAAAGAAATGAAAAAAACACCCACTCATCAGGTGTCCCTTGTCTACAGACCTCCTGTAAATCAGACAAAGCTGAGAAGAGACCAAGAAAATCACCTCTGGATAACCAAAATAGGTGTCACAATTCATTACTGCTGCCTTGACCATGACTGAGTTCTCAATGTCTAGGTTCTTCATTCACACACACCTCTAACCTATATGGCTACTTTCTGTTGTTTCCCTGAGCACATGTTAGTTGAAGCTGTTGTTACAGAAGGACATGAAGTTCCTGACCATTATTTGTGAATGCTCACTCAGTATCTATTTGCTCTGTGTTTACACATAATTCTGGCAAGCTCTGTTTCTGTTCTCTTCAATACAGTTTAACTGTGTAGATGTCCAAAAACCCTTTTTATAGTTAGTGGCCAGTATTTACAAGTTCTTACTCCATGCCTATCAGCTCTGTGTTCCAACAGCATTCAGCAAAGCTTGGTTTTGGCTATTTTGCTGTTTATTTCACTGCATGAACACAGGAGTGAGTGAATTTTGCAAAAGATAGTTACAATGACAAAGAAGTGATAATTAACAACCTTATGAGAGGAAATAGAATAACCATAACATTGTATTAATTTTAGACTAACATCAAAGAAAAATAACAGTATGTTTGAGGCTATTAGCCCTACATGTCTTACAGTCCCTGAAAGCAGTTGTTAGTGCCCAACACATTAAATGATGGTCTTATGATGGTATCTATGAAATCAATAAAGGAATAAAATTATATTCAGTACATTTTTTAAGAAAGTAGAAGACAATGCAATGCATTTTATCTAGTTTTCCATGTAAGTGGATATAATTTGGCACTTGAAGGGTTGAGTTTTTGTTTTAATGATAACAACAGCCACTACCCTTGAGTGCCTCTTCCATGCAAGGCAATGTGCCAGGTGTTTAAGATAAATGGTCATTAAATCCCGCTGAACACTGAGCCTGCAACATGGCCAGGCATGCATCTGAGAGGCTTGGGGAAGGCAGATTCTTTCCATTGTAGCTTTGCCAGCAGATTTTATTTTGAGAACTAAAGACTTACACATTGCCCTTCTCTTAAGAAGGCAGGGAGGCATGTTCTGATGTAATTTATCATATTAAGCTGATGTAGTTAGATAAGCTTTAATAATAATAATAAAAATAATAATACCACCACTCTTAAGTATCTGCCCTATGCAAGCAATGTGTCTGGTCTTTAATATAAAATACCTTTACTCTTGCCAAGTAGTTGTTACTGTCCCCATTTTACATGGTGAGAAACAATGGCTCCAGGGGAGTATCATCTGCTTAAGGACAGTAGGTGAAATATAGAGCCAAGATTCAACTCCTGTTGCATAAGACCCCAAAGCCAGACTCTTCCCAATCCCAGACAACTCCAGTTAGAGATGAAATCCCCTTAAAGGCACTTTATGGTTCCTGAACAGTGCCCTAAGGGAGTCACCTCTATAAGGAGCTTTCTGGTACAGTGGAAAGTTTCCTATTTCTATCCCTCTTCTCCATGGAAAAGTATATTCAGCCAGGAGAAGAAAGCCATACTGTATCCTAGGAGTCTGATCCAAGGGAGAATTTTAATCATCAAAGAGGAACCCAACTATAGTAATTCCCTGACGTCACCAGCTGAGTCCATCCACCTCTCAGAGTGGCCTGGTCCTCCTCCACCACACTCAAGTTCTTTCCCTGCCAGCTGTGAACACCCTAAACATGGTCTCTGGACCTTGGATGGAACTTTTCCTGGGGCCAACAGAAAGAAGGTGCCTGTGGGTTTGAAGAGCAGCCCCAGGCACAAGTTGACTCCATTCTGCAAAAAAGTGAGCTGGATTTTCTTATTTTCCTACCCTGAGAGTCCAGAAAGGTCCCATGAACACAACATGCCATTACTTCCTTCTGCTGTAAATGTCTTTCTCATTCCTTGTCTAACCTAAAATCCATGGACATCATCTCCTTGATTCTAGGCTCTTAATGGCAATTGATATGTTCTACTGAGGGGACAGGAATCATACAGGAAAGCTCTGCAAGCCCTGATATCATAATGAGAATAATTAGCACATTCTCTCCTGGGAGAAGAGACACATTAGAGAGCTTCGTCAGCCTTGGGTGGTGGAAAGTCTTGGGGTTCTTGTGCACCCCACATATTTTAACACTCCCTACTGCCAACCTCAGTGAAACATCTAAATACTGAATACAGGTTTTTAAAAAAAGAGTTTTTTTTCAGGTGGGTTTTAACCAAGGGCTCAGTTAACAGTCTTGCTGTTTGTTTATTGTCAAAAAAGCCTAGCAGAGGTTATCCAAGTCTATGTCCCAAATTTAGGGTTTATTTGATAGCATCATAATTACCTATCAAGGCCTGGAGTTGTATAATGGCAAAGCTTTCCATTTCCCACCTCTACTGAAGTTGCACCAAATTGACACCAACTTCCTCCATAGCTCCCTTTTCATGATTTCCTGTGGAGGTTGGAATGGAGACAGCCATACAGGTCATATTCAGGATGTCTTCCTTTGCAACAGAGGAAGCACAGAAGACAGCCGTAATATAAGGAGGAATTGTCTTGTCTCCTCACTCCCTGCACCACACCCTAATAAATGCACATCCTTATCAGGAACTCTGTAGCTTATTTAGCCACCTTCTGGCTCTAGACCACAGCAGCTTCTTTCTCTATGCATCTAAGACTTATAGTCCTTGCCCATCAGCCCAGTCTTCTCTTACTGTGGTAGGTAGAATAATGACCCATCCACCCTTCACACACAGATGTCCTCATCCTAATCCCCGGAAACTGAGAATATGTTAGTTTACATAGCAGAAGGGACTTTGAAGATGTGATTAAATTGAGGACATTGAGATGGAGAGAATATCCTGGGCTATGTGGATGAGTCCAGTAAAATCACAAGAGTTCTGCCAGGTGGAAGAGGGAAGGAGAAAAGAAGGTAAGAGTGCTGATGCAGTGTGAGAAGGACTCAACTGGCCATTGCTGGTTTGGAACATGGAAGAAGGGGGCCATGAACCAACAGCACCTGCCAGGGCAAATGGAGGGAGCCAGGCAGTGAGTACCTTGTCACAGAGAAGTACTGTAAAGAGAGCATGAAATTTACAGTACGTTTGTAGGATGTTAGAATTAGAAGGGAACTTCAAAATCTCTCAGTCCAATAGATAAGTTTGACCAATGTGAAACAGTGGTCCAAATGATTTTCTCAAAGTCACACCATTTGGGTTAGGGGTGGGAATTAGCATTCCACCTCCTCATTCCCAGCATTCTTTCCACTACCCCCCATACTGCATCCACTGTTCAAACAAAACACTCTACAGAATCAACCACAACTTCAGACAAGGTTAAACAACAAGCAATGACAACTATAGGTAATTACTGGATTTTTGTCTGTTTGAACTTTGAAGCATTTAGAATTTTTTATTTCATGAATGTTGTTATGTATCTGATTTGGGCTTTATTCTTTAGCAATTGACTTAGCTTAAGTGGCAGCACTAACCTTTATTTTCCTGCAGATAAATTGCCAATATCCAAAATGTTGGCCTAGGAACTGTAAGTGGTTCCTGCCTGGTCATGGAGCCTCTCACTACAAATCATGTTAGCCTTGCAGCAGACAGACATTCCATGTTCTCCTCTGATTCAGTAGCTGTGTCCAGAGGACCAGAGCTCTTACCTGATGTTGCCAAGAGATAAGCCATGTCCTGGCATCTCAGAGCCTCAGTGACACCTGGAAAATATAATTAATTCAAGCCAAATTCTCTTAACATTCCCTCTCATAAAACAAAGATAATAATACCCATCTTATTAAACTCTTGAGAATAAAACAGATGACATGCACATAGTGCCTGACATACAGCTTTTTTAAAAAAAAAAAAAAACTGAGGGACTCAGTTTTGCTTTTTGTTTTATTTCAGTATGATTTTAACATTAGTTTTCATGCTCACTCTTCATGCAACATCTTTAAGATAATTTTATATCTAGTTTATTAATTAAACACTGATGTCCCCCTCCTCTAATGTTCACAGCAATCCACCTGATTAAAGGTCTTGGCAAACTTCATCCTCCTCAGGGTACACTTCCTTCCTCTCCCTGGCAGCCACTGCTGCCCTCCCTCCCACAGTAGGGGCTCTACTGCCCTCTGAAAATGGCTTAAGGAAATGATTCAAAAGCAATTTATTCTCTTCCCGTGTTCTTCAGTAAACTCGATGATGGAAAGCTTTGGTTTCTCTCCTTCTTTACATAGCACAAACAATTTTTTAAAAGCACTTTATGCTTTTAGAGTAGTTTTAGATTCACAGTAAAATTGAGAGTGAGGAACAGAAATTTCCCACATACCCCTGACTTCACACATGCATTATCCATAGCCCCCACAAGAGTGGTATATTGCAGTTAGAGCTGGGCAAGATGGCGGAGAAGTAGGGAGTTCTGTACATTTCACTCGCCCCTATCTCTCAAACGGAGAAGGCCTGAAGCCACAGGAACCCTTAAAGAATCCAGGAATTTGGGAGGAAAAGGAGACAGAGTCCACTGATAAAATCTTATTGTGTGAGTGCGAACTTGGGAAGATAAAAACAGGCCAGGACTGGAGACACAGAGGAAAGGGAGGGAGCCCTCTTTGTGGGGAACCACAGTGAGTCTAGGGGGAAAAGAAAGAGCGGCTCAAACTGTTCAAGACACTGTCCCTGTCGCTGGAGAAGAGAAAAACCTCGGATCAGGACAGAGGGATGCGGTTTCCTGACCCTGAGCGGGAAGCACTGGTCCCAGGCTACCCTGGGAGAAACTGCTCCTCACTCACCAGCTCAACCTGGAGGGGAAGCGGGGCACCTGATGCCGTGCTGCTGTGCTTCTGGCTTGGCTTGATTCCCAGTGGGGAGGTGAGAGGCTTGAAACTGCTGGGAGGGACTCGGCCTGTGAGTTTATATTTCAGGCAATATCAATGGGAAGTGCGGACTAAGATCTGAAAATGAGGCCTGACTTGGGATATAGAGCAGAGCCCACCTTGGCTACACCCGCGGCACAGGGAGATCGGACCCAAAAGAGTAAGTTGCAATGCTCGGTTCAAGAAGGGAGTGGGGCGCTGCCATTTTTCTCCCCACAACCACCAGGGCGAGACCTCAGGGAGCCACCTGTGGGACGCAGTGGAGGCTAAGACCTACCTACACCAAACCACACCCATTCCCACTAGAGAGCTGCCTTTTTTTTTTTTTAACTGGAGCCCAGGGCATGACCAACATGGATGCACTGCCGTGATTAATTCTAGATCAATTCTTTCTATTCAGATATATTTTTTCCTTTGTCTCATTCATAACCCTCCACTCTGTTGGACTGGGCACTCTGGTCACTGGTTTGCTTAAACAGTCACATTTAATCCATTCTCTAAATGTATATTCTACACCTCCACCGCTATCTTTCTCTCTCTCTCTCTCTCTCTCTCTGGAGTAATCAGACTATATAGTTTCACTGAGTAACACTATCTTCATTTCTTTCTCCTTGCCTCTAAACATATTCTCCTCTTTCTCTCTCTGAATTAAACCTTTTTCCCTTTCTGTTTGCGTGTTTGTTGGATTTGTCTGTGCGTTTGTGTGCCTTTGTTCCCTGTGCATTTGTCTGTCTGTTTTCTTTTCCAGGGCTACATCAAGAAACAAGCCAAAGTACACATGGTGGAGAGTCCCAAATACCACTACGAGTCCTAGCATCAGCCATCAGACAACAAAAGGAAATAAAAGGCATCAGAATAGGCAAAGAAGAAGTCAAACTTTCACTTTTCTCAGATGACATGATACTTTACATAGAAAACCTGACAGACTCCACCAGAAGCCTACTAGAACTGATCCATGAATTCAGCAAAGTTGCAGGGTACAAAATCAATGTACAGAAATCGGTTGCATTTTTATACACCAACAATGAAGCAACAGAAAGAGAAATCAAGAAACTGATCCCATTCACAATTTCAAAAAACCCATAAAATACCTAGGAACAAACCTAACCAAAGATATAAGAGATCTGTATGATAAAAACTATGGAAAACTTATGAAGGAAATTGAAGAAGACACAAAGAAATGGAAAAACATTCCATGCTCATGGATCAGAAGAATAAATATTGTTAAAATGTCATTACTACCCAAAGAAATCTACACATTCAATTCAATCCCAATCAAAATTGCACCAGCATACTTCTCAAAACTAGAACAAACTATCCTCAAATTTGTATGGAACCACAAAAGACCCTGAATAGCCAAAATAATATTGAAGAAGAAAACCAAAACGGGAGGCATCCCCATCCCAGACTTTAGCCTCTACTACAAAGCTGTCATCATCAAGACAGTATGGTATTGGCACAAAAACAGACACATAGACCAATG